>NC_137134.1:25871554-26471554 GCF_949319135.1 Squalius cephalus
ACAGTATCTAAGATATAAATAATCCTTTCACAAGTCTACATCTGCCATGTATTTACATTATACACATAAAGTTTGAAGCAAATCGGGTAAAAATAAGAGGGTGATTTCAAAGCATTTTGAAAATGACAAACTTCCTGCTGCCAGTTGGTGGCGCTATAACTTTGACTCACAAAGGTCACATCTATGTGATCGGCCTCTTACAACGAACACACTGCTGAAGTTTCATCAAGATCAGTCAATGTATGCAGAAGTTATAACACACTTCCTGTGTCCCATTATTCGCCATAAATTCGTTTCCTCGCCACGGCCAAACCGTTCGAGATATCAAAAATCCGTCCGCAATTTAGCATCCTCAATGTCTTGACTTCATTCACACCTAGTTTGGTGGCGATCGGATGAATTCCCTAGTAGGAGTATTTCACATTCCATTGTATGCGTTTTCCAAACAACGTATAATAACCGACTTCCTTTTGGGCTGGTGTAAAACTTAGAGCACGAAAGTTGTTCGGCCCGATGAGATCTATATGTGGACTGAGTTTCATATTATTACATGCAAGCGTGTTTGATTTATGGACCAATTTTTCAGACACCATTCCAGGGGGCGCTGTCGAGCCCCCGTGCCACGCCCGGGTACCAGCTTCAGTCCGGCCCTGATGGCCGCAGGTTCTGACGTGTGTGCAAAATTTCAAGAGTTTTTGAGCATGTTAAGGGCCCCAAAAGTGCCCAAGAAGTAGAAAAAAATAATAATAATAATAATAATAATAATAATAATAAACAATAATCCTACCGAAAACAATAGGGCCTTCGCCCTTTCAGGGCTTGGGCCCTAATAAATAATCCTACCGAAAACAATAGGGCCTTCGCCCTTTCAGGGCTTGGGCCCTAATAATAATAAATAATCCTACCGAAAACAATAGGGCCTTCGCCCTTTCAGGGCTTGGGCCCTAATAAATAATCCTACCGGAAACAATAGGGCCTTCGCCCTTTCAGGGCTTGGGCCCTAATAATAATCCTACCGAAAACAATAGGGCCTTCGCCCTTTCAGGGCTTGGGCCCTAATAATAATAATAATAATAATAAATAATCCTACCGAAAACAATAGGGCCTTCGCCCTTTCAGGGCTTGGGCCCTAATAATCCTACCGAAAACAATAGGGCCTTCGCCCTTTCAGGGCTTGGGCCCTAATAATCCTTACGGAAACAATAGGGCCTTCGCCCTTTCAGGGCTTGGGCCCTAATAAACAGTAAACTGTAATCTCACAGTAACTGCTGTACAGTATAATGTTACTTACTGTAGATTCTCCAGTTTGCACTGTGGGTTCATCAGTAGATCACTGAGGTTTTTCACTCCTGAGTCTCCTAGTTTATTCATGCTCAGGTTCAGCTCTCTCAGGTGTGATGGGTTTGATTTCAGAGCTGAAGTCAGGATGGGACACTGTTTCTCTGTAATACTGCATCCACACAGACTGAAGACAGAAAGAGAAAAAGACTAACTGAAGTGCTACATCCGGCACTAGTTTAATTTCTAATTTCTCTCTGTTTTTAAGGCTGTCACACTAGTTCTGTATGCTGGAAGATGTCGATTCTTCTCTATCATTTTTCAACAATATCTTTTGTCTGTTTTCTTTACTCTTTATCGTAGCAGCAGATTTCTGCAGAACGACATTTACACAATCAGTACATTGTATCAAATTCTTCAATTGTAACACAATAGACCTTAGTCAGGTTAGACTCCATATTGAATTTTATGTGTATGAAAATGAGGCTGTGAGAATTTTTTTTTATATATACTAAGAATTATTACTTACTAGTTAAAATACATTTAAAATAAAGTGTAACAGAAGGTGCAGAGCTATAAACACTATTACTTGAGTCATGTCTTAAAATAAACTGTAAACTGTAATCTCACAGTAACTGCTGTACAGTATAATGACACTTACTCTAGTTTCTCCAGTTTGCATTGTGGGTTCATCAGTAGATCACTGAGGTTTTTCACTCCAGAGTCTCCTAGTTTATTCCTGTTCAGCTTCAGTTCTCTTAGGTGTGATGGGTTTGATTTCAGAGCTGAAGTCACAGCAGAACAACCTTCATCTGTAATTTTACAGCAGTTTAAGCTACATTTGGAGAAATGAGAAATGAGAAAAAGAAAATCTTCATTCTGCAAAGTTATAGCATCTTCATAACAAACAAAGGACAAATTCCACACTGATTTTTTTGCGCCCTTCAATGGCAGAGGAGACACGATCTGTAGGGATGCTCAAAACGAAAGCGAACAACTAAATCAAATCATAAAGGGCCTTTCCACAAGTCTGTTAGTGATGGATTGCAGAGTTCACATTGCATGATTTTTAAAGTGGTCAGATCACTGTTCTTTCCACACTACACGACTACCTGGGGTAACATTCAGTTGCTGCTGTGTTCACGGCACGATGGATCGGTTTGGTTACACATTGAATGACTTTACAATAGGAAGAATCACTGACAACTCTGTCTGGTCCACAAACAACATTTCACAACCAAACACACGAGAAGCGAAAAGGAAATAATGCAAGATTACACGTGACACCGGAGTTCTCGTGCACGACTGGAATTGATATTAAAAATTGTAGCCCGTAAGAAGCTTGGGATCCGATGAAACATCAAATAGACACGGATTCTCCAGTCTAAGCTTGACTAAACTTTCCTCAGACTCTCCAAACTCTCCTTTCAGAACCGAAGCCATGCTTGCTGATATTCTGGTCTATACCTCCTCCCCGAACTTCCCGCTGCCCTGTATCTTGCTCTCTCATTGGCTGTCGGTCATCACAGATGTAGTTTTCAGTCAGAACACATTTCTCACAGCACAATGCAGTGTGAACTCAGCTTTATGGTCATTTCAAGGGAGTAATTTTATAATTCATGGTCATGTGACCCAGAGTGACGAGGCCTCGTGATTCATTTTAAAGACTGATGACGGGAGAGTTTGAGAAAACATATGATCAGAATAATTCAGGTTGTTTTGTTTTGTTTGTGATATATAGGCCTATTACACACATTTTCATCTTGAATTTCATATGAAGTTTAAATAAGTTATTAGGTAAAAAAAAAATTTTAATAGTAGATATGTAAGGTAAATGTGACTTTACCAGTGTCCAACACACACACACACACACACACACACACACACACACACACACACACACACACACACACAAAGCATATTTTAAAAGCTTCATTACAAAATGTATATTTATTTGCAACAATCATATTATTGTAAGAATATTAATGTAAGAAAAGCTAATGGGCTTCTGGACGCCATGCTTCGTTGTCATGGTAACATACCAAGTGAAGATAATGAGGAAATTACATTGTCTTTTTCTTCACCAAGTGTTTTCCAAACAGCTTCATTATGACACGCAAAAGCCCTGATGCCCATTTCAAGGACTATCAGAGTGAGAAGGGCATAAGGATGCTCACTTCCAGTTGGAATTCACCAAAACTGTGAACTCTGTGTCTTGATTTAAACTGTAGAAGTGATTTTAAGAATTATGATTGATGTATGTGAATGTTACTGACCTCAATATCTCCAGTTTACAGCGTGAATCCTTCAGTACGTCACATAAGTGATTCACTCCTGTGTTTCTTATTTCATTTGTACTCAGGTTCAGCTTTCTCAGGTGTGATGGGTTTGATTTCAGAGCTGAAGTCAGGATGAGACACTGTTTCTCTGTAATACTGCATTTCCACAGACTGAAGACAGAAAGAGAAAAGAAAGTGACTCGGATTTATGATGGCCCACTCATTTTGTTTATTTTTATTTATTTATTGGTGGTCATGTCCAAGGGTGTAGTTTTGGTTTGAACATTGGGGGGAGTTGAAGTGTCAACTGTTTAGCGGTGTCCCGGGACATGCTCTCTCATGAGATTTATTTGTTTGTTTGATTGTTTGTATTATGTATGTGTACGTATTTAGAGTGTTGCAATAGGGATATGTGGGTAGTTTGTTGTTGTTGTTGTTGTTGTTGTGTGTGTGTGTGTGTGTGTGTGTGTGTGTGTGTGTGTGTGTGTGTGTGTGTGTGTGTGTGTTCAGATGTTCATTGGATCAATCTACAGCCTGTCAGTTTTCCTGAAGGATGATGACGTCCCAGTTCACCCTCCCAATCACATTACACCACCTTCCTCAAATACCCGTATCTCTTCCACGTCCCCAGCTTTTTGCTCACTTTGGCATTTGTCTTTGTTTGGCTCGCTGTTGCTGATTTCTGTGTGTCTATCGTGTGAATTAATCAATTGCCGTAAAGTGGTTGTGAAGTGTTTTTGTTTGTTATAATGTTCATCCTTGTTCAGTCGTCACAGTGCATGTGAGGCTGAGAAGGAGGGAGCAGGTTAGTAAGTCGCACGACATACATTGCGTGTATTGAGTGTATACCCTGTGTATATTTGAGTGTATACCCTGCCTGTCTGTACCTTTAGAAGTATCTCTGTGATTAAACTCTTATATTGGAGCCTTCAGCCTTATCGTCTTCATCTGCCTGCACTCACAACCCGTAACAGTAGGACATTTTTAATTGTATTAGACACACTAGTTTAGGAGAGTGCCACACCCTGTAATTTTTGTTATATTGTAGTTAGTGTAGTTTGGTTACTTTTCTTTTCTACATTTTTCGTTTGGTAGTTAGTTTAGTTGCATTAATCTTATAGCTAGTTTGTTCTGTTTTATTTATTTATTTTATTTGGCATTTCTTGAGCTCACCTTCCCAACTTTGTTAGTTTTTATTTAGTATTGTTATTTGTCTTGTTGCATTGTTTGTAAATATTGTAAATATTATTTTCTCTTCATTCTTTCACTTTTGGGTTCTGTAAAAATAAATACTTTTGAGAGGAGTTTTTGAGTTGATCTTTTTCCTTTTATTGCCCGGTCCTTCATATTAAGTTATACGCACATCTTTATTTAAATGTTATACTCCCTTACCCCTATCTAAATAAAAAAGGGACGTAACAGTTTGTTTATGCAAAATAGTTTTTTTTTGTGTGGTATCATCCACACATGCATTGATAACATAACTGCAATAAAGTAATAGCCTAGTTAACAATTATTTGTTTACATAGGATAATAATGTATTTTATTTTATTTAACCCTTGTGTGGTGTTTAGAACCCTAAAACCCCCGGGATCTTCCCGGTCAAAAATGACCGAACTATAAAAAATAGCTTATAAATCTCTCATTATACTATATTTTCACCCAATATTGGATTCAATCTTTTTGTCAACTTGTTCTCTTTCAATTGGGGCTGGTTTTATATTTCTATTTGCATCTAATTTATCGTAGGCCTCATTTATTTGACAGTAGGGATCTCATTTTTTGAGTAAAAAGAACATTATTTTTGAATAATTTTGGAAATATTAAATAAAATCTGAAGAAAATTGACACTGTTTATCACACAAGTCTACTTTAATTTTTCACCAGGAATTTTGTTTTGGAATACTTTTATTTTGTACAAAATGGCACATTGTCACACTTGTGGTCTTCCCGGTCAAAAATGACCGGCCTACAAAAAATTGCTTATAAATCACTCATTACGCAATATTATCACCCAATTTTGGATTCAATATTTTTGTCAACTTGTTTTCTTTCAATTAGGACTGGTTTCATATTTCTATTTGCATCTGAATAATCGTAGGCCTCATTTATTTGACAGTAGGCATCTAATTTTTTGAGTTAAAAAAACATTATTTTTGAATAATTTTGGAAATATTAAATAAAATCTGAAGAAAATTGGCACTGTTTATCACACTAGTCTAATTTAATTTTTCACCAGGATATTTGTTTTGAAAAACTTTTATTTTGTACAAAATGGCACATTGTCACACTTGTGGTTTTCCCGGTCAAAAATGACCGGCCTACAAAAAATTGCTTATAAATCACTCGTTATACAATATTATCACCCAATTTTGGATTCAATCTTTTTGTCAACTTGTTTTCTTTCAATTAGGACTGGTTTTATATTTCTATTTGCATCTGATTAATCGTAGGCCTCATTTATTTGACAGTAGGCATCTCATTTTTTGAGTTAAAAAAACATTATTTTTGAATAATTTTGGAAATATTAAATAAAATCTGAAGAAAATTGGCACTGTTTATCACACTAGTCTACTTTAATTTTTCACCAGGAAATTTGTTTTGAAAAACTTTTATTTTGTACAAAATGGCACATTGTCACACTTGTGATCTTCCCGGTCAAAAATGACCGGCCTACAAAAAATTGCTTATAAATCACTCGTTATACAATATTATCACCCAATTTTGGATTCAATCTTTTTGTCAACTTGTTTTCTTTCAATTAGGACTGGTTTTATATTTCTATTTGCATCTGATTAATCGTAGGCCTCATTTATTTGACAGTAGGCATCTAATTTTTTGAGTTAAAAAAACATTATTTTTTAATAATTTTGGAAATATTAAATAAAATCTGAAGAAAATTGGCACTGTTTATCACACTAGTCTACTTTAATTTTTCACCAGGAAATTTGTTTTGAAAAACTTTTATTTTGTACAAAATGGCACATTGTTACACTTGTGGTCTTCCCGGTCAAAAATGACCGGCCTACAAAAAATTGCTTATAAATCACTTGTTATACAATATTATCACCCAATTTTGGATTCAATCTTTTTGTCAACTTGTTTTCTTTCAATTAGGACTGGTTTTATATTTCTATTTGCATCTGATTAATCGTAGGCCTCATTTATTTGACAGTAGGCATCTCCATTTTTGAGTAAAAAAAATAAAATCTGAAGAAAATTGGCACTGTTGATCACACTAGTCTAATATTTCACCGGGAATTTTGTTTTGAAAAACTTTTATTTTGTCCAAAATGGCACAGAGTTACACTTGTGGTGTTCCACTGGGCCATTGAGGGCCATTGTTTCAATGGGCCATTGAAAGTGAATGGGAGAGACTGAAAAGTTTTCAGGGGCATGTTCATTGTTTATGTACACATATGTGCATGTGATGGATTATGGTGAGTGTGGGCTCTTTTTAATCTTAACAATCTCATGTAAATAATGATGTGCCATTTACCACAATTTATGCATGCTTCATTGAGTTATGAGTTAAAACGCGACATAAGTGCTAGGCTACATCTATAGTCAAGGCTCTGTGAGCGCATGTGGGGGTTTGTGTGTTACAACTCCATTAGGAATATCTTTAGATCTGAGTGATGGATTATGATGAGTTTGGGCTCTTTTTAATTGTGATAGTCTACTGAAAATAATGATGTACATTTTTCTACGATCTGTGCATGCTTCGTGAAGTTATGAGCGAAAACCAAACATGAGAGCTTCATGAGATATACTTGGCTAGGTGTGTCTGTGGTATTTTTTGTGTTAGAACGCCATGAGGAATATCTTTAGATCTTATTGATGGAATATATTGAGTTTGGGCTCTTTTTAATCGTGAGCTCCTGCTGTAAATAACGATGTGTCATTTTTCATGATCGATGAAGGTTTCATGAAGATACAAGTAAAAAGGCCAAGTCTAAGCTACCTTGCTTGACTATGTGAGTCTGTGTGTCTGTGGTATTTTTTGTGTTCAAACTCCATGAGGAATATCTTTAGTTCTGAGTGATGGATTATGTTGAGTTTGGACTCATTTTAATTGTAAGCATCTGCTGTAAATAATGACGTGTTATTTTCCACAATCGGAGCATGTTTCATGACGTTACGAGCAGAAATGTGTCTAAAATTCCATCATCCATATATGGTTTAAAAATGGGTCTCTTGAAGGGCTTCTTTTATAAAAACCTCACTCAAGTTTAGTAAAAAGCCTGAAACAATTATGCTTGCTGTATTCTACTCTTTGAGACCTTTCAAATGACATATGACACAGGACTATCTGAGCTATATGATGTATTTGACATATTGCTGAATGTAGTACAAAAAAGTAGTTTATAAATTATGAATTTGTTTTTTTTCTATTTATCAGCAAATAACTCAGCACTACTTAGGAGTTTATCAAATTGGCTACATTCATTGTAAATTTCAGACTCTAAGATTTCAAATGACACCTATTTTAAGTTGATCAAGGTAATAGTTTTGAAAAAAAATTATGATTATTTATTTCGCAGCTAGGTGGCGCCTGCGGGGGGCACAGGCTGTTAACACTGTTTTAGAGTAATAACTCAGCTCTCGTTAGGAGTTGATCAAAGTGATTAGATGCATTAAAAAGCTGAGATTCTAAGCTTTAAAATGATACATATTTTGTGTTGTTGCATTCATTGTTTGCATTGGTCTCTCCCATTCACTTTCAATGGCCCATTGAAACAATGGCCCACAATGGCCCTTAATGGCCCAGTGGAACACCACAAGTGTAACTCTGTGCCATATTGTACAAAATAAAAGTTTTTCAAAACAAAATTCCTGGTGAAAAATTGAAGTACACTAGTGTGATCAACAGTACCAATTTTCTTCAGATTTGATTTGATTTTTCCAAAATTATTCAAAAATAATGTTTTTTTTACTCAAAAATTGAGATGCCTACTGTCAAATAAATGAGGCCTACAATTAATCAAATGCAAATAGAAATATAAAACCAGTCCTAATTGAAAGAGAACAAGTGGACAAAAAGATTGAATCCAATATTGGGTGATAATATTGCATAAAGAGTGATTTATAAGCAATTTTTTGTAGGCCGGTCATTTTTGACCGGGAAGACCACAAGTGTGACAATGTGTCATTTTGTACAAAATAAAAGTTTTTCAAAACAAAATTCCTGGTGAAATATTAAAGTAGACTAGTGTGATCAACAGTGCCAATTTTCTTCAGATTTTATTTAAAATGTCCAAAATTATTAAAAAATAATGTTTTTTTACTCAAAAAATTAGATGCCTACTGTCAAATAAATGAGGCCTACGATTAATCAGATGCAAATAGAAATATAAAACCAGTCCTAATTGAAAGAGAACAAGTTGACAAAAAGATTGAATCCAATATTGGGTGATAATATTGAATAACAAGTGATTTATAAGCAATTTTTTGTAGGCCGGTCATTTTTGACCGGGAAGACCACAAGTGTGACAATGTGTCATTTTGTACAAAATAAAAGTTTTTCAAAACAAAATTCCTGGTGAAATATTAAAGTAGACTAGTGTGATCAACAGTGCCAATTTTCTTCAGATTTTATTTAAAATGTCCAAAATTATTCAAAAATAATGTTTTTTTAACTCAAAAAATGAGATGCCTACTGTCAAATAAATGAGGCCTACGATTAATCAGATGCAAATAGAAATATAAAACCAGTCCTAATTGAAAGAGAACAAGTTGACAAAAAGATTGAATCCAATATTGGGTGATAATATTGAATAACAAGTGATTTATAAGCAATTTTTTGTAGGCCGGCCATTTTTGACCGGGAAGACCACAAGTGTAACAAGGTGACAAAATCCCCCCTAAAAAAGTAAGAAAATTGTTAAAAAACATTTGAGAAGTAGTTATACCATCTGTGAATAAAGTCACTAAGTTTCAGTCCAAAGCGATAACATTAACTAGTATTTTTGGGTAAAAGAAAATTCTCTCCAGGTCAAAATGACCCGAACACCACACAAGGGTTAAGCTAAAACTTAGCAGTTTGACAGAATTTTCTAAATCAAAGTGCCATGGTAGGTCAAACTAACTTTACATTTTCTTATATTGAACATGTTCATTTCCTGTCATCTCTTGGCATATCTGAAAGCCAGGGTTTTCCTAATATCTGTCATTTTTAGCAGAAAACACAAATTGTTTAGACAATAATTCAGGAAGGTCCTCTTGATTCTAACTTGTACTTGGCCTACAAAGTAGTTCTGTAATTCTATTGAGTATCATGCAAAATGGATTTTGTTATTACACCAAGTTTAGTTGGTGTTTACCAACTATAGTATTTATTACAATAAATACAGGGTGGGCCATTTATATGGATACACCGTAATAACATGGGAATGGTTGGTGATATTAAAGTCCTGTTTGTGGCACATTAGTATATGTGAGGGGGCAAACTCCTCAAGATGGGTGGTGACCATGGTGGCCATTTAGAAGTCGGCCATCTTGGATACAACTTTTGTTTTTTCAATAGGAAGAGGGCCATGTGACACATCAAACTTATTGGTAATGTCACAAGAAAAACAATGGTGTGCTTGGTTTCAACGTAACTTTATTCGTTCATGAGTTATTTACAAGTTTCTGACCACTTATAAAATGTGTTCAATGTGCTGCCCATTGTGTTGGATTGTCAATGCAACCCTGTTCTCCCACTCTTCACACACTGATAGCAACACCGCAGGAGAAATGCCAACACAGGCATCCAGTATCCGTAGTTTCAGGTGCTGCACATCTCGTTGGTGTGGTATATGGGGTACAACGATAGTGGGTCCATTCTTCATCAATGGAAACCTCAAGGCCACTGGATATTTGAAATTGCTACATGATGATGTGTTTCCCTCTTTATGCACTGAAGCTAGCACGTTCCCTGAGTTTTTCCAGCAAGATGGTGCACCACCACATTATGGGTGCCAGGTCCGAGCATTCCTAGATGAACAGTTTCCTGGAAAGTGGATTGGTTGTCGTGGGCCATCTTGAGGAGTTTGCCCCCTCACATATACTAATGTGCCACAAACAGGACTTTAATATCACCAACCATTCCCATGTTATTACGGTGTATCCATATAAATGGCCAACCCTGTACATAATCACAGGTAAGATCATTGATGTCACGACTGTTAACTTTTTTTCTTCCTTTTTATCTATAGCATTTGCAATGAAAAATAGCAACATTCAGAAACTAGACACATGCCACAGTTGTAATATAAACTTTAGTAAAAAATCTATTCCCTAACAGATAATCTATTATAAATTCTAAAGTTAGTCAACATTTACCACAATAAATACAACAGAATTTGATAAATTCTAGTAAGAGTGGTCATGAGTTATTTAAAGGTGCCCTAGAATGTGAAATTGAATTTATCTTGGCATAATTAAATAACAAGAGTTCAGTACATGGACATGACATACAGTGAGTCTCAAACACCATAGTTTTCTCTTTCTTATTTAAATCTCGTTTTTGAAAAACACCCCTGAAAAACAGGCGAATCTCCACATAACACCGACTGTGACGCAACAGTCGGGATATGTACGCCTCTAAAAATTTGCATATGCCAGCCCATGCTCAGTGCCAGGCGGAACTGCACAGCCAAATCATCAGAAGTTCTGCAGGTGAAGAAACAAGCAGGAGGAGGATCATAGGGAAAATGGCAGATCTATCTATAATCTATCTATAATCGGATACCGCTACAGTTTAATTCGAAGTTGTTAGTTGCTCTGCCCATTTCACCACAGACTGTTTTTCTAACCTGGAACAATATCAAGCAGCCAGGCTTCTCTCAGCGTCTCAGACGGACGAAGGGGGCAATTTCAACTAACGTTATATTCCCTCAAGCGGTAAGTAGTGATTTTATTAACGATAATTTACACTGTGTTATCTAGATCCAGCGCGATATTGTTTTTTCCTCGAGAGACATCGTGGCTTGCAAACGAGCGAACGAAGCATGGCAGTTGCTCAGTTTGGATGTAACTACAAATGAACACAAAAATATTTTTTTAGCTCCTTCATCTGAGCCTCTGAAGAACCAGTGGGTTATGTGAATTTCTGATGTGTAATTTCTGATGGGTGTCCGTTCAAGTTCAGACAGATAATCTTTCTCTCAAAGTCGTTCAACACTGTTTATGCATCAGTAAATCACGTTGCAGTGATAAGATCTTCATTAACGCGATCAACAGGCTGTCATCTGCTCAATGCTGGAATAGATCTAAATACTTAAAAAACTTCTCATGATTCGTTAATCCCGATAGCTGTAATAGTAAAAACGTAAAAAAGCTGTAATAGTAAAAGTTTTCCAGATAGCTCTACATGTAATGCCAGATATTTCATATGCAAGCATGTCAGCCAATCACAGCAGTGGGCAACAACACTGAAGTCTCACAGCAGACACGCCCCTTCAAACAGAGTGTTCAAATCAGGGTATGAAATCAGGCTAGGAAATATGCCTTTTATTTCTAAATTATAACAAATTTTGATCTAAAAAACATACTAACATTATAAGGGCACCCCAGGAAACATTATAAAATAATAAAATAATCCATTCTACGGCACCTTTAAAAAGCTTTCTAATTTATGTTGGTGCAGGATGATGTTTTCTCCTCTTTTCATCAGTCTTTTTGGTAAGCTGTTTTAGATCATCTTTGACTTTCTCCATTGTGTTTTAAAGCGGTAAATTCTCCATAGAATTCAAATGGGTTGCACATTTTATCACCAGTGTCACGATAGGAACGGCTCGAGAAAATCTTATCACACTTTTGTAACGCGCTGGTGAACGTTCGTAGAGTAGCGGTGATTCGCAAGCGGTACTCATGCAGAGTAAAATAAACCGGACTTCTGTCAGAATAAACAGATAATTGGTCTGTATGATTCGTACAGGAACTTGGTGCTTATAAAAGCTCTGAACGTGCGATGTATAGAATTAATTAATGGCCTGATTCTATGTTTACATTAACCATGGTAGGCTAATGGTAATGGTGTGTGTGTGTGTGTGTGTGTGTGTGTGTGTGTGTGTGTGTGTGTGTGTGTGTGTGTGTGTGTGTGTGTGTGTATGGGGGGTCATGTCAAACTTCTGATAGTAGTTGATAGTCTGATAGTAGTTTGTCATTTGAAAAATCACTACGCATATTGACTGAAAAAAGAAAAGAAAAAAAATCTATCTGAATAATCTAATGTGTTTCCTTCAACAGTCAAAAACTTAATTATTATTAAAATAATTTTTTTGTGGTTTTGTGTCTGCCAAGGGAAAAGCACCTCTGACTCAATCAAATGAGGAAATAGTATTACCAACTACTGTAACATTACTATTAAAGGTACTAAAAATACTATTTTTAACCATGTGAAATACTCACTTCAGTGTGTTGAGTTGACAGTGTTTATCCTGCAGTAGAGCAGCGATCTGATTCACTCCTGTGTCTCCTAGTTCACGTGCACTCAGATTCAGCTCTCTCAGGAGTAATGGGGTTTTACCCACAATTCCTCTCACATACTGACAGGCTTCCTCTGCAGCAGTACCCAAAAACCTGCAGAAGAGAAGATGAAGCAGGATTCAGTTAAATTCTCAACTAAACTTGGTGTAATGACAAAATCCATTTTACATGATATTTGTCTTGAAACCACTCTGATTTCTTTGATGTAACATTTTTTTGTAGCTTATTGTATTATTGAGATAATATTCCTATAAATAGTTTGGTTGCATATAATATAATATAATTTATATTATATTATTTCATCATATCTCACCTCAGTGTCTTCAGTTGACAGTTTGGATCCTGTAGTAAATCATTGAGCTCCTTCACTCCTGATTGTCCAGGATCATTTCCTGTGAGATCCAGCTCTATCAGGTGTGAAGGGTTTGATCTCAGAGCTGAAGCCAGAGCTTTATAACCTTCTTCTGTGATACTGCAGTTTGAAAGTCTAGAAAAAAAAGACAATGTAACATTCAGTTAATTAATCAGTTATTCTAGAAAGTACCTGAACAAAATAAATTATATTAAATACAATTAATTATATATTGTTGCTTGTACAACAAAAATTATAGTCAGTTGCAAAACAAAAAGAGAAAACTGGAAATGCAGTCAAGCAAAAGGTCCCAAAGAAGATATCAACATCACTTTCAAAGTTTCAATTATATAACATTATATTTCAACTATATTTCACAGGTGTGAAAGTTTTTTATCTGAATGATCCACAATGTACAAGCAACATGTTTTGAAATGTCCTAAAAGTTCACATATAAACCCCATTGAAATGCTATGGCAAGACCTGAAATGTCCAGTTCATGCTGGAAAGCCTACATATTTCACTCTAGCTGAAGCAGTTTTGTAAGGAGGAATCTAACAAAATGTGTCTAAAATATCTTCACAGTAGTGTAAAGCTCATAGGCCTGGTTTCACAGACAGGGCTTAGATTAAGTCAGGAGTAGGCTTCAGTTAAATTAGAATGTCTAAACAGATTTTATAAACGTGCATTAGGAAAAAAAACATTAGTGCCGTGCATCTTGAAACAAAACAATGGAACAATGGAAATTCTTTGCTTTTGCAAGAATTGAGAAATTAGGAAATGCCAGACAGTCTGTTTGAAGAGCGACCAGACCCTTAGACGACAAAGGACCTCTCTGGAAATTAACATTTGAACTCACCATGTGAGAGGCAAAGTCTCACCTCAGAACACATCACTCCCCCTCTCTCATGCTGAGACCACACGTAAATCACCCAAGAAAATGTATAGTTTAATGTGAATGATTATCACAGAGTATTTTTCATGTTTGGTATCATTTAAAGGGGTCATATAATGGTACATGCCCTTTTTTCAAGTTGATTGTACTGAAATGTGTGTTGGCAGTGCCTGTACACAACCATCATAAAATGATGAAAATCCATCCAGTGTTTTTTTTTTAATCTCCTATTATGTTTGACCCTCTCTGAAATCAAGCCGTTCGATTTTGTGACACACCCCTCCCACTATTGTGATTGACAGCAGCGTTTCAACACATACCCGCCCTCGCTCGTGAGCGAGCTGTCTGTCATCATAGTGCATTGATATGCTGGAGAAGAATGGCGTCTAAGCGATTGTGGCATTCTGTTCTTGGGTGTAATAAGGAACACAGCAGTCATTTTGATGTTTTGATGGAATATTCCCAAAGCATTGACGCGGGGATTCCCTCGGGATTCCCCACGATCAACGTCCATGCTGTCATGTTTGCGCGAATCATTTCACCAGACTGCTTTACAAACGAGGATCAGTATAAAACTGGTTTTGCTAAGAAGCTGCTCCTGAAAAAAGGATCGGTACCAACTATTTGTGTTCCTGCTGCACCTCCAGAAGAACTGAAGTGAGTGTAACATTTTATTAACCTTTATATTAATCTTTATATTAATCTTTGCAAATCGCTAGCACGCTTCATGATGAATGCGGCTGTTTACACTCAGGGTACATTACGGCATGTTTTCTATGTACGACGTTCTCAATATAATTCATAATCCCACGTTTATAATGAACAACGCGTTATGGTTATTGTGTTATTGTGTTACAAACGGTGTACGCACAGAACAGAGGGGCGGGGTGAGCAAAGCTCATTATCATTTAAAGACACATGCACTTAAACGGCGTGCTGAAAACAGAGCTGTTTTTGACCAGGTAAAATTAGTGTTTTCTTACAATACTAATGAGAATTTTTAATTAAAGTATATTACAAACTTTTAATTTAGACCCTAAAGAATCATATTAGCTTGTACAAAAATGGCATTATATGACCCCTTTAAAATGTCTCAGTGCGACTGGTACAAATGTCTAATTTCCAAATAAGAAAACAAAAGGTAATAAGGTTTTTAAGAGTTTATGGATAACTGGCACACAAGGAGGGGTTGGTCTCTAGACAAATGGTCTCCCTACACCCAAAGGTGTCAACTCTGAATGCAAATTTACATTGTTAAAAGATTTTTCCAATTGAAAGAGGTCCTGACTATATAATGAAGGAGAGGATTCAGGGCCTTTTCTGTAACTCAGATTAGCCTGTGAAGCTGAGAGGGAGACCTCTCAGCCTCATGTATTTCTTAATGTTGGGTTGCATCTTTTCTCTTTATTTCAGAGCATTTGATGTTTTGTATCAATTATCTTTGAAAAGATTATGAAATTGGCATGATACATTTACCTGACATAATAAATTGTTACATTTGATTATTCTAACTGACTTTGACATTATTTTCATTAAAGAGTTAAAAGGAATAGTCAAACATTCGCTCACAATTAATGATCCAAAGATATCATTAAAACATTTTTATTTATGGAGTCAGATGAAATAACGAGAGAATACATATTCAAATGTATTACATTTAATCAAAAAATGCTTTGCCTCGAGAAAAGAACAGTAACACGTTAAGACCTTCCACGCTGGCCGGATGCCGGGTTTTGGGCCGATTTTGGGCTTACACTTTCAGTTAAAACAGCTCAAACATGCATTTTAGTCCAAGACTAAACTAAAGCCTAGTCTGTGAGACCAGGGGATAAACAACTACAGGAAGGGTTTGGTTGGGACAAAGTTGGCAAGGTGAAAGCAGAATCAATAATAAGTAGATATCTTAAAGCACTAAGATATCTCAAGTTAACAGACGGATATAAATCAAAATACACAACACCACTCAGCTCAAGTTTTTTTCTCTGTTATCTTTAAATGTTCGAGGTATTATGTGTAATGTTAACCTAAGGCACTTTTTCTAAAAGCAAGTAAAAGTTAATTGTTTCTTTCTTCAAGAGACTCATTCGACTGATGTAGATGTGAGATTTTGTAAGTCACAATGGGGTGGAGAGTTTGTTTAAACGGTTGGACAGCAAAATTGTTGCAAGTTCAGGCGATAACGGGTCACTGGATTATCGTGGTTCTTGAATCAAATGGATATTGACTAACAAGGCCGGCAGGCCGGTAATACGTTTTTTCTTTATGAATATGGAAGAATATGGCTACCAAAAATTACGACTGGAAGAACACATATTTTACAAAATTATTATGGGAGGGGATTTTAATGCCGCTCCAGATGAATGTCAGGATTCCCTGATTTCTAATATATCCCAGTTTCTTGATCTGATTGATGTTTGACGTGTAAAGAACCCACATAAAAACCTATTTACTTGGGGGTTCTTTTCAGGGCGCATTCAATGTTCTAGATTGAATTTTTGTCTGATAACTAGTAATCTTCTTTCTTCCTCATTTGACTGTAACACTTCTCATTCAGTTTTAAAGGGTACCAATTATGCCACTTTTTTACAAAATGTAATATAAATCTTAGATGTCCCCAGAATGTGTTTGTGAAGTTTCAGCTCAAAATAGATTATACAACACAGATGCGCTGCGCTAAAACACTACGTGAACTAACTCGACGCCCAGAGAGAAGAAAATGAATAGTAGAATAAAGTCTTTTTTTTTTCTTTCTTTTTTTTTTTTGCGCACAAAAAGTATTCTTGTTGCTTGATAAACTTAAGATTGAGCCACTGTAGTCACTTGGACTATATTAACAATGTATTTAATAACTTTTCTGGGCCAGCAAGTTTCAATCCCTTAGAAGCTTATGGAGGAGTGAGCCAGCTCTCAGATTTAATCAAAAATATCTTAATTTGTGTTCCGAAGATGAACGAAGGTCTTACGGGGTTGGAACAACATGAGGGTGAGTAATTACTGACAGAATATTCATTTTTTGGTGAACTAACCCTTTAATGCATTGTATTTTTAGGGCTTGCATTTTTATGGGCAAACTATTGAATATTATAGGCAGGTTGTATTTTTAAACAGTTTGAATATTTGAAGTGAAATATGAAAGGTGAACATAATTTTTTAAATCAAAGTGCCATGGTAGGTCAAACTTACTTTACTTAACTTTTTCTTATATTGATATTGATATCTCCTCATTACTATGAGGCCAATGCTAACTTTTTTTTTCTTTCTTTTTTATCAATAGCATTTGCAATGAAAAAAAGCAACCTACACATTCAGAAACTAGACATACCACAGTTGTAATATAAATCTTTAGTGTAAAAATATATTCCCTTAACAGATAATCTGTTATAAATTATATAAATATAAAGATTGGTTACTATTTTGGTTATTTACTACGCCCTTGGTCATGTCCAGGGTTATTATAGTTTTGCATTTTTCATTAGTTTTTATTTTTATTTTGTTTTGACTTTTTGTTTTCAAATTCAGTTTAGTTTTAATTAGTTTTTAAAGTGAGTTTGCTAGTTTATTTTTTATTTTTTGAAAATGCTTAGTTTTAGTTAAGTTTTTATTAGTTTTAGTGTTAGTTTTAGTCTTTTTTTGTAATTTGGGTTATTTGTCAGGGGCAAGATTCAAAAAGGTCAGAAAAAGTATTGTGTAATAATAACTCAACAAAAACATTTTGAAATTCCTTTACCTCTTATAAACCACACGCCATACCAAAAATCTACACATCTTCTATACGGAATTCACAAATACCACAGGCACAGCTGTACGATTTTCTCACCCTATACTAAATTTACCCTATACAGTCAATAGCCTACTCATCTGGATTGAAGCAGCAAACATTCAGTGTAAAAGTAAAAAAATGACATAACATTATTATTTGAATCACAGCTTATATAACGTTAGTGTTTTGACATCG
Organism: Squalius cephalus; assembly: GCF_949319135.1. Classification (NCBI taxonomy): domain Eukaryota; kingdom Metazoa; phylum Chordata; class Actinopteri; order Cypriniformes; family Leuciscidae; genus Squalius; species Squalius cephalus. Next base: position 25,889,788 of record NC_137134.1, read on the forward strand.
ACAACGTACCACAACCAAAAAGTGCATTAGCCTACCTCAAACTTGCGACTAGTTAAAGCCCATGTTGCAGGTTAACCACCACTGTCGATTAATGGGTACATAAATCACTCACGATATGTAGGCTATATCATTTAAAATGTCTCAAAAATGGTCTTAAAGCGGTTTTGGTATTAACGTTTTTTTTTACGCAATTCGGTAATGAAGTCACGTTGGGGAGAAGTGGAGGAAAGGTAGCCTCAGCCTGTATTAGAATTATGGAGAATGAGTGGAGAGTTGGTGAAGTGTCCTGGTGAGTTGCTATCATTTAGCAACGCTGCAATGAGCACTGGAGCTAGTCTACGAGCAGCAGTGCACAATAACGACACAAATATATATTAGCGGTGGAACGGTACACAGAAGTCATGGTTCGGTTCATACCTCGGTTCAGACATCACGGTTCGGTACGAGTTCGGTACAATGGAGGGAAAAGCAAAACAAAAATGCAGAAGGCTTGTGCATGTCTCAGGCTGTACCACCAAAGGAAAATAAATGTCTTAAGCCTTGTATTTTTTAAATAAGATTTCTTAATAAAGTAAAGGCATAGAACCAGTTTATTTGTAGTGCACTAACAATAGTTTTATATAATTAGTTTATTAATTCAATTACTAAAAAGACAAAAATACCTTGAGATATGTTTGGTAATTGTACCTGAATGAATTGAAAATTAATTTGCTACATTTCAGATTAATATATTTGTTTTCCTTAAAATTTTAATTAACAGTAACTTAAACACTTTGCAGTTTGAATGATGTCCTGTATAAACAAAATGACGGAGTATGTTTTTAAGTTTACACTGTTCGATCGCGCCTTACACACACACACACACGCACACCATAGCCTATTCCAGCATTGCAAATTGCAATCTTTACCTCGAAGCCTGCTTCAGAGCTAATCCGGGGCTACAGATTAAGTGTCCCTAAAGAACCCGCATATCTAACAGTAGTTCCGCATTACATTAATTATTTTGCACGCAAGTTTTATTTATTTTTATACCGTGTATTCTCCGTGTAAATTTATGTACCGAACCGTGACGACTGTACTGTTTCGGTTCAATGCGAATACATGTTCCGTTCCACCACTAATAACCGTGTAACGGTTCACAAAATTCACGGTTCGGTTCGATATGATACACTTGTTTCACGGTTCGGTACGGTACGGTTCGGTACGTTTTCCATACAGCAAAAATAAATAAATGCCAAAGAAATTTCCTTGAATTTTTTTTTATTATTATTATTTTATTTAATGAAACTAACATCATAAAGTATGATTTTTTTTTTTTATTTCTTGTTGCTTTTTTTACTGAACAATAATGGAGCTATATTTGATTCTTCTTATGAGCATATAAAACAAAACAGCTCCTTGGACAAAATGAAATGTAATATTGTAGTAGTAGGCTAGTTATAAACAAAGGTTTATTTTAGTTCAGATTAACATTTGAGGGCAGCAATAATTGTATTCATAATGTCAAAATAAAACCGACGTAATGTTACTTGAAAGCATTATAGCCCACTATTCCTGACAAACTTCCATACCTTGCAGTTAGTGTTACTACAGCAAATCCATTCCACGGTGAATGTTGCTGATCTGTGGACACCGGCCAGTTCATTCATGGCACGATGTTTCTTCCTGGTTTCCACGTCAGCGCTGTTTGATCCGTTAATAACAGTGTGCATGTATCTCACTAGATCTCGCAGCGATGTTATTACTTCAGTGGCGATTTCAAAAAGCATTTGAAATTCAAATGCTTTCTTTACTGGTCTGGATCTCTTAGCGCTGTGTGGTGTTGCTTGATCAGGCTCGCGCATAGAGCTCGCGAGTCCCGCTTCACAGGTCAAAACTGATAACAGCCCACACAAACACAATAAGAGTAGCTCAGTGTCGTTCCTTACATTGCATTTGCCAGTTGATGTTGTGGTCGCGCCGCGCTTGCCACCCGTGACGCGCCTTCATTTGAAATAACGAAATTTTTGTCGGCAGAAAAAATGGTCCAACGAACCGTTCGGGTACGTAATGCGCACCGAAAACCGAACCGAAAGCCTCGTACCGAACGTTACTGGTTACTGAACGTAACCTCGGTTCTCTCTAGAGAGGGAACGAGTATTGCGTAAGTAAGCTTACGCTACGGGTAAAGTCATCTTTTCTCGAGATATGAAGCCAAAAAATGATCCTTAATTTTGCATATATTGTCAACGCAGTGCAGCAGCATGCAGAGCTAGAGCGGGCTATCTTGCACGCTCATTGGTTGCTGCGCGGCAACTGCTTTAACCTACCAGTGAGCCTTGGCGTGACGTCAAGCCCAACTGAAGCGACATGAGCTCGTGGCGCGAGCATGGCAGGTTACGCAATACTCGTTCCCTCTCTAGAGAGAACCGAGGTTACGTTCAGTAACCAGTAACGTTCTCTTACGAGAGGTTCTCTCGTATTGCGTAAGTAAGCTTACGCTACGGGAACTCTTTGTCCACACCGTGCACGCCTAGCATCCACACATAACTCCCAGGGAAGCCCGGGGAGCACTGATAGGTGGGAAAAAAGGTAGGCAGCAGAGCGGGCCAACACATGTTCATAAGCACACATTAGGGGGAGTAGAGCGGTACAGCCGGTCTACACAGCTACTGACACAACCCTTGCTGGTGCAGCTCAACCAGGAGAGCTAAATCGAGTAATTGACCTGCGCGCAGAAAGTTTGAGCAGGGAGTACACACGACTTAGACTGATAAAAGTTTAGCCTGCAGGGCGGGAACTTCCAGGTTATAGAACCTAACAAATGTAGAGGGGGAGGCCCAGCCTGCCGCTGTACAAATGTCGTGAATGGAAATTCCACTGGACCAAGCCCACGATGAGGCCATGCCTCTGGTGGAATGAGCCCGGATGCCCAAGGGGCACTGCAGGTTTTTAGACGCATAAGCTGCTGCAATAGCGCCCACTATCCATCTGGACAGACTGTGTTTCGAGGCGGCGAGACCCTTGGTGCGCCCTCCAAATGAAACGAAAAGCTGCTCTGAACGCCTGAAGGCGGCGGAGCGCGTGACGTAACACCTCAACGCCCTAACAGGACAAAGGAGGTTACTGTCAGCCTCACTGCCAGAAGTCGGCAGGGCTGAGAGGGAAATGACCTGTGCTCTGAAAGGAGTGCCCAATACCTTGGGGACGTAACCGTGCTTCAGTTTGAGAATGACTAAGGAGTCATTAGGTCCAAACTCAAGACACGCTGCGCTAACTGATAGCACGTGTAAGTCACCCACGCGTTTCACTGAAGCCAGAGCTATCAGAAAAACGGTTTTGAACGTGAGGTATTTCAGCTCCACAGAGTTCAAAGGTTCAAAGGGATAAGCTTTTAGGGCCTCTAGGACAAAGACAAATCCCAGATAGGGACCGAGGGGGGCCGAGGAGGATTTAACCTCCTGGCTCCTCGGAGGAAGCGGGTAATGAGTTCATTCCTTCCTAATGCGCGGCCGCGTGCCGAATCGGCGAACGCTGCAATAGCCGCAACTAGGGCTGCACGATATTGGAAAAAAAATTACATTGCGATATTTTTTTCCCAACGATATATATCGCGATATTGCGAGCCATCAATCCAGGCTAAAGTCAATAATTACCATTCCATGGTATTAATAATTTCACTAATAAGCAAGCTTCATTACAAGTGACAAAAAGGCCACTTAATATTTTATTCCAGAAACATATTTCTCTCAGAATTCGGTGAACGTTCTACACAGGACCTAATGTTCTTCAGGTTCTAGGACCCAAAAAATTATGTTTTCTGTGCTGATTCAGTGACGCGTTCATGTAAACGGCACCTAGAACCAACAAAAGTAATGATTAATAATATGTAAAATATTACAATGAGACATTTTAATTGTTTATTAATAAACAAGTGTTTTCTGTAAAGATGAAGTTGACAATACTGACTTGCAGCAGTGATCGGGAGAAATGCACTTTTTATACAGATTTTTTTATTTTAATGGTTCTTCTGTAGATAATAGTTATATTTCTATTTTTTATTATTATTGTTATTTTTAGGTGTGTGAGGCGAGTAGGCTACCTTTTATGCTGAGTTTCGGTTCATGGATGATAGCTTAATCTCCAGTTCAGGCGCTGGCTGCTATATTTAATTTTTAGGCTATTTATTAAATCCAGGAAATTGGATAATGACATACTGATTAAAATTAAGATACAATTAATACAAAACGAAATTCGTTTTAAAGAAAGGCTTTGTGCTTTCTGTTTGAGGTCTCTGTGAAAGTTTTTGTTGGATTACATTTTTATTAAATGTTTAATTTAGTTTTTCCACTGCAATAGTATATAAACTGATAAAGTTTAGTAGACTGATTTCAGATGATTATGTAGTCTCCAGCAAAGAGTCTCCTTTCCTGCTAGACCTGTTTTCTCTATTGTGTTTTAAATGAATCAGATCACTTGATTCTCACCTTTCGGAGCCCAGACGTTGAATCGTTAGGTTGATTGACTTTCACCTTTTGTCTTTAATGGCACTGGGATGGCTCTTGGAATTGGAGTTCCTGGCCAGTATCAGCATGTGAATAGTTATGCTGATTCAATTGGACTCAGAGTAGGGTGTGTTCCTACTTCATTTGCATGCTTTGTTCAGAGTCTCCACCTCTATGTAATCCCTCCCCCTTGGAATGTATATAGCTACAATGCATACTGTATTAGATTAGATCATGTTGGAAGTTTCTACAGCCGCGTACAGTGAGTTCTCAATAAAGAATAACTTCTGTTGAACGCGATCCCGACTGTCTCACTGGTCTCTGCTTCGAACAAAGAAAACTTTACAACAGTTCTAAAGCAGTCTAATAGTGCCGCTTTCATAACGGTCGCGTGACGCGTCCGTAATGTCACGTAACATTGTTTTTTCCTCATAAATGCGAACACGAAACGACTTTTTAAAAAAAGATAACCATCCACAACTTAATAACACTCCAGCAAAGTAGCCTACCTCTTTTTGGTCAACATCCTCCTTTTTGTAGACGACATAGGCTAGTCCCGAATAGCTGATTTTTACTTTTTTGCGGTGGATCCTCTTCGTCACGCATTTCCAGTGAATGTTGGCTGTGAGCGGTGAGCGCGGCACAGCGAACCAATCACTGTGCAGGCACGCGGAACGTGTATGTCACCACAGCAAAAAGCCATACAACAAACTCGTGTTTAGCCTACTGTGTGCTACCCTGGTGCTACCGTTCTCTTACACTATGGGTGCTACTAACGTTACCCTTCACATCGCATGTTCCGCCGATGTGACTATCGCTCATTCGCACATCGCAATGTCGATGTTAAAATAGAATATCATTCAGCCCTAGCCGCAACATAGACCTTGAGCGTGGAGGGGGACCTGCCCGCATCCAGCAGCTCTTGAAGGAAGCCCAAAACCCGCGGGACCCCACATGACTGAGGGTTTAGATTTTTCCCCGCGCACCATTTGTTAAACACAGACCATTTAGACACGTAGAGCCGCCTTGTAGAAGGGGCTCTGGACTGCGCTATCGTGTTAACGACCCCTTCTGGCAAATCATCGAGTAACCGTTGATTTCCCACGCATGCAGAGACCAGCGCTCCGGATGGGGATGCAGAATTGAACCTCGGGCTTTGGAGAGAAGATCTCTCCTCACCGGGATTGGCCATGGGGCTGTGTCTGCCAGCCGCACCAGCTCCGGGAACCACGACTGATTCTCCCAGTGCGGGGCTATGAGGAGCACTGCGCGGCGCGTCTCCCTGATCCTCGCTATCACCTGTGGTAGCATCGAGACCGGGGGAAAAGCGTACAACAGGGCACTGGACCAGACTCGGGCCAGCGCGTCCTCGTTTTTCGAGAAGAACCTCTGGCACTGAGCGTTGTCGCCCGTGGTGAAGAGGTCGACTTCTGCTCTGCCAAAACGGCGCCACAGCAGCTAGACTGATTGGCGGTGTAGAGCCCATTCCCCGGGGGGAACGTTGTCCCTGGACAGTTTGTCCGGGCCGTCGTTCAGGCGGCCGGGCACATGCGCGGCTCTCAGCGAGCACAGTGGACCCTGCGCCCATACCAGGAGGCGTTCTGCCAGAGTGCAGAGGATTCTGGACCTGATTCTGCCCTGATGGTTCACATAAGCCACCACTGACATGTTGTCCGTACGGACTAGCACGTGGTGTCCTTGCAGGTATGGGAGAAAATGTTTCAATGCATTCTCGACCGCAAACATCTCCAGATAGTTTATGTGAAGGCTTTTCTCCTGGTCTGACCAAAGGCCATAGACCGGTCTGCCCTCGTAAAGCGCCCCCCAACCCAAGTTGGAGGCGTCCGTCGAGTTCGCTTTTCGGTGTGAAATGACTCCCATCGTAACTCCTCGTTGGTACCATTCGGCTGCCAGCCAGGGCTGCAGGGCTGAGACACAGCCCTGAGTCACATTGACTCGCGAGCAGCCGGCAATCCACGCTCCGCGGGGCATTCTTGCTTTCAGCCAGCGCTGGAGCGGGCGCATTCGTAGTATTCCCTGCAGCTGAAGCCATGTGGCCCAACAGCCTCTGAAATGCTTTCAGGGGGAAACACCTGCCTTTTTGAAAAGACGCGGCGAGGTGTCGAACACGGCGCGCGCGCTGTGTTGACAGTCTGGCCGTCATAGCCACCGAGTCCAGTTCTATTCCCAGGAAGGAGATTGACTGGCTGGGGATTAGCGAGCTCTTGGCCCAGTGCACTGAAAGACCCAGGCTTTCCAGATGACTGAGAAGCGCTAGTCTGTGGGAGACGCGTTCCTCCTCTGATTGCGCTAGAATGAGCCAATCGTCCAAATAGTTCAGAATTCGCATCCCGTGTTCTCAGGGGAGCAAGGGCCGAGTCCATGCATTTCGTAAACGTACGGGGTGCTAGAGACAGGCCAAACAGAAGGACGGTGTATTGGTATACCTGGCCGTCGAAGGCGAATCTCAAGAATGGCCTGTGACGGGGTATAATCTGAATCTGAAAGTACGCGTCTTTCAGATCGAGAGAAATAAACCAGTCCCTCGGGCGAATTTGCGCGAGGATTTGTCTGGTCGTGAGCATTTTGAACGGCCGTCTCATGAGAGCTTTGTTCAAATATCTCAGATCTAAAATAGGTCTGAGCGCTCCATCCTTCTTGGGAACGAGGAAATAATGGCTGTAAAAGCCTGCCTCGGTCGATGAAGGGTGAACTCGTTCTATCGCCCCTTTGCGTAACAGTTTCGCTATCTCTGTATGCAGCAGATGGGCTGCATCTGCATTCACTTTCGTTTCGGTCCGAGCCTGAAAGCGCGGAGGACGGCGAGCGAACTGCAGCGAATAGCCCCGTATTACAGTATCCAGCACCCATTTCGACACGCCCGGAATAGCCTCCCATGCTTTTGCACTCATGGCTAGGGGTCGAATAGCCTCTCGGTCCTGTCCGCTGAACTGCGCGGGACAAGGGACTTGCGGCGGCGTGAGCGTGGTGCGCGCGCTGTCGATGCTGGGGAACGGGGGCTCGCTGATAGCGACAACCGGCTGAACAGCACTCGAAAACACGGTCCCTTGGGACTGAGCGCGTTTCATCATGAGTATCCCGTGGCGCGAAGGCAGCGTGGGCGTGGAAGTGTTCACTAGCGAGTGTGAGCGCTCGTAAGCGGGCACGGGACTCTCTTTCACAACATGGCCGGTGGCAGGGGGTCTTATGAGATGTAATCCCCGAATATGTGAGACAGAGCGGGCAATGTGTAGGCGTGGGCACTAAGAATTGGGCACATTTCCTACATCTAACACTCGAGCGGCGTGAGCGCGCTTTATGTGAGTGTTCTCTGTGGGATACACAGGGGAGATTGTGCTTGTGTGTAGAAATGAACACTGGGGCGTGGGCATGTTTACTACACTCATAACACTGTCGGCGTGAGCCGTATAACCAGACTTTATGCTCTTTTTGAGATTTCTCTGGGTCGCCGTAAAAACGCCGTTTGAGTGCAGGCGAGCGAGTTGAATTACTGGCTCGTTGGCTGCGGTGTACACTACTGCAGTAGCCTTTTCTAAGGGGAGAGAAACAAGTGTGCTTTGACGGTGGTCCGGCCGCAGCGGGACTCAGCCGTCTTTTCCTCCCTATGCGTGCTAGGAGGACTTCGCAGGCTCGGGTTTCAACGAGACCTTAGGCCGGGTGCCCCGCGGGGGAGGCGGCCTGTGCTGGCTGGATGAGCGTGACCTGGGGCGGCCACGCTGATGCTGCTGCGAAGGCGGAGGACGAGAAGGGCGCTGAGTAGAGCTGCGTGCAGGAGGCTGTGTGTGAGAGCGGCCTGCAGCGGAACTCGAGCGGCGAGGCAGGAAGAGATTCATGGCCTGCGATGCTTTCTGTACCTCCGAGAAACGATCCACGAGACCACTCACAGCTGGGCCGAAGAGGCCGGTGGGAGAGAGCGGGGCGTTGAGGAAGACGGACCGTTCAGATTCACCCATGTCGGCGAGCGTTAACCATAGGTGGCGCTCGGTAACCGTAAGCGAGAGCTGCTATCTTGGTAGCGTGAAGGGTGTAACAACATTAACTCAAAGGGGAAATATTAATAATAATCCATAATTACCAATTATGATTAATTATTAATATTTGGGTCAGTTAATTAGATTAACTTTGAGGTAAGCTAATTAATATTATCAATTAATCAGTTCCAATGAACTCTTTGATTATTCATTTATTCTAAGAAAAGTGTATCTTTCATCATTACTGAAAAATAATTATTCCTTAGCATGTACAGAAATTAGAGCATACTGTAACAAAATCAAAATCGTAAAAGGGACTTTGTATGCAAACAGGATCAGAAATCAAATTCATAATTGTGCACAAGTTTTATTAACTAAATCACAAACATAAATAACACTAAACCAAAATAAATACATTCATACATCCATACATACATGCATAGGTAAAGGGGTGAGTGATGTGGAACCGGAAACAGGAAATGGATCTATGGAGCCAGATCTATTTTAGTATGATGAAGAACCATCTTTTTATTTCAGAGCACCTCATTAAATGTATACCTTGCATGGTCAATTCTTGAAGTGGTTGAAGATTGAATTCGTCGCTGGGTCCTTGAGTGTCAAATGTCACTTTATGAGTTGCAATCATTTCTTCTCCGAGGGATGAAGGAGATTGTAGTGTTGCTGCTCTCATGGCTGGAATGCAGATTGTGGCCTGCACGCTCTGGGCCGGCAGGACACGAAGAGCACATGGTGAGAGTTGCGAGGGACTTCGTCCGTGTTGAATGACGTCACTGAACTTCTGAAGTTGTCCTTGATGCTGGAGTGAGCACATGTCCTGGATGCTTAGAAGCCTCCTGCCCTGGGCCTGTTGAAGGCATGCTGGAACACACGGCATCCTTAAGGCAAGAGTTGTCCGTTTCCTTCTTGGTTGGATTTAAGAAAGGCAGTCTGACTCGGCCTGCAGAGGCCTGCAGGGCCCAGTGGGGGGAAAGGGGGTCCCCTCCCCCCCCCACAGGATTCACTTGGAGCTGCAGTTTAGGTCTGAGGACAAGAGCTAAGAGGGCCAGATCTTGTGGTCAGTGACTTTTAAAGCGTGAGGATGGCACACCCATTTGGAGCTGTAAGATCCAATAAGAAGTGTCTTCCTTTGGATGGAAAATGTCTTTTTATGACCTTTGTTCAAGCATGCTCATTTGCAATGTGTACTTCAATTGGGTGTTTAAGAAAAGAATCTTCAAGATCCTTATAATTCTAATGCGTCACAAAGTTAGCAAAATGTAATGTAAATGAACAAATTGGGAATGCAGATTGGAGTTTATAGAAACCAAATACGCCACACATTTTGGTACACCATAGTATGCAACAAAGTCTGAAAATCATGAGGTGGGAGAATTAGATACATGTCTACACATCTCTCAAGAGGTTATACATAAAATACATAGGTTTATCTCTCCTTCTCAGCGAGAATTAAGTGAGAGTCCCTTTTTGGTTGTATAATCAAATATATATATCAAAGTATATACATAATAGTACCCAAGCCAGTAAATCATTCACACAATGTTCTGGAATGTATGTTAATTTCATGTTGGTCAGTTCATTGTTAAATGAATGCAGGAGAGTTCGTTTTGCAGATTGTTTCTGTCTTTCCATGGTCTCTCTCTTGCATTTGGCCTGCATTCTTTAACACCCATAAAACCTTATCTGATTGTTGTCTGGGTAACGGAGACCGTCTTGTTGGAGGATGGGACGCAGATCCCAGAGAAGTTTGAAAGTTTTTATGGTACATGTACCAAATAAGTGTGTCTGATCTGGTCTCAGTTGTTACAAGGGAGAGATCCGTCGCGCTGCGCAGGTCAGTCAGAGCGGTTTGACTCGGGCCTTTTTCGTCCAGCTGGCGGAGGAGATCGGCCTGGAAAATCTGGAGAACCGCCATTGTGTGCAGGTTGGAAGCAGCTTGTCCGGCGGCGGAGAAGGTGCGGCTGACGAAAGCTGAGGTAGCCCTGTAGGCCTTCGACGGGAGGGCAGACTTTGAGCGCCATCTCGCGGATGGGGGGCAAAGGTGCGCTGTGACCGCCTGTTCTACCGGGGGAATATTGATATATCCCTTTTCCGCGGCTCCGTCCACGTGTGAAAGAGTCGACGAAGCTGGGGAGCGGAGTCTGGCGGAGACAGGAGCGTTTCACGACTTGGAAAGTTCAGCGTGGAGCTCGGGCAGAAAGGGTGCTGGCCTGGACGCTGGCGTTTGACGGCGGCTGGGCAGGAAACACCAGTCGAGCCTGTTAGGTGCGGGCACCTTAGGCGGTGACCATTCGAGGCCCAGGTGTTCGACAGCCATAGTGAGGAGGCGGAGAAACTCAGCGTCCACACTGGCGTGAGACCTGCCAGACTCCCGCGTTGAAGAAGAGGCGGAGCGGAGAGAACCGGACCACTCTTCACTGTCTGACGCCAGTAGAGAACAGCTGTCCAGGACGGCGTCGTCATCCGCTTCATCCCCTGAGGCGACGGCATCGCGGGCGGGAGCTGGCGGCTGCGCGTCGGGAAGCGGGGGCGGAGAGCGAGAGAGCGAGGTTCGCGGGAGAGGCTACGGCGAAAGCTGCGTTTCTTTTTTCGTGGCCCGGGGACAGAAGGAGCAGTGTCTACGGTGAACAAGGCGAGTCGAGCCCGCAGGGTCGGCATCGACAGTTCCTCGCAGAATTCGCAGCCGCCCGAAGACAAGGCGGTGGCTGCATGGTCACGTCCCAGGCAGAGAGCGCAGATCACGTGGCGGTCTCTGTCGCTGAGATGAGAGCGGCATGAGCCGCAGGAAGTACGAGGTATTTTGCAACAAACGCCTGCTCTTTTAGAAGTGTCGCGAAGCGAACACACACAAACACACGAAGAAGCAATAAAGGATATGGTCGCCGGATAGCGAAGCAGGCACGGCAGGCTGAAGGCGGCAAAGATTCGACCGGCTTCCTCAGGCACTGTCCTAAGCTTGCTGGCGCTGGATTCAACGGCGGCGGCTTCTCACAGAGTGCAGCGATGCAAAGTGCAGCGATTGCCAGCTAGCATGGCCTGAGTAAAAGTGATCAAAAAAACAACAAAAAACACGTAATTACTTCTTGTGGCCTGCGTATTCACAACGAGTACAAATAGCGATGCAGATTAACTCTAGGCGATTTCCTAGGCAGATATTGACTTGGGACTATATTAGGGGGAAGCACAGGCGAAGCACAGCTACTTAGGTGAAGCACTGCTACTTGGGCACAGAGATATCACACAACACATGAAATCCCACGACTTCCGTCAACATATCGGTGTGAATAGTAGCTGCCTGGCTATTTTCCCAACAGTACAAGAATGGCAATGAACATGGCTGATTTTGTGTGAGCCAGAACCATACCTATATGTACAAGAGTTTACAGAAAATGAGTGGAAATAGAACGACAGGCGGAGGTTGCTATCGCTCAACAGCCTGAGGACGTGAGGATGAGAGCCAACATGAACTGCTGGTGTGAATGTGGGGGAATATGCCAATCTATGCCGACTGAAATAGTGTCTGTGCTGTGGCGAGTGGGACAAGTTACTACCATCAATGACCAGGCTCAACGCATCAGATCAAGATGAGCGTGCCCGCAGTTGTGTCACAGCTACCGAGGATTTCATGGCGCTGATCCATCCTGCAGTACTCGATTTTTTTTCCGGTGTGATAAAGTGAACTGGAAAAAACGCCCCACGCCGAATAGACCAAATGGGCAGCTGTCCACCACAGAGTAAGTGATTATTTTAAACATGACACATGTATAGTAAACTGCTTGTAGCCTTCTCCTCATAGTAGTCGTACTAAAACTCCTGAGTCAAAAGAACCAGGCTAACTCAGTGAGAGAAATAGCTAACTTAGCCCTCAGTCATTTAATTTTACAGGTAACGATAACAGCGGTTTTTATTTTAGTTTGGTTGTTCATGCTAAACAGGTTGAATTCAACATGAGGTTATACTAGAGGAGGCTAATGTTATTTGAACCGTAGTCTATATACAGCTTCTCAGCATCTATCTTACAACCGAATAAAGACACAGATTAAAGCTACAGTAGGGAACTTTTAGAAAACGTTGACTTAGCCTGAAAATTTGAACAACCACAGCTTACAGGTCACTCCCCCTCGCTCTCTGCTGCGCTACAGCCCTCCCTCCACAGCTCCTCCCCCACAACGCAGCCTGCCGTGAACGCGCAGGGCCGGGTTTCCCGATAACGATGTATCTTAGCTCTTAAGAGCGCTTTCTACGTGCAAAGTTACGAACGCTTGCAGCAATTCCACGAGCGTTTCCCAAAAATGCACTTATGAACGCGCGAGAACGCGCTCTACGTGCTACTTAAGAGTCGCTGTTCCTTCGCGAAGTGCTGAAACATAACCTTATATGGAATCGTATTCTGAACGTTTAACCTAATAATTGTCATCTGTTGTGGATTAGCAATCAAGACAAGTCTATATAAAGCACCTACAGGCGGAGGCACTGACAAAATGGCTGGGAAAAAAAACACGAAAAGATACCTTTCAAAAAGATGAAATTAGCCTAATGTCCTTTTAGAGGAGATAGAGCGAAACAAAGATGCAATTTTTAGCAGATTTAAAGGATTTCTTTTTTTTTTTTTTTTTCATTCATTTAATTTTGATTAAAATTATTAGATTAAATTATTTCTATTTTTTTGTTTTGTTTTCTGACCTTTTTAATTATTTAATTTATACATTAATTTAACCAACAACAAAAAAGAGTAATAAAGTGTACAATAAAGTACAATCAAAACCTTATATTATAATCACATACATTTGAATAAAGTTAAAGGTGTAATCTGCCGGTTGTCCTGCAGGTGTCCTCATAAACTTCTTACGATGAACTTGAGGATGTACGATTAGAGCACTCGTAGATCTACGAAGATTTTCAAGTGCTACTTAAGCTACGATGCTTTTGGGAAACAGACCTTAATATTAAGATCAGTCATACGATCGTTTTTACGATGCTTTTGGGAAACGCAGCCCAGGCTAGTAAACAATGCAGGGCCACTGATGACGGACGGCGGATAAACAGTTATCGCATATTCACTGGTAGGGACGAAACATCAACAATATGCTTTACATTGACTATGGCCTGCCCATACTTTGACTACAAACTTGGTCCTCAAATCATTATGTATTTTGCAATACATGTAATGTAACTTCATAACGTTGCACTCTTTCTATAAGTTATAAATAGCTAGCAAGATAATAATGGTAATGTTACAGTATAAGTAATTATTCTAGCGATGTGTAATGCTAAAAAAGATTTGCTAGTACATTATTTCAGCAACATGACAAGCCAGTGAATTAACAGGTTTCTATTGTTGCTTTGCACAGTGCGTGACATTTTATCTGTATGCTATGCGGCTAGAGTTTTGACACTGAGTAAATGGGCTCCGACGCGCTTGTTTATCATCATCGGTCTTTTTCTGTTTACCTGTCTTTGTTGTATGAGCAGGTGCCACTCGAGAAATTGGCAGTTTTAGTTGTTTAGTTGTCCGCCATTAGCACAGCTGTGCGGCACTCCGGCTATCTTGATTTTGAACGACGGTGCGCGCTGTGCGAGAGAGGGGGGTGATCAGCGCGTACACGAGCTTGATTGACACTGCTAAGACACTCCTCCTTGCTCTGATTGGTTGTTTCTTACCGGGAGCGGTGTATTTCTGCAAATGGCAATAGGACCACTGGGAGGAGCCTGAGGAGCTTAATTTTTTTCACAGATTATCTGTCTCATATTCTACTGTCAGGAAATAATGACAGTTTTAACAAATATGTAAAAAAATAAATTTTTACAAAAGTTACCAACTGAAGCTTTAACATAAGGAAGAGGAATAAAAGACAAGTCACATGTGCATTTTGTTCTGCCTGTGCTTTGAAAATAGATTGGATGGGACAGCCGTATGTTTCAGACGTAGTACCGTCTTTCTGGGCCCATATTCCATTTTTTCAAAGTAACTTAGTCCTCCGGTGCAACATGCTCCAATACTGTTTATTTTTGTAGAGAGGCATTGAAGTACAGATATCGAGAGTAGCCATTTATTACTCAGTTCCACATTCGATGGGATTCTGTGAAACATTACATTCGTGTATGTCCTTTGCTTGTTCTCACAACCTTTTGCTACGCAGGTAATTACCATGTTTACTGTAACTTCTCAAAATAAACAATCCAAAAGCGAAGACACTCGGTGCAGGTCACGCGTGTTGTTCTTCTTCTTCTTCTGTGTTTTGACTCGTTGCACACCAGTATGTTGACGGAAGTCGTGGGATTTCATGTGTTGCGTGATATCTCTGCGCCCAAGTAGCAGTGCTTCGCCTAAGTAGCTGTGCTTCGCCTGTGCTTCCCCGTAATATAGTCCCAAGTCAATATCTGCCTAGGAAATCGCCTATTGTTAATCTGCATCGATATTTGTACTCGTTGTGAATACGCAGGCCACAAGAAGTAATTACGTGTTTTTTTTTTTTGGATCACTTTTACTCAGGCCATGCTAGCTGGCAACAAAGGATTCCATTCATTGTGCTAAGCTAAGCTAGAGCCGACCCTGTCAAATTAAAGTCCCTGTAAAGTCAAAATTAAGTATGTGTTCTGATTTAGTCACACCACAGAAAAATGTGTTATTAGCCACCCAGCCAAATTTGAATGATAAAAAAAGCCGGCAAGTACATAAAATAAGCTATCAAAATCTTGAAAAAATGAGCAGGAGTCTCTGCTCTCAAACGCTGGGGGCGTGTCCGCTGGCTGCGCTGAAACCACGCCCACTCGCGGGAAAGCTGCCGTCGCCACACTCAACTGTCTGTCACCGCTACAGACGGAATGGATGCTCCTAGCAGCTTAATTTGTTTTACAAAGCCATACATGTTCGAGCCTGGACTACCTACTATAATTATAACATAAGCACACAAGGCAACTTACACTCATTGGTGGGCACGCACTGCCGATGATGGCACCAGTTGTCGGTGCGACGGGAGGATGAAGGCCGAGGCGGGAGATAGTCGGTTCGGCCCCATTCACCAGTAACAGCGGGTTATCAGTGAATCCCAGTTGTCTCCGACGAAAGTTTATAAAACTATCCCGTGTAAAATGATCACTACAGAGGCGGGTTTTGGCGGTGATCCTTGACTCTCCATCAAGGTGGCTCTTCACAAAATTAATCCACCTCTTGTTGATATGATCGTTTTTCGGAAATTTAAATAAGCACACCGATTTGTTTTGTACGTGATCGCATCCAGGTAATACGCACTGTAGGATGTAGTAACTAATAGTACTGACAGTAACTCGCGATCGGCAAACTGATGTGAATGTGCTATATTGTTAGGGGAGAGGCCAGCGTCAGGGGCTCCAGTGCGTCATCAAGTAGGGGCGTGTCCAGGAGCTCAGGGGCTCCAGTGCGTCATCAAGTAGGGGCGTGTCCAGGAGCTCAGGGGCTTCAGGGCGTCATCGAGCCCCCGTTTTAGCCCCGCCAAAAAAATCCGGAACACAGCAATGGTGAAAAACTGTTTAACGGTCTAACTCCACAATTCAGTACTTCACAGTTCACAGTCTTTGTAATATGATTTAGCAATACATTTCTAACATTTATAATGTGTTTAGAATTTTTTTTTAGAATTGCCTTTACAGGGACTTTAAAACAATGCATGCACTGAGACAAAAATGCATTTGCCCACCTATCTAAATGTATGAAAGAATGTGAATAAACCCTATTTCAAAAAACGGTGTAGTGTTCTTTTAAACTGCTCAGAGGTCGGGACGTTTTATTACCAAAATCTCTAACTGTCAACAACAGTAATAATACATGTAACAATCTACATGTCACAATCTGTTTAAAATGAGAGATGTTACAAATTGAAATTAAATCCATATCCTGTATTTTCTCTTAAATTACTGCAAATTTGAAAAATACTCGCATCAGACTAAGAGAGACTGCTATTTTCATTCCTTAAGACAATCGATAATACCTTTGTATGCTTTTAGATACAAATCTTTACTGTTGCTTAGAAAAACAACAACCAATATTTAAATCTCTTAATAAAAGAGAGGTAACCAAAAAAATGTAATCTCTTATTTACCTTTGAACGCTGTGTGCCCGGGTCACTGTGGCACTGATATATGTGCTGAATAATACTACACAATAAAGCTAGATCTGGTTTGTGTAGCTGATGGTGAAATATACTCACTTCAGTATCTTCAGCTTTGATTTCTTCAGTCCCTCACAGATCTCTTTGACTCCTGAGTCCAGCAGACAGCTGTTGTTGAGGTCCATCTCTTTCAGGATGGTATTTTTGGAGAGAACAGTAGCTAGAACTGCACAGCTTTTCTTTGTCATCTCATAATTATTCAGCCTAAACAGGAAGACCTGATTTATTATTCTTGTTTTCAGCAAATATATTCAACACACATATTCAACAGGTTTTCATATATGAATTGTATATATACAGTATGTTCCCACATGTGGCCGACATGAAACGCAAAGAAAACTGGATAATATATAGGCTCATTTGAGATGTGCCGTGCCTCGTCTCGCTTGAAATGTAGTCGAAAGTTGGCGGCTGCAGTGAGGGGGCGGAGTGAAAAAAGTGCAAGACGAACAGTTCTCTCTTCTCATAGTAGATCAGAAATCTACAATATCAAACGTGGATATGATATGATAACACTCATGCGCAGTGTTGCTGATAAACTGGATTTAACTTTTATATGAAAATAAATATGATAAACAAGACATCCAAAGTACTTATTTATTTAATTCCATCCAAAAGACATATTTTTGATTTTCTTAAATAAACATGACAATCACATTATCCCATATGATAATCGCTTAAAATATGATATCTGTAACGTCACGCCAGCAGAGGGAGCCCTCTCCCGAGTACTGACTGTGTGCCACTCCCTCTGCTTCACTGGTTACTTCCTGTTTGAGAGACATTTAAGCATGGCCTGGCTAAGAGGCCATCGCGAAGTATTGCCAGTTTTCCTGCCTTACTGAGCGTTCTCTTATCATTGTCTTGTGTATATCGGTTATGACCTTTGCCTGCTTTGTTCTGTTTTTGCCTCTTGGATTATCCCTTTGCTCTGTTGTTTGGATTGGACTGCCACATTGTGTATTACCTCTGCCTGCCTCAAGTTTATGCTATCTGCCTGCCGATTTTGTCTTGTTTGCTGTGGATTTTAATAAACAACTGCATATGGATTCTACTTCGGCTTCTGCCTCGTCACAATATCACAGTTTCAAAGTTCAAACATTTTAAAAGAGAACAATACATCATGGTTGTTTAAACCAATGAGCATTAAGCTGTGTCGTTAGCAAGTCGTTTCCTTTCGGGCTTTTGATCAGTGCAGTCGATGGAGAGCAACTCTTTACAACTGCAGAATCTGACAAGTCCGCCTCGCCATCACGAGAGTTTTTTGACATGCGTCAGCATGACATCAGAAACAGGCCAACACTCAGACACATTTCTCCGGCTTGCATCTGTTCAGTGGTTCAACCACCATTGAACGGTTCTGCGCAAATTTTTCTCATCTCAAACAAGCCTAATAAATGACGGAAACTAAAAGCATAATATACACTTAAACTAATGATGAAACGAGGAACAGTGTGTGTAATCAATGTGAAAATGAGAAACTATGACAACAGAATTGTAATGTTTAAACTATACATTAATGTTAAATATAAAACATGTTATAATGCATAAAATCATGTTTACTCACTTTATTTTCTCCACTTTGCTATGAGAGTCCATCAAAAGAGCAGAGAGCTTCTCTCCATCCAGATCTCCTAGTTTATCTCCACTCAGATCCAGTTCTGTCAGTAATAATGGACTTTTACCCAGAACTTTAGTGAGATACTCACACGCTTCCACTGCAGCAGGACTTTTCAGAAATCTAAACAAAGCAGATTATCATTTTATATAATATAATCTTAAAATGAAATGCCTTTTGCAACACTCTTCCTTTTAGGGCTGTCAACTTTAGTCGTTTAGTCGACTAATCGGTCGATGCCGTCTTGGTCGGCTGACATTCTCATTGGTCGACCAGTCGCATAATTTATTTTTATTTTTTTCACCAATAAAGAAATTTTCATTGATTTACTCCTTGATATTTATTCCTTTATAAGCAGTTATATATTACTGTATTCTAAATATAATTAGCCTATGTTTTTATCCCCAACTTTAAATGCCTTAATTTAGGCTATATTTTGTAACAGCGCCACAGTTTAGCGCACCACGTAGAACACTCGGGAACCGCACCTGTGGCTGGCTGCACTGCTGCTTCGCACTCAGTAAGGAATATAGGTAGTAATCTCTATGTGTCTGTATGTCCGTTTGCATTTTGATTATTTCGAGAACCGTTCATCCAATCGACTTCACAAGGGAGTGCAGTGTCGCATTTGGTGCAATATAGATGGACACGCCGCGAGACGCGACACGCTCAGAATTAATAGTAAACTACAGAACAGCGCGAGCGAGAAGCGGCGCACCTCACGCGAGCAGGGCTATATTCTCCGAGAACGGACACTGCACTAGTGATATAAAACGCACACAGTCTGTTAACTTAAGCAATACTTTTAAGGTAGTCTAATATTTTTCTGACTTACAAATTACTGACACAGTAAAGGGTAGATTTAAATAAAGAAAAACGAAATTTAAATAAAGAAAAACGAAATTTAAATAAAGAAAAAAACGAAATTTAAATACAGAAAAAAATGAAATTTAAATAAAGAAAAACGAAATTTAAATAAAGAAAAACGAAATTTAAATAGGCCTAAAGAAAAACTAAATTTAAATAAAGAAAAAACGAAATTTAAATAAAGAAAAACGAAATTTAAATAAAGAAAAAAATGAAATTTAAATACAGAAAAAATGAAATTTAAATAAAGAAAAACTAAATTTAAATAAAAAAAAAAACGAAATTTAAATAGGCCTAAAGAAAAACGAAATTTAAATAAAGAAAAACGAAATTTAAATAAAGAAAAACGAAATTAAGTTAGCCTAAATTAAAAACGAGATTAATTTAGATTGATAATAACAGGTAAAAAGTCTAATACATTTTGTTTCTATTATTCTATTTTCCACAATGTCAAAGCAACAGCAGCAATACAAGCTCAGACATGCACTTCGGTCCATACAAACTCCGCTGTTGGCGCTCTAGCCAGAGAACACCACTGTTGCTGGAACACTTAGTATAGGTGTCGGTTCTATTTCTAGCATGTACACGTTTTCCGCGTGGCTTGAGGCACGCCTGAGACGCGTGTCTCACGCAGGCAGTGTGCAAACTCCAACCTGTTAACATGGGAGCCGAAATAAAAACAGACACGCCACGCAGCTGAGACGCTCACGCCACGCAGCCAGTGTGTCGCCGGCCTTATTCAAGCGCGAATGAGAACCGTTTCGCGGAGGATCCCAGGTGTCAAAAAAACAACAACAAAAAAAACACGTTTTTTCGTTGATGTTTTATAAATGCTCTATGACAATTGTTTAATAAATGTTCAATCAAAATGCGTCTTTTTTCTTTTTTTTTTAGTCGACTAATCGTTGTGCAGGACAGGACTTTGGTCGATTTCTTTGGTTGACTACAGCCCTTAATGGGCCGAGTTTATGTACATAGTGTGTGGTTAGTGTCTAAGTGCAAGATTCTGATTTCGGTTCTTTTGGAGCACATTTTTAAATTCTAGCAACATTCTTTTTAGGTATTATTACCAGAAGCTAACATTCACAATAAACTAGAAGGAAGTTTTGGTGTTAATTTTTAAAAGTTAACAGACATTACCAATTTATTTATTGATTGTTTTTAGATGTGAGGTTAAATATATATTTTTTCATTATTTTTCACAGAAATACAATGTTAAATTGTAATGTTAAGTGATGTTATTCAACAGTATTTTAAATGTTTATTACGATTGTATAAAACATTTGATTGTATGCACTTTCTGCTACACTTCTGCTATGCTATGTTAAGCCAATGTGTTTATGGCTTATGCTCATGTTCCTTCCTAAATTAATTTACATATTGTATGTGATGGAAAGGATATATTAAAATTGCAGTTTTAATACATATTTAAACATTTTAATCACCTGATGGTCTTTAATTTATAGAGTTCATTCAAAATACTACACTTTATAATTTTAAGACACTTACATCAGTGTTAGTTTACAGTCTGGTTTTTGTGCTACATCAAGGAGCTCCTTCACTCCTGATTGTCCAGGATCATTTCCTGTGAGATCCAGCTCTATCAGGTGTGAAGGGTTTGATCTCAGAGCTGAAGCCAGAGCTTTATAACCTTCTTCTGTGATACTGCAGTTAGAGAGTCTACAGAAAAGAATACAGAGATAATATCACTGAAAAATAGAGACAAATGAAATTACCAGTGTTAGACACAGTAGAGTTAGAGTCTAACATTAATATGTTAGACATTAACTCCTTCAGGGTGCTGGAGGCTGACCTGAGAACTGAATCCAGAGCTGAAAAAAATTAGTCAATGTATATGATTCAAACCATCTTCACCAGTCTTCTCTTTCATATGGAGAGTATCAGATAGCCAACCTTATGATCGGATTTTATCTTAAAGAGTGGGCAAAGGCAAAGTTCCTTTCAGGATAAATCTCTCGATGTGTCCAAATGTAGGCCCTATCTAAAATATAAATATTGCAACTAATGAATAAGGTTTTACATAAAAATGTTCATTTGAAGTGTTCAATCCAGTTGTTTCAACTGGTTTTGTAGAGTTTTAGAATGTTTGATCAGTGTGCGTATGATTGTCAACAATCTGGCATTATCTAAACATGAACGTTTGACGAAACGTGTTCATGTCAACTAGAAATGAATGCGAGTGAGCAATAGATACAGAGTGCTTTTATTGTAAAGTGAATTCAGCAAGGCATTCTGTTTCTTTTAAGCAACAAAGGCTAAATAATTTGTTACAGTTTTTTTTTTTTTTTAATTGGTGTTGATGCCACGCAGTGACATACAATATTATCAGCTGTATGATGTGTTTCTACCCTGAAGAGACTCGGGCAAGACTTCAACATTCTGGTTGCCATTGAACTCCATTGTTTAGAGAAAAATCCTGAAATGTTTTCCTCAAAAAACTTCAGAATAATCTAATGTGTTTCCTTCAACGGTCAAAAACTGAATTAATTATTAAAATCAATGTATTGTGGTGTTATGTCTGTCAATCGTCCCTGACTCAATCAAATGAGGAAATAATATTACCAACTACTGTAACATTACTATTAGAGGTACTAAAAATATTATTTTTAACCATGTGAAATACTCACTGTAGTGTGTTGAGTTTACAGTGTTTATCCTGCAGTAGAGCAGAGATCTGATTCATTCCTGTGTCTCCTAGTTCACGTTGACTCAGATTCAGCTTTCTCAGGAGTAACAGGTTTTTACCCACAATTCCTCTCACATACTGACAGGCTTCATCTGCAGCAGGACCCAAAAACCTGCAGAAGAGAAGATGAAGCAGGATTCAGTTAAATTCTCAAGTAAACTTGGTGTAATGACAAAATCCATTTTTACATGATTTTAGTCTTGGAATCACGCAGTCAACTTTGATGTAACAACATATTATGTAGGGCGGAACGATTAATTGCATTTGCGATAATATCGCGATATGATAAAATGCGATTTTTTAAACCGCAAAGCTGCGATTATAGTCTGGTCACGTGACACGCGAGAGTAAACCAGTCTGTATTGCAGATGAAGCATCAACTTGGCACGCGACACATATAGACCTGGCTACAGGAAATGACAGTTTATGTTTAATTTATGTGATATTGTGTTATAGATTCTCTCCAACGATTCTGTATTGTATATGTCTGAGCTTAGTTTTAAACACAGACGTGTACGACGCGCGTGCTTTATAAACAACCATATTCTGCTTGCTTATAATTCCTCTGTCTCTCTCACACACACACACACACACACACACACACACACACACACAACACCACTCGAACCTTACGAGAAATAATCTTTAATAAAGTTCGGAAAAGTTGAAGCAAGTTACAAGGACATTCGCGGGCTTCATTGCGCAAGATATGAGATACGCGCGGTCTGCGTGATGTTACTTCAGTAGTGCGCGGTCTCGCCCGCCGGTATTTTACTTACAAATGTTCTACGAAGGCATCATATTTCTTGGAATGCAGTTGGCTTATATATTAAAAATATGAAAATCACAGACAGAAGCTGCTTTCAATTTCAAATACTCACGTGCGTTTTGCGAAGAGCATTTGAGCATGCGGCTGTGAGCGAGTCTACGTGGTTAAATGTACGTTTGCATCTCAAAATGCTTTTATGACGCGAATTTACCGGTAATGTGACACAGTCAGTTATTAAACAAACAGGACAAACCACATCTTATAATTTCAAAAGAGATGAACACGTTCAGACAGCCTACTCTTAAATACTGAAAGCACTCTTTGTTTATTGCTTGTAATATTTTTTTCCCTCTTTGTTATTTGTTTTGAAGCTATATTTGTTATTAACATTATTAACATGTAATTGTATTAATTTAGTTTTTTAATGTGTAATTATTATAAGTAGGCCTACTTATAATTATGTAATTAAATATTTTAAGTTTTATTAATAAGATCAATTAAAGAAAAAAAATGTATCGGCTCATGAGGTGCCTAAAGATTCCCTTCCCTATTTTACAATGATTTATTGCTTGTTGTTGTTGAATAATAGAAAAGATAAAGAGCTTAAAAAATAATCGCATATTAAATCGCAATCGCAATATTGGTAAAAAAAAAATCGCAATTACATTATTTTCCAAAATCGTCCAGCCCTAATATTATGTAGCTTATTGTACTATTGAAATAATATTTCTATAAATAATTTGCCTGCATATAATTTATTTTGTATAATTTCATCATATCTCACCTCAGTGTCTTCAGTTGACAGTTCTGATCCTGTAGTAAATCATTGAGCTCCTTCACTTCTGATTGTCCAGGATCATTTCCTGTGAGATCCAGCTCTATCAGGTGTGAAGGGTTTGATCTCAGAGCTGAAGCCAGAGCTTTATAACCTTCTTCTGTGACACTGCAGTCTGAAAGTCTGTAAAACAAAAATAAGTTTGAACAGAGATTAGTTGTGGGCTTATAAATACATTCTGAAAAACAACTTACAACAACATGAACTAAACCACATTTACATAGTTTATTCAGTTACATAATTTATTATGATTTTTAAAATACGTGACGTGAAAAGTCAAACTATTCAAAAGTGAAACTGAGCTGAAAAGAATAAATATTAAATTTAAGCCACAGTACTTTTCATTTTCAGTTAATCTGATAAAAGGGACATTTAAAAATGTATTAACATTCAGAAATATTGATGAATAAAAATACACACTTGAGTTTCTCCAATCTGCATTGTGTATTTTCCAACAGAGGACAGATACTCATTATTCCTGAATTTCCTAGTTCATTCCCACTCAGATCCAGCTCTATCAGGTTTGAAGGGTTTGAATTAAATGCTGAAGTCAGAGCAGAACAACCTTCTTCTGTAATATTGTTATTATTCAGCCTGAAGAGAAAGAAAACAAAGACAGGAAACATTCTTCAGTTTATTTCAGCCTCAATAACAGAGAGATAAATCAATATGATAGTTTATTTAACCCTCTGGGGACCAAGCTGTTTTTGGGGTCCTTGAGATGTTCTGACATGCCTTGATATTTGTGCTTTTTTCAGTTATTTATAAACATGTTAATGGCAAAGGTGTAAATTCACTCTATATAGCACAAACAGGGCTACCATAATATGCGAGCAACGTGTATGTAGATGTTTGTATTTTTAAGAGAATAATGTTTATGCGTGGTTATTGGAAAAAATTAAAATGAAAGTTGCTGAATTAAGACCACAAAACACATATTAAATATGTGTCCACAAGACTTTTGACTAATGGATGTTGTCCCTTTGAGTTCTAGCTTCAAAATGATGTAAAAATAGTCTTGCTTTATCGTTCACAAAAAAAAAATACATTGATTTAAATGGTGGGAAAGCCAATATGCGAGGGGGAGGAGTAGTTTACACCTTAGATTATGAATGTCCCACCCACTCTGCATAATTAGCCATTCACTCAGGTGTGAAACTGACTGAGCCACAATGCAAGGACAAAAGATGTATTTAGAAGAAGACTTATATTGACCATTTAAGATTTCGCTTACATCTCTCTTGTAAATATGTTTTGCTATTTTATTAAAAATGTTACAATTACAACAATAATTACAATTTCAACAATATTTCAAGTGTACTCTTTCTTTGTAAAAAAAAAAAAAAAAAAAAAGATTATAGGCCTACATTTTATCATATGTATTCATTAGTTTGAATATAGCCAACATTGGAACATCTAACATCTTAGTCTATGAATTTATTTTTGACAAAAATAGTATTTTTTTTGCAGTTTAATACGTTACTTATACAAATACATTTTATTTCAACATATTCCAGTCGATTTTTACTCATCTCAGTAGGCTATAGCAAAGCAGTTTATTCTTTCACACACAGACGCGCGATTCATATTTAGGCTAAACAGTCTTTACAAATATGTCCCCTTCATTCATCTCACAGAAAGGCGAGTAATATTATAGAAATGCGATTCATCTTTTTGCGGTTTACATAGGCCTGCACTAACGTTATTCCATAACGTTATTCCACACGTGAGAAAAGAAAACAGCCTACCTCACTCCTCAGCGGAATCTGCTCCTCATTTCAGGAGATATTGCTCCTCATCAGCACTGTTCTGAGGAATATTTTCTCCATAAGGTAGGCTATAATGTCTCACTCGCGAGAAGTCGCGACGCGCTTTGTTTACAGCTGATGTGGGCGTTTCACAGCTATGAAATAGTTCTCAGAATTTGCGTTTGAATAGCACGCGCTCTCCGGGGAGTGGTCACATTACTGTGAATTAGGTCGTAATGAGCTCGACAGGAGTCGCTCTCTTTTTATACAGATTACAGAAGCTGAGAATATTTGTTTTTTATATAAATGACTTCATTTAAAAGATGCGATCTCAAGCTTTATGCCCGTGGGTCTGTTTGCCTGTTTGACTGAATTTTTGCGGAGTTATAGATCATTTTCGAACGCGTTTCAAATGGGAGTTTACTGACAGAGAGAAGGCAGAAATCGCATCATGTTAATTTTTCTTTATTTGTCAAAAAGCAAAACACTTTATTTTTATTGTGAGTATACAGAAAAAAAATAGAAACTGAACAGGATCGATTGATGTATTACACGAAAATGAAAGATCAAAATTAACAGAGCATTTAGTGTTTATTTTCATTGCTAAAAAAAAAAAACGAGCAAAACGCGCGGGCGCGTTTGTGGTCCCCAGAGGGTTAATAGCCCCCCAAAACTTTAAAGAACAGCAATTCAATAGTATTCAATTAGACTCTGAAATTGATTACTTTGCAGAGTATATAACAATATAAAATACTCACTGAAGTATGTTGAGTTTACAGTGTCTATCCTGCAGTAGAGCAGCGAGCTTCTTCACATTTGAGTCTTCTAGTGTATGTCCACTCAGATTCAGCTCTCTCAGGAGTAATGGGTTTTTACCCACAATTCCAATCACATACTGACAGGCTTCATCTGCAGCAGGACCCAAAAACCTGCAGAGGGGAAGATGAATTAACTTTGCGTAATGAAAAACAGCATCCGATTATGATGGGAAAAAAAAGTGTAAAATGTTTTTTCTTGAATTTATTTTGATCCCACAGACAGTATTAGTTAAATAATATTTCTATAAACAATTCACTTGCATATATCTTTTCTGTTACTTCATCAAATCTCACCTCAGTGTCTTCAGCTGACAGTTTGGATCCTGTAGTAAATCACTGAGCTCCTTCACTCCTGATTGTCCAGGATCATTTCCTGTGAGATCCAGCTCTATCAGGTGTGAAGGGTTTGATCTCAGAGCTGAAGCCAGAGCTTTATAACCTTCTTCTGTGATACTGCAGTCTGAAAGTCTAAATAATAAAACTGTAATCAATTACTCATTTAATTAAAAAAAATAATAATTATCAGCATTACACCATTAAGACATTTATAATGTCCAGCACCTCAAAAAGATAAATATGTTGTATAATGTTTCTATGCATATTGTGCAACAATGCATTCACTGCTGACTACAGTACC
Organism: Squalius cephalus; assembly: GCF_949319135.1. Taxonomy (NCBI): domain Eukaryota; kingdom Metazoa; phylum Chordata; class Actinopteri; order Cypriniformes; family Leuciscidae; genus Squalius; species Squalius cephalus. Next base: position 25,916,428 of record NC_137134.1, read on the forward strand.
TGCCAAATAGCATGTTTGCCAACATTTTAAACTTTTTTACCGGCCAGCTTTAGGTTTCAATATTATTGATTCATGTTTACATGAACTGAATTCAGACCTGAGTATCTGCAGTGTACACTGTGAATTTCCCAGTAGAGTGGAGACTTGTGTTACTCCAGAGTCTCCTATTTTATTCCCACTCAGATCCAGCTCTTTGAGGTTTGAAGGGTTTGAGTTAAAAGCAGACGCCAGAGCAGCACAACCTTCTTCAGTAATACAGATGTGATTAAACCTGTAGAAACAATGTGAAAAATATAGCTAAAAAATATATTATATTTTATTTGGCAAGCCTGTAACAACCTATCATAGATGAAAAAGACCATTCACAGCAAAAACAGGCCATGTACTAAGGAAATAATATGTTTGAGCTTTTTCAGTTATCGAGGTTGAGCCAAAAATCTAGGGCTAGTAAACGAAAGTAGGTTTTTGAAATAATTTCCTATATTTAATGAAAGATTCGATTGACAGCGGTGGTCCTAGAAGCAAATTTCTTTTGAATTTCTCACAGGCCTCTAGGTGCGCGAGTAAAACAGGCCCAGCGAGTTTCGTTTTGATCGCCCACCACATCCTTTTTCTCGTGACCACAGACTGAGACCATAAATGGGTGTACTGAGTTTGGTGGAATTATCTCATTACGTTTAAGAGGGAAAGCCAATTATTGTCAGTCAGAATCTTTCTGAACTGGTTTGGTTGCAATCGGGCAAAAATCCTCGGACTAGTTTGCAAAAGTAGGTTTTTCCATATAACCCAAAATACAAAAACATTTGGATGAGGTTCCTCTTGACCCAAGGATTTCAATGATATAATACTCTTGTGTCTGTGACTGACAGTTTGGGAGTTATGAACCATTATGTACTTTTGATCGCTGTAGCGGCACCATCAGGCCAATTGGGGTGATCCTTGGTGATGTTGTAGACAATGTGAGTACTTCCATCCCTCAAAGTTTCAAGTCTCTACAACTTACAGTTTGGTCTGCCCAATCACTTTTAGGTGAGAATGCTAATCCTTGTAAATTTTAACAATTACAATAGGGTTTCAGGGCTACATACTTGAACCTCTAACAAAGAGAACAATGTAATATCAAAATCTAAGTTATACAAACAATTACACAACTAATAGATTTGCTACTGCTTTTATACATCAATATGAAATTTTAATAAATATTTTTTACTCAGTATTGTGCCTTTGTATTACACATTTAGATTTACTTACTTCAGCTTCACCAGTCTGCACTCTACATTTGCAAACAGAGACGAGATGATCTTCATTCCTGAGTCTCTGAGAATACTCCGACTTAGATCCAGCTCTTTCAAATTTGAAGGATTTAAATTTAAAGCTGCAGCTAAAGCATTACAATCTTCTTCTGTTACATGGGTGTTATTCAGACTGTATAAAGAGAAAACTAAGTGTCAGTATTACCTAAGTAAAGATGTGTTAGATACTACTTTTAGTGACAATTGATAATGGTGATGCAAATATAAAAGAAACATATAGCAATTCATTCAGCACTCTTTTCACATAATAAAAACAGGTTTAAAAGCACTTTAACTTGTCATAATAACAACATACAACTTACATCAGTCTGCTGAGTTTACAGTGTTTATCCTCCAGTACGGGAACAAGTTTCTTCAATCCCGAGTGTCCCAGATGACATTCATTCAGATTCAGCTCTCTCAGGAGTAACAGGTTTTTACCAAGAACATCAGTCAGATTCTGACAGACTTTCTCTGCTTCAGGACTCAAAAACCTACAGAATGGAAATTCAACCAAATTGAATTAAAATGAAAAAAGTCTGAAATGATTACTTTTATTGAAATATTTCAGTGCTACAGTACTTTCATAAAGTAATTTGCTTGCATATCATTCATTTTGTATTATTTCCTAATGTCACCTTATTGTTAGTTGACAGTTTGGATCCTGTAGTAAATCATTGAGCTCCTTCACTCCTGATTGTCCAGGATCATTTCCTGTGAGATCCAGCTCTATCAGGTGTGAAGGGTTTGATCTCAGAGCTGAAGCCAGAGCTTTATAACCTTCTTCTGTGATTCTGCAGTTAGAGAGTCTACAGAAAAGAATATATAGATAATATCACTGAATATAGAGACAAATTACATGACCAGTGTTAGACACAGTAGAGTTAGAGTCTAACATTAATATGTTAGACATTAACTCACCTGAGTTTCTCCAGTTTAGAGTTCTCTTTCAGTCCATCAGAGAACAGCTTCATTCCTGAATCCTGCAGATTATTATTGCTCAGGTCAAGAAACTTCAGACTGCTGGAGGCTGACCTGAGAACTGAAGCCAGATCTGAACAGCTTTCCTCTGTTACCGCACACTGGCTGAGTCTGAAAAAAAATAAAAGATTGTCAATGTATTTGATTCAAACCAGCTTTACCACTATGAGAAGATTTAGAAGATTATTTACACTGATCTCTTACTATCAGGCCTCAGTTACAGTCTCATAGTTTAATGTCTCATGATTAGTTCAGATACAGTTAGCTGGATATTGCAATCTTTCATGATTCTTATTATTCATCTTTTTTCATTTGGATCTTGCCACAATCGTTTTGCTATGTTATAATTCAAGTGGCTTGTACAATATTGAAAAAACAGAGCAGATAGATCTACAACTAGCAAATCAAAAATCTAATTTGGTAGGTTTCATGAATTCATTATAGTCATGAGGGTGATGTAAATTAACCATATTTGTTTCTGAAACAAAGTAAATAGTATAGTGGTAAACTATTTTAGTCGTCACAAATTATGTTAATAATAGTATTATGTTGAAATCTATTATTTATACACAAACTTTGTAAAGGATATCTAAAAATCACACCTTACCTCAATATCTCCAATTTACACTTTACACTCTTCAGTCCAGAGCAGAGATTAATTACTCCTGAATCCTGTAGATTATTATTGTTCATATTCAGCTCTTCCAGATTGTTATCTGATTCGAGAGCTTTAGCCAGACTCAAACAGCTTTTGTCTGTTAAGTCACAATCGTTTAACCTACAAGAAATAATTTAGAAATAAAGTCAAATTTAATACAAACAATGGATTTGCTATATACAAATATTTAAAAAAATCCATTTAGTAATTTTAGACAAACAATAAATATACTCTAGCGTTGTGGGCTACACTGACAATACAGCTAATCTCATTCTGCTACATAAAAACAAACAAACATGATTGAATAAAATAAATGTAATGTTTAATCAAAAGGAGTTTAGTTTGATTTAACTCTTAATGAGTCTGTAGAGGTTGAAAATCTGGGAGTTAATGATGATTTGATGTGGGTGACATAAGTAAAGTTAGTCACATGACTCGCACACTCGAACTGCAAAGGACCGTCAATTTTACACCTATTTCTAGCAACAAATATTTAGATTACCTGTCAAAAGAAGAAAAACAAAGATAAAATTAACAAACGACTTTTGAAGCCGCCGCAGCATTTTAATCACTAAAATGGCTGGACATTGTAAAACGCTCAACGTAAAAAAACAAAGCTATATATTTAACTGCAGTGATATTAAGAGATCAAATTCAGTATACTCCCTAATAATGATGCATACTGTATAGATGCAAGCAGAATACAACTTCGACACGCTGTATGTCAACATGATTTGCAGAATTTAATTTTAATGACATTGTGTTTCTTCCTCTACAGAAACAATTGTTGACACAATTGTGCTTAAAACTAGTTTACAAATTTTTTACTATCTTAATAATCAATAATGGTTTTTAGGGATGGGGCCGATCCGATCCAGTATTGGTATCGGGACCGATACCAGCATAATTCACGTATCGGATTTTCCCGATCCAACCTGCGGAGATAGCCGATATCCATGAGTCATGTCTGCGCTTTAACGTTGTCTGCTGAAATTACTCCAAAAGTGATTCCCGCCGGCGAGTCTGTTAGCTGGCTGCAAACTGCGGAATGGATTTCCTGAACAGAGACGCGGCTCAATGAGACACAGTGTTATGAGACACGCCCCCGCTCAGGAAATCCATTCCGCAGTTTGCGGCTAGCCAACATGTCCGCTTGGTGTAAATACTTCACACTGGAAACACCGCAGAGCAAGACAGCTAAATGCAATGTTTGCAAAGCCGTAATTCAGAGCTCTTTGAAGCTCCCTCGCATAGTACAATACAACGAACACAATCAAACATTTAAAAAAGCACCACGTTACTGTGTGTTCACATCAAATGCGAATAGCGCGTCAAATTTGCGTCTAATTTGCTAGTTGGACGCTTATAGGGTCTTAAAATTAATATTTTGAATCCATTTGCGCGTCCAGTGCGAAATTGACGCGCGTCTGAGGTGAAATCCGCTTGTCTGTTTGCAAGATGCTGATGTTGATCGAGCATTCATCAAGAGAGAGTTACCGCATCGGAGCGAGGATCACCCTTCAGATAGTGTGTGTGTAAGATGTTTACACTTTTCTTATATTCAAGACTCAAGTATTTGACATTTTGGGAATGTAATAAATATTGAAATGACAATCAATTTGAAACCCTTACAGTTGCATATTTGTTTCCAGAATGGGATTTTTCCTGTTAACAGGATTTCCTGTTTTTCTGACTGACTTTTCTGACTTTATACTTACCTCAAGTTGCCTTTTGGGACATACATGTATACATACGTAGCAGCTACATTAAATTTATCATACTTGCCTGTTTAGAGAAGTTTATTTCAGCATCATATAAAATAAACTATAATGATAACAACAATATTAAAGCAAACACAGCTCTGGTATCGGAATAGTATCGGTATCGGCTGATATCCAAATTCAGGTATCGGGATCGGATCGGAAGTGAAAAAATGTGGATCGGTGCATCCCTAATGGTTATAGTTAATAGGGATGCAACGATACCATTTTTTCAGAACCGATCCGTACCGATACCAGCGAAGTTTTTTTTTAATCAAGTAGAATTTCTATAACTCTGTGTTGAACTGATAATAAGAACTGAAAAAAGAAAAACAACAACAACAAAAAATATATGATCATAATCTGACATAAATGCTATTATAAACTAGATTAGTGGATAATTCAGCAGTAAAATTTAGTCTAGAAAAATCACAATAATTGTATAAAATCTGAACATTTTGTGGAAAAAAAAAAGTTTAGTGGGGAACAAATTAGAGACACTAAATCTGGTCAAACTTTACACATTGCTCTTTGTATTGTTGTAAAATACATTCATGAAAAACAAGATAAAAATCAAAAATAGCAATTATTTTATATCCTACTATAAAATTGAGACATTTTTTAAATGTATAGCACAGCTGTTTAATGAGGTAGCAACATAATAGATAGGACAGAACAAGAACGGCTATTGATAATCTTTCATTGCGTCACTGTATTATAATATGAAAGGCTCCAATACAATGCGGCACACAGCGCTTATGCGCATCCCGAGCGCAGAATGATGCGCTGGAAGCAACATGAGTCACAGCGCGCAGCGGGTCGAGTCCGCATTGAAAAGTTTAAAGCACAAAGAAAATACATATTGATGCGTGGTGTATTATACAGATCTATCTATGCAATAGTCTATTCAGCATTTTCTTTTAACAGTTTTAAATTTCAGTTACTGTGCGCGTGAAGAACAAATAGTGCTCTGACTTTACTCCAGTGTTGTGATCTAACACTGGTCAAGTAACATGATTAAGGTACAGCAATAAAGTCCAGCAAGATAAAGTTGTTTTATGCGAATCCATAGACCTTTATCTACAGATCAAGTATAATAATAGTAACATTGAATCATCTTGGAGAGAGTTTCATCGTGTTAACTGTCGTAACCGAACGCGACGCGCTGTTTTGAATGCTGAATGAAGAATGATTGACAGCCGTAGCTGAGGGAAACGTTTACGTGATCTTGAATTTAACACTTAAATATTAATTTATATCTCACATTATACTATATAATGGTTTCAGAACACTTATAATATTGTGCACGAAAACGTATGGTGCTTTATAATGTTTGTGTGCCTTTTGTGGGGCTTAACAATAACAGAATAGTATACGCACAATATCGGATTTGGATCGGCCTCGTCTGACCGATACCCGATCCGGCAAAAATGGCAGTATCGGAGCCGATACCGATACTGAGTATCGGATCGGTGCATCCCTAATAGTTAACCATAAAAATTGTAAATGAATATGGTAAAAAAATAACATTAGTAGTGTAGAACATAGACTCTTTATAATTGTTGTGAAATTGCTGTTTTATTTTGCACCGGCATTCATAGGGTTAATTCATAGGGTTTCAAAGCCCGGACGAGGAACTAGAGAGTGAGTTGGGCTGTTGCGCCTGTGATACATTTGTTCAGCCTTACAACTGTCTGTCGTTCTTCAGACATTACAGTATACTTATATCTGGTATATGATTAATCATTTCTTATAGAGGTTTATGATAAATTTATTTTTAGTCATAAAATCATGTCTTCAACCTTGGCTCCTGGAGGCCCAGTGTCCAGCAGAGTTTAACTCCAACCTTAATTATCACATCTGAACCAGATAACCAGGCTCTTCAGGATTACTTGAAAATCACAAGATGAAGCAGGTTGGATATAAACTTTGTAGGGCAGTGGGCCTTCAGGGCCGGGTTGAAGACCTCTGCTTTAAATTACTTACAGAGCTCTTTTGGATGCTTTCATAACTTCCAACAGTCCAAAGAGACACTCGTCTGATTTCTTGAATTTCTGAAGCTCAAACTCCTCCATCTCCTCGTCTGATGTCAACAACACAAAGGCCACAGCAGACCACTGGGCAGGTGAAAGATCACCAGATGACAGACTTCTTTCTCTAAAGTGGGTCTGAATCTCTTTCACCAGACTTTGATCATTCAGTTCATTCAGACAGTAGAACAGATTGATGGATCTCTCTGGAGATAGATTATCCTTTAATTTCTGCTTGATGTACTGAACTATTTCTTTTTTGCTCTGGTCATTGTCTTTTTGCTGTGTCAACAGTCCTCGTAAGAGTCGCCGATTGGACTGGAGTGACAGACCGAGGAGGAAGCGAAGGAAAAGGTCCAGGTGTCCAGTGTCACTCTCGAGCACCTTGTCCACTGCAGTCTTGAGCAAATCAATCATGGTTTCATTTTTGTTTTCCTCTTGTGTAGACTCTTGAACAAACACACTTTTCTTGTTGATGTATAGAATCAGATATGAATAAAGGGCTGCAATGAACTGTTGAATGCTCAAGTGAACAAAGCAGTACATGGTACCAATAATGATCCCTCTTTCCTCCTTAAAGATCTGGGTACACATGCCTGAATACACTGATGCTTTATAGACGTCAATACCACAGGCTTCAAGGTCTGTGTCATAGAAGAGCAGGTTGTTTTTTTCCAGCTCTTGAAATGCCAGTTTCCCCAGTGAAAGGATGGCATCTTTATCCCAGGAAACATCTGGTGTGTATTCTCCATCATACTTTCGGCTGCTCTGCTGGATCTGAAAGCGGAGAAAGTGTGTGTACATTTGTGTCAGAGTCTTGGGAGTGTCTTCAGTATTTGATTCCTGTAGAATTTTAGAGGCTTCATCAGACTGATTGTGTTTTACATCATTATTTCTTTTCTCCTCCAAAATGTTCTGGAGAACAGTGGCTGAAATCCAGCAGAAGACTGGGATGTGGCACATGATAAAGAGACTCTTTGATTGTTTAACATGATCAATGATTTCATTGGCCAGATTCTCATCTGTGAATCTTTTTTTGAAGTACTCTTCCTTTTGTGCGTCATTGAATCCTCGTACTTCAGTCACACGGTCAATACAGTCAGGAGAAATCTTACTGGCAGCTGCTGGTCTGGTGGTGATCCAGATGAGAGCAGAAGGAACCAGATTTCCCTTGATGAGGTTTGTCAGAAGAACATCCAGAGAGGCTGGTGATGATACATCACGCCACGTCTCATTTTCCTTAAAGTTTAGAGGAAGACGACATTCATCCAATCCATCAAGGATGAACAGGACTTTGAATTGATTCCTTCTTGTAAGGTTCAGTCCTTTTGTCTCTGGGAAAAATGTAGATATAAGATCCATCAAACTTTGCTTTTCTTTCTCCTTTAAGTTCATCTCTCTTAATGGAAGAGGAAATATGAAGCTGATTTCTTGATTTTCTTTTCCTTCGGCCCAATCCAGAACAAACTTTTGCACAGAGACAGATTTTCCAATGCCAGCAACTCCTTTTGTCAGTACAGTTCTGATCTCCTTGTCTTGTTCGGGTGCTTCAAACAAATTTGTGCATTGAACTGGTATCTCTTGTGAATCAGAGCACCTGGAAGCAACTTCAATCTGTCTGACCTCATGTTCAGTATTGACCTGTTCACTAAAACCCTGAGTGATATAGAGATCTGTGTAGATGTTATTCAGAAGTGTGGAGTCACCATGCTTTGCAATTCCTTCAAACACACATTGATACTTCTTCTTTAGGCTACATTTCAGTGGATGAATGAAGAACAGCTCATCTAAACACAGGAGCAAATACAGATAGTTATAATTTTAATTTTCTCTCCTACATTTATAAGTGTTAATCTGACAGATGGTCAGAGTTTCGTACCTTCTAGAGTATCAGCAGATTCATCTTGCTTCATCTCTCTCAGGTAGTGTAGTGTGAGATCAAGAGCTGCTTCTTTAATACTGCATCTGTTCTCATTAAACTCCTTCACAAAGCATTGTGTGTTCTCCTTCTGTAATATTTTCATAAACTTTCCAAGCTCATTCTCCAGAAACCTGATTATTTTTCTCTGAAGATCCTACAAACAAAGCAAAATAATAAAAATTATAAAAATTATAATAACCAAATCGTACATCTACAAAAAATATCAGCTAAAATACAAACATTTTAATAAGCTGTCATTATTAATAAAAAAAAAAAAAAAAATTCACATTTTCATTCTTATTTTATGAGTTCTTAAAATGAAGAGTAAATGGTCAGAACAATTAGAAATTAAATGTCTACTTTTGCAGGAAAACATGATAAATAATCTATTTGTTTGTTATAATTATTAAATATTTATGAAAATTTAAGAAAGTTTTCTTACCTGGAAGATCCACAGGAGATCGTCTGTGAAATTCTTGTGTTTCCTGTGAGTCTGGAAATCTGAATCTAATGTTTCATATCGAAGCCTGTTAGCGAATAAAATAAATCAAAATACTGCATTTCCAGGAGAAATATTACCAAAATCTCCAGTAAATATTTTAGCAAAGACAAAAAATGCTCTGGTAAATATTTGAACTCTACAGCTTTATGATAATTATTCATCAATACACTTTCTAACAGTCTGTGACCAAAAATAAGAAACAAATGAAATACCTTTTGGTTGGTGATGGTGTTTCTTTACTGAAGTTCAGAAGGCCACCATCTTTTGAATGGTCACTTTTCATAGACACACAGCTGGACACATGTGAGTCTGAGCTTTCACTAATAGCACAAAGAACAGAGAGAAAAAACACTTTACTACAGGAGATACTTCAGTCTCATTTAAAGAGGACGTTTAATGTTACAAATGGTAATTAAATACAGTATAGTTGTGTATTTGTCCCTCTCATGACTGGATAGATGGATTTATTCATGGTTGGTTGAATGATCTTTTTTGGTAAATGTATGCGCCCTAGTGGCTGCCTGTGTAATTGTGTTACTGGAAAGAAGCTCCAGGCCGAGTTCAGTAAAGAGGAAATCAGACTAGCAGACACTGTATTCTGTGAATTTTTGTTGTATTTAGTTAAGTTTCATCACATAGACCATTGTAGAGAAATTAAAACTCTATAATGTAAAACATATAAAAGTACCTTTTTATAGATGTCTTTTTCTCACTGAAGTTCAGAAGGCCACCATCTTTTGACCAGTCACTCTTCACAGACACAGAGCTGGACATATGTGAGTCTGAGCTTTCACTAATAACACAAAGAACAGAGAGAAAAAAACACTTCACTACAGGAGATACTTCAGTCTCATTTGAAGAGGACGCTTAAAGGGGGGGTGAAATGCTATTTCATGCATAGGCTACTGAGTTTTTTACACTGTTAAAGAGTTGGATTCCCATGCTAAACATGAACAGAGTTTAAACAATTACACTGTTAAGGCCATTGCACACTGAGTCCGAAATTCGCATCCGAAATTTTCGCACGTTAAAAAATAAATACGACCTCACGTTATGTCAATCACGCTTGCACACTGCCTCCGAAACTTTCGTCCGTCAAAAAAAAATTCGGATCAGGTTCGATTTTCTGCGTTTTTCGCATACGTAGCAAGCATTTTGAATGGTGTTTTCACAATTCAGAGCCACCGTACAAGCGAACGACAAAACCCATGTATTATTTGGGTATAAAATATAACCTGTATACAGCTGTTCTGTCTGCCCAGCGCTTCCGCCGGCCGTGTGTGTGTGTGTGTGTGTGTGTGTGTGTGTTTGTGTGTGTGTGTGCGTGTGCCAGTCTCTGTTCAGGATCGATTGGTTCACGGAAATTGGTGGTCTTCTTTTTAATATGTGGCTCCAGTATCGCTTGCAAAGCTTCAAACTGTTCCACTGACATTCTGAGGTAAATTTTAAATCGCTCTGGATAATTTCGCAAATCCTTGATAAGGAGGTGAAACTCCTTCCTCTCGGCGCAATCTCAGGATTGGATGGACCCAATATTTCCTCTTTCTTTTTCTCTTTTTAGAAGGAGGGCAACAAAATCATCCTCACTGCTTGACGAATAAATTTAGTATTTTTTGCGTTTTTTTCCGCAAAGGTTTAATAAATACGCATCGGACTCAGTGTGCAAGGTTTCTGTGCGTGACGAATTTTAAGGCTGACGAACACGAAAAAACGCATGCGAAAATTTCGGACTCAGTGTGCAATGGCCTTTAGACTTTTCTGTAATTTCTACAGTTATTTACTTTAAACCCCCCAGTATTATACTGCTATTAATTTCTCTTTACAGTAAATAACTGTGATTCCCATTGCATCATGGGAATTTTATGTGACGTCTAACACCACATACAGAGACTTACTGTATTTTTCAAATTTGCTGTATACTACTGTATTTGACGTAACGGCCTCTCTGGCTGGCACCATTCCATCGTGCTTTTTATTTCCTAATTTTTGCCTTACACCGCGTGTCTACAACACTATAACAGCCAGAGACATTGAAGCGACCGGGCCGGACCATTAATGCAAAATGTAAACCTGTTTGTCCCTTGCCAGAAATAGCGCGAGCGCTTGGACTCGGAGTAACGTTACCGTCCGTACGTCAGAAATATAACGGCGCATACACTGTCTGGGATTTGTCGTGTCTCGCCGGAGCATCCAGTGTAATATCATTGGGACTGTCTTTTGCTGGACCGCGCCGTTCGTGTCTGGCCCGGGGAAGAGACGGAATTCACTTCACCGAGAGAGAGAGAGACCAGCAAGCAAGGTAAAAAAACATTCTGTGTGTGTTGACAGGAATGTGCCCAGTTTAACCTGTTATACTCGTCAACATGGCGGTAACGAACTTTACCACAGTAAAGTGCGCTAACGTTTCATTTTACAGACTTTGTTGTCAAGTTAAAATACGCAAACGGGCTTAGTTTACATTAACAATAAATTAACTATGTGAAATTCTGTTTTGGTTGTAGATAATGTTCTACTGATGAGAATAGGCTATGTTAGCTGACGTTAAGTTTTATTTGGCTAGCTGCCACCTTTCTAGTTTTAGCATTAGTTTGCAGACTATAACATATTATAGTTTTTTTTATTTTTTTTTATGGAATTTAGTATTTACTTCCATTTTTGTATGCGTTTAAAGGCAACTGCAACAAAGCGCCAATTCGCGCCAGTGACTTATAGCAAGACTCCGGAGATAAGTTAACGTTAGGCCATTTGTGATATATTTTGACATAAGTTTGCTGAAATGATTAGCAATATGTGATAAGTGATTTGGAGCCACTGGTGCAGACTAGGTAGCATACAATATCTTATAAAATCTCTATAAAATTGGCCAACTTTATATCAAATAAGTGACCTTTGCATCATGTCTAACTTTATATTTATTACACAACAAATGAACCAATCAGAAGATGGACCATTTTCTATGTTCAGTCTCACCAGATTAAATGTATTCAGGTAAGCACTGCACTAAAACCCTCACTAATTCATTCATACCAAATCTAGCATTCTAAACAACTTAAGTTTATATTTTTGCATTATTTTAATATTTTATTAGGCAGAAGACTCTCTACCATTGCAGTCCCACCTAAGGTCCTAATATCAGCGCACAGGCGGGTTAACTACTGTAGGAAGGAGAACGATCATCACACAGTGATTTCTTGCTTGTGTCTTAATGTATATTTGTCTCAGACAGGGACCCCTTCACTGCAGATGAGCTGAAATGGGCTAAATCATCGATAGTCTTTCTCTCTATGGATCTCAGCATTTTTGGACAGAATTTAGGATTTGTAAGTATTAAAATTTAATCTGGAATAATTTAATTCAGTTTAAATGTTTGAATATGCTATTGCCAAAGCTGTTTACAAATATATATTCTTAAAGGAGAAGTTCACTTTTAAAAAAACTTTTGCTGATAATTTACTCACCCCCATGTCATCCAAGATGTCCATGTCTTTCTTTCTTCAGTCGAAAAGAAATTAAGGTTTTTGATGAAAACATTCCAGGATTTTTCCCCATATTATGGATTCCAATGGGACCCAAACGGTTCAAGGTCCAAATGACAGTTTCAGTGCAGCTTCAAAGGGCTTTAAACGATACCAGACGATGAATAAGGGTCTTATCTAGCGAAACGATCGGTCATTTCAAAAATAAATAAAAAAGTTTAAGTTTTATAAGCACAAATGTTCACCTTGCTCTGTTCTGTGATGCGCGTTCGTGACGTCACGTAATACGCAATTACGTTGAAAAGGTCACGCTTGAAAAATTTCTGTCCTGTAGAAAATGTTCTTTTTGGCTTTTTAATATTAAAACACCCAGGATACGCACACGAAATTGGCATTTTAAACGATAAACTGACACAAATACATTTGAAAATGTGTATATGGTCCTCCTTCCGCACATTTGTAAACACGTCAAACTTGACCTTTTCAACGTAATTGCGTATTACGTGACGTCACGAACGCGCATCACAGAACAGAGCAAGGCGAACATTTGTGCTTATAAAACTTAAACTTTTTTATTTATTTTTTAAATGACCGATCGTTTCGCTAGATAAGACCCTTATTCATCGTCTGGTATCGTTTAAAGCCCTTTGAAGCTGCACTGAAACTGTCATTTGGACCTTGAAACGTTTGGGTCCCATTGGAATCCATAATATGGGGAAAAATCCTGGAATGTTTTCATCAAAAACCTTCATTTCTTTTCGACTGAAGAAAGAAAGACATGGACATCTTGGATGACATGGGGGTGAGTAAATTATCAGCAAAAGTTTTTTTAAAAGTGAACTTCTCCTTTAAGTTATTGTAAACATAATAATAAAAATGTAAAAAAAAAAAAAGGTTAAAAATATTTTGACACTAATATTTATTTCTCTCTCTCTTTCTCTCTCTTACAGTATATAGTGTTGGAACCGGGCTCTCCTCTGAAGGACTGAGTACATTTGTGTTTGTGGACACGCATACAGATCAGGGAACATTCTGATGTTGTCAGTCAAGTTCTGAACAGGAACTAATCTTTGGAGAAGTTCATTTATTCGCAAAGGTGGACAAAAACATTGTGTTGACTTTTTAAAGATTATTTTGATGATGACTTTTACTCGTAGAAGTAGAAGTAGACTGAGGGGTAGACAGTCAGACATAGATAATAATAAGAAATGTTTCTTGAGAATCAAAGAGACTTCAAAAACATTAAGACACTTAAATACTTCTTTTGGCCACCAGTGTACATGAATCCAACACATCTTTGTAAATAAGTGAAATTATTTTGAAGGTAGGGTTATGTGTCATGTATTGTGAAAAGAACTGTGTTTTGTCCTGTATTGGACATTTCCTTTTTGACTGCTTAAAAATGTATTTATATTCTGCAGTTTTATGAATGTAATGGTTGATATTTCATTATAAAACTTGTATAAGCTAAACAACCAATGACTCAAATGCTTACGTTTTGTTTATGATTTTATGTATGATTTTAACAATGTGTGCAGTGAAGGACATCACATAATGTGTTAATTTAACACGTTTACACATCTTTGTGCTAACCTTTCTGACATATTTACATATTACTAACAGTGTTGCCAGTAAGTTACTGTAAAAAACCCTTGAAAAGTCTAACAGTGTAAGTTGTACGTTTGATGGAGTATTTCTGTGCCAAAAATACTCCTTCCGGTTTGTCACAAGTTTCGGAAAGTTTTTTTCGAGTATGGGCATGTGTGACGTCAGATGGGGCGGAATTTCCTTATACGGTCCTAAGGGCACTACTCCCGGAAGGGCACACACGCACCCGTAGACCACCAGAGCGAGAGAGCGAAAGCAGTACGCCCATCAAAGCGCTGTGCTCGCTGCAGTCACACTAGTTAGTTAAGTTTCATCACATAGACCATTGTAGAGAAAGTATAACTCAATAATGTAAATAATATAAAAATACCTTTTGATAGATGGCTTTTTCTCACTGAAGTTCAGTAGGCCACCATCCTTTGACCGGTCACTCTTCACAGACACAGAGCTGGACACATGTGAGTCTGATCTTACGCTAATGACACAAAGAGAGAAGAAACAATTTCATTACAGAAGTTCATCTGTGTTTGATAACAGCACAAACTCTCTCTTTTCTTTTCACAGAAAGAATGCTGATGAGGCATTTGCACAATCATAACTGTAAACTTATAATTTTTTATAAACATTTTAATTTAAAAAAAATCAATGTAACTATAACAATATTTTAGTACTGCAATATAACACTATACTGAAGGAGAAACTGGAAATTTGATTTAGACTAAATCCTTTTCAGATTTTAGATGTTTAACTACTGGCCACAAAATATGTTTTTTATTAGGAAGTTCTGCAAAGCATTTGCAAATATAAAACAATGCTTTGTTCTTCACAGGAAGAATCTAAAACTTCAGTATAGTTTAAAATGATTGTGTGAAACAGACTCAGTCTTACCTCTGTTTCTCTGAGAGACTCATCTTAGAGAGAGAGTCCTTTCCTCGCTCCTCTGTCTTACTGCAGCTAATCCGCCATTAATAACAGATCAGCACTGGTTTGTGGAAACAATCAGTCGTTCAGTTTGACCTGGAGATGACAATATGTTCCTGAGATTAATAACATGGCAGTTATTCAAGAAAATAATGAATAATGTTAGCAGTTAAATTTAGCCACAACAACAAACACTTTAACATAAAATAAAGTCATGGGTCTAAATATAAATGAATTAGTGAATAGACATTTACACTGTGTTAAAAACATTGAGTGGAAAAAAATTAAACCAGTTTGTAGAGAGACAAAAAATTCTAGAGAAGTAGAGAATTTCTAGAAAAAAAACTCTAGAAATGGCCGTTCATGCATTTATAATGTCTCGGCTAAATTACCGCAATTCCCAGTAGCACCTCACTGCAGTACACGAGATCCAGGGGGCGGAGTTGGATCCAGGTATAAGGGGTGGAGATTGGTAGGTTTAGGGGTGGGTTTAGGGATCAGGGGGTGGAGATGGGTAGGTTTAGGTATATGTAAGGTGGGAGGAGTTGGATGTGGATTTCGTGTTCTGCAGTGAGGATCATCTCGCAATTCCTTATATTGCGGTATAAGTTCTCAAATTTTTAGTCTTCAGTTCAGTCAAAAATGCTGCGGCCACACTTATTCATAAGTGTCACAAATATGACTACATCTCTCCGATTCTCAAATCTCTACACTGGCTGCCAGTTCGACAGAGAATAGATTTTAAAATTCTACTCTTTGTTTTTTAATCTCTACATAACCTAGCTCCTGCCTATCTCTCTGAACTTGTTCATCCTTACACTCCGTCCAGAAGCCTAAGATCCAACGACCAGCCTCTGCTGGTAGTCCCTCGCATTAGACTCAAGCGTAGAGGGGAGCGTGCATTTGCGGTGGCAGGGCCACGACTTTGGAACACCCTGCCTCTAGAGATTAGAACGGCCCCTATCCTCTCCGCCTTCAAGTCTTTGTTAAAAACCTACCTGTTTTCTTTAGCATACTGATCTCTATTCTTAGGTTGGTTTTACTATTTTATATTTGAGTCTGATACTGTTTTGCCACTCCTGTCTTTCCATTCTATATTTAAGTCTGATATTGCTTTGCCACTTCTGTTTTACCATTTTATATTTGAGTCTGATACTGTTTTAAGGTTGCTCTTAGCTTTGCTGATTTTATTTGTGTTTTATGTGTTGTTATGCAGGTATTATTTTCTTATTATTTACCTGGTTGTTCTGGAAGGCACTTTGGTCAGCCTGGTGGCTGTTGGAAATGTGCTTGGCTATATAAATAAAGTGAACTTGAACTAGTTTGTTACATTCTCTATTGCAGTTTAGTATAATTTTACAATCATATTTAATGTTTTATTAATTGTTGATTCTTTTGACATTTGATTATTGTTTCAAGTTCACAATATATTTAATTATTTCAAATGCTCCCCTCAATACATGTATCATTCATTCATTAAGTTTTATTATTATTATTATTATTTAATATTGAAAGA
Source organism: Squalius cephalus (assembly GCF_949319135.1). Taxonomy (NCBI): domain Eukaryota; kingdom Metazoa; phylum Chordata; class Actinopteri; order Cypriniformes; family Leuciscidae; genus Squalius; species Squalius cephalus. The sequence goes on from NC_137134.1 coordinate 25,933,093, forward strand.
AGAAAAATTAGAAAATGGCTCCTTTTTCACTTTAAAAAAGAAAACAAGAATTCAGCTAGCTTTTTTCGTTCAGGGGTAGAAAAATGCAATACCAAATTGAACCACATAGAGATGCCAACAGACCACTGCCTTAACCTTACAGCATACACAAACAGATCCATTAAGAATTATTAAACAAATCAAAATACAAATTAAATATAAAACATTCAGATTATGGCGATCTGAAGGTGGCTCGAGATCATCAGTGAACAGTTCCTCTGTCAGTATTTGTGTCTGTGCTTGGAGTGACGTCTGATGTCCACATAAACACCACAGACCCTCGCAAATTCCTAAAAAACACTCACCAGACATGCCACCATACTCAACCATACTGTGGTCGTGGAAAAAGCCATAAGAGAACCGAGAGCGCACATATGTAACTGGTCCTACTCAACCTTGTTCGAGCGGTATTCAAACCGGGTCTCAGGGATGGGAACAGGGCGCGTTAACAAGGACGCTAAAGACCACTGTGAGGTTTACACGCACATCCTACGTTACACAAACACGGCTTGGTTCACATTTATAATAACAGACTGGCACATGCCTGATTGCCATTGTAATAATTTTTACCTTGGTTGATTTAATCAACCCATAGATAGTCCTGACATTAGCAGTGGCTCGTTTGGGGAGATAAAGAACATTGCCCATTTCAGACAAGATTTGAGGACGCCGATTGGCTCAATTTTATGTCATTATCTTTTAATGTTCACAGCAATTGGGTAAAGTGCTATAACCCCGCCTTCTGTGGCCATTTCTCTGTCGCCCCAGAGCTGAACTTGAGACATGTGGACAGGCAGAGGGGACATATAGGAAAAGTGTATATTTTGCAAAGATGATTTTCTATCATATCATACACATCAATATAGTTTATATAAATTTATATAATATTAAAGGGGTGGTTGATTATGATTTAACTTTTTTAACTTTAGTTGGTGTGTAATGTTGCTGTTTGAGCATAAACATCATCTGCAAAGATACAATGCTCAAAGTTCAAAGATAATTTAAAGAAATAGTTTTTTAAGGACTAGAACAAACGGCTGGTAGGGACAACAGACATTCCTCCCGGGTTAGTGACATCATTCACCAACCCTAGAATTTACATAAACTCCGCCCCCTGAACACAATTCATAGATTATCATGACATAATATGCTAATCAATGACTAGAAGATTACACATATGCTCTTGAAGAGCACACAAGCTCTTGAAGCTCCACCCTCTGTGCTGGGAGCAGCAGCTCATTTGCATTTAAAGGAACAGACACAAAAACGGTGCGTTTTTGCTCACCCTCAAAAAGTGACAATTTTAACATGCTATATAAAAATATCTGTGGGGTATTTTATGCTAAAACTTCACATTTACACTCTGGGGACATCAACAACTTATTTTACATATTGTGAAAAGGGCATTATACCACCCCTTTAATTATTATCATTGTTTTGTTTGTGTGGCCCTCTATTGACCAGCCACCACTGAGAGTTGGTCAGCTAAACCAAACAGGCCAAAGAAGTAGACTAATGGGCAATGTATGGATGAAGATTCAAGGTACATTCATATTTCTGATATAAACACCTGTAAGAGCCTAGCCTATTTCTCTGACACAGTTAGCCATAAGTGAATTTATGTCTACACAGAATAAAGCCCTGTCTAGCTCTGCCCCAATACCATTCGTTAGTCCGTTTGTTTGTTGAGAATAAGATGAATTGTAGTTGCAATAACCACATTAATAATTCATACAGCTATTCTGTTGAGTGGAATTTAGGAACAACAACTTAGGATGACACGGTTTCATCTTCTCTGACCAATCAAAGAAAAGGGGCGTTATTCTGCCCACGTAAAGAGATTGAATATTAGATGCCTTGTCCAATACCCACATTGCGGTCTTGGCCACTTGAGAGCGTGTGCTTGCGACAGGAAGTTTGCGACAACTGAACAGACATGTAGAAGTTTATTTTAAAATGCAAAGTATTGATAATATAATAAATAAAAAACTCTGTGAACACTTGCATTTTTTTCCCCATCGGTCCATGTACTTTTGTGTCAATTCCTTTTTCCTTTTTTAACTCGTAATTGAAAAATGAAAAACATGCTTTCTTCTTTATTCGTTTTTAGACTGGTGAAAAAATATTATGGTGATAATACTGGTGATAAAACTTATGAGGTTGGTCCTGTCTGTATAGTGGTGAAACAAATTAACTGGAACACAATGGCCTGGTTTCACAGACAGGGCTTAGACTAGATTAGGCCTTAGTTCAATTAGGACATGCAAGTGTCTTTGCCTTTGAGAAAGAAAAAAAAAAACATTACTGGTGTGTATCTTGAGACAAAAGATCTCAAGTCTCTATCTGACTTAATTTAAGATATCTCAGTTGCTTTCAGTTAACAACTTTGCATTTTAGTCTGGGACTAGCTTAAACCTTATCTGTGAAACCAGGGGTATATGGAACAGACAAGCCATTAGTTCTCAACGGAGTTGGTTCAATCAGTGTTTTTAAGTAGAGGCAGATCTTTGAATGCTATTTAACTGTCATTGTGAACAAAATTAGATGTGCGATAACAACGTCTGCATGCGCTAGGTTACGGTGTAATCAGATTTGTTTAAACCTGCCATCCGGCAGAGTATGTTGTTAAAGCCATCTTCTGAGTCAAATACACATCACATGATCATTATTCACGTAGCCTATAATTTTTTTTCGAACTAAAAATTTGATTTTTGCCATTTATAAGACTCAAAGCAGAAACATTAAAATGCATACCCATGGCTATCATGAGAAAAATATGTCGCAAAAGCACAGCATCAACTGCTGATATAGGCCTACAGTAAGATATTTTTAACTTTTGGATAATGATTTTATGTAATTAATTAATTCAATTCATGAGAGTTGCATTTGGTAGGGACATGTCACACCCGAAAATGACAATGACTACTACCGTGATGCATACAGCTTTTTCGAGATAACACCACAGGTCACATAGCCTATATTATACTCATTATATTATATTATACTCTTATTTGTAAACGACGCTGTTGATGTTGATTCCTGCGATTTTCAGAGAACAGTTGTCAATATCTCACATAATTATCAGGTCATAAATAAGCCTAGAGGTTGTAAATAGTGTAAACGAGCACAATTTGCAAACTATTATGATAAATTGCAATAATCATGTCTAATTACATCATAACGGTCAATGTTATGAAATAATGCGACGTACATTTAACTTTATTGGTATCATCTGGCATTTTGTAATGTTTACATTACTATCAAAAAACACAAATTAAATTATACAGTAGGCCTAGAGCCCTAGACTATAGGCTATTTACTTGTGATTTAGCTGCAATCATGTAAAAACGTTATAAGCCAGCAAACGCAGTAGGCTACTTTATTATTATAAAGTAGTCTAACACTTGACATAAACTTATTATTATCCTATCATAATCCTATCCATATCACCATCATCATTTACGACAGTGCAAGTATTCCACAGCGACTCTAGGGGTCGCTGTTTGACAAAAACACAATTCTTGCATTCGTGTGCCTTTAACAAGATCGCCAGGTCAGCATCGCGGTTGCATACAGTGCTGCTTTTTAGCTCGCGCCAACGACTGAAAGCCTGACCGATTGGGACTATGGGACTCTTGTCCGGTTCCTCACGCGGTCAGATTCTCTCTTCCTTTTCCTACACTCTTCCAACCGTGCTTTCTTTGTTTTTTCCATCGTCGAGTCTTCCAAGAATCACGTCTGAAATGCGCGCAAGTGTCTTCGTGCTTCATGTTGTTGTTGATGTATGTGACGTCGTTGCCGTAAAGCAAGTCGTGATTCTCGCGAGATTTGTCGGGGGCGCTCCTCTCAAACTTGCATTGCTGGTTTTTCCAGCGGCGCCCTACACATTTACTTGTATCTTTAAAGGGACTATGTGTAGCTTTTTAGGTAAACAAAGCTTTTCCTCGTAAACAAAGAATTTATTATCTTTATATACATGGGACGGGTAGGTCCACGGAGGCTTCCATGTAGTTCCGCCATCTTGAAAAACTATAATAGCAGAGAGGGACAAAAAGTACTAGGCCAACGCGTTTCCACAGCGCGTTTTCGTTCAGAACTGAAGTGACTGAAGCCAGCAAAAGCGGAGGCGCAGAGCAGTGAGAGGCGCTTGTCACTGCCCCGGCAAGTTTAAAAGGCTGCACTGCACGGTTATTTATACAACGTTCATTCATACATATGCTGAGTCACAGGATAAGGAGTCCTCGTCGTCGAAAAAGTCGGTTGTGTACTTTATTTTATATAGACAGTAGAACATTTATAGTTAAAAGTTAATCAGGCTCTTTGATGAATAGCAGCTATTGAGTAAAGTAACGTTAGAGAAGGCTCTCATGATGATGATATCTAACAATGCACGTACTTCAAAATATAACGAGTAAAGAAGGCATTACTACTAATTACCATAGTTAATGTTTTTCACAGTCAGTAATTGATAACTGTAACATTCTTTTTTTTCGTTGTTTCAAGTTTCAGTTTGTTTTAAATAACAAACCTGTTCACCCGAAGAAAAACTCGAAGTGCTATTATAAGGCTATATCCCATTTTAAAGATAAAGAGTGTGTTCAATAAAGATGTTGACTTAAATATTTAATTGTAAATATTTAATCACAAAACAAATAGGCCTACATGAACGAACGTTCACATTATCTGCCTGTCTAGCTGTACACGTCTGGTATAAAAATATTTTCAATTTTGAATAACAAAAACAACAGCATAAGCTGGAAGCGACAATGTAGAAAAACCTAAGAGAAACACTTTTTTTTTTTTTTTCAATAAATTGTCAATAAATTTCATGTTCATGTTCATGAATTTAGGCCTATAAAAACTTCCGGCCTTCTGTAAATTAAAATTTAAATTACATACAGACTACAGTATAAAAAAAGCGAAAGAATTCATATTTTATTCCCCCAATTAGTTGTAATCGAGAAAGTATCAAAACTTACTTGCAGTCGTGTCCATTAAAAAGTGAATTTATAATATAAAAACTTTTTTTCTGTCCTTTACGCTTGTGGCCTATCAGCGCGCGCCACCAACATTCTCAAAATCTCTCGCTTGTATAGATAGATGGATTGTGGATGAAATATAAATAAATGACCGAAAATATTAAACTTGGTTGGTGCTAAATTAAAATTCTGGGACACACATGCATCAAATCCAATGAGCAACGTTTTCTTTTGTTATTTCCGTTTGTATTTTTCTTACTTACTTTCGTTTTCTTCTTCTTCTTGGGTTTTACTGGTGCGTTTTGAACCAGCTGAACATGTGCTTACTGCCACCTGCTGGAGCGTTAATATTCTACTACAACATATCGTTATAAATCCTGCAAGACGAACAAATAAATACTATAAGTAAAATATACCGTATACTACAAACTATTTAATAAAAAAAAAAAATAAAAAAAAAAAAAAATAAAAATATATATATATATATATATATATATATATATATATATATATAATCTAAAGCTTCCTGTCCAACTGATCTTGGTTCCATCATTACTTTGCCCGGCTGATGGTCATAAATACTCTTCACATGTGATGAATTCAAACTGCAGATCAGTTTTACAGTGTTTTAGAAGAGAGATGCAGCATGACATCCTAAATAAATAAACACTATAATTATATCAGATTTGATTTCCTTATGCTAATGTGTTTATGATAAAAATCAAATGTGCACACCGGACATGTGTCCAAAGCTGTCCTGAATCAAATCCCAGTCTCATCCCTACTTAATGTCTGCACATTTTCCTACAAAAATAAAGATAAAAAGCACATAAATAAAGTCATATATAAAAGTGAAGTAATATTTGTATTCAATTTGGTTGCACATTTTAAACACAACATGCTTTTCTACAGTGGCGGTTCTAGACCACACTGGGGGGGCCAGGCAGGGGCCACTTGTGCTTTTAGGGGGCACACCTTTAACATTCATCTTAACCTATTTTCAGTATTATTTCAAGTCATTTTTCACCATGTCATGTATGACTGCAATCCCTAGAAAAAGCTAATAAATTATATTAGCTAAGATAATAAAATAATTTCAATTCAAATTAATGTTTCATTATTTTTAATTGTAGTGTGATATAATGATCAATAATAACACATTTTTAGCATCTAAGCACATGTAATGGGTAGAGAAAATGACCACATATATGAGTTTAATTAAAAAAAAAACCTTCTCCTGTTTTGTTACTTTTTTTAAAAAAAAGCCGTTACACTGTTTCAGTTGGGTTGCCGTGGAGACGGTAGCTCAAGCGCTCAGAAATAAACATCCAGCGCTTGAGAAAGACATAATTTTTGTATCTCCACTTCTTTCCAACCCACAGTGCTATCCAGCCTGTGGTTTTGTACCTGCCCAGATTCCCCTAGGTCTGAGGCCGGTAACAATTGGGGGCTCGTCCGCAGGATCCGTTGAGTTAAAAGCGAGGTGAGCAGTCATTGCAACGGTGAGACCAGGGGTTCAAGCTTCAGGGAAGGCTGCTAAGTTGAGCGTCATCCACAGAGCAACAGTCACCGGTGAGACGTCACGATGACTACAGTAGCCCCACGGCGAATGTTGATCTTCCAGATCATCAAACAGCTTCCAGCGATGAGTTTAAGCCAACTGCAGTTGGTTGCCAGGTCAATTGAAGATGGCAGTGAAAGCACTGAGGGCCTCAGTGAACCAGAGCTCTATGACTTCATCATCGACTACATCAGGAGCGAGAGGTTGAAGGCGATGGAAGATGAAGGCATGGCTCAACTCCTCTCCCTCCAGGATCTGCTGCAGGAACTGACATCGACCGACTCCGGGTCTGGTGAGGTCTGTGTTTCCAATGTTCACATGGACGGCACACTGACGCCTACACATCAACTCTTACCTCCCTCCACAAGAGATATCCACACACCATCCATGGACTTGCACACACACACGTCACTCATGGACAGAGACATTCATGTACCTGTTACTACGGGGAGGCAAGCCCAGCCGAGCGTCACTGGCACCCGTGATGCCCACCATGGTAGGACAAGCCTGTCCTCAACTGTAACAGACCAGGTAGTAAGACTGTCTGATGTTACTGCTCTGCTTCCACGTAGAGAGTGTAAAATACACGGTGGTCAGGTATCTGACATGGGTTCTGACATATCCTTTAATGGTCTTTGTAAGCAGATTGATGCTGCTTTACAAGAGGGGTTTAGCGAGGCTGAAACTATTAGAGCTGTACTTAAGATAACTAAGCCAGGTACATTCAGGGAAATGCTCACTAACCATGATGATTTAACAGTGAAGGGGTTAAAAAGGTTTCTCCGCTCTCACATCAGGGATAAAAGTGTAACCGAGCTCTTTCAAGAGCTCAGTAATGCTAGACAGCATGACAGAGAGAGTCCACAGCAGTTTCTCTACAGGCTTATGGGGTTAAAGCAGAGAGTCATTTTTGAGTCACAGCAACCTGGCGTAGAGTTCAGTTATGACAGAAGGCTTGTACAGGGTACTTTTCTACACACACTCTACCAAGGTCTAAATGAGAGAAACACTTATGTTAGACATGACATCAAACCTTTCCTTTCTGACATGCAGGCTAGCGATGACTTTCTGTTAGAACAGATGACCAAGTCCCTGACTGAGGAAGAGGGGAGGTTAAAACGCCTGGGTGCTGTAGCTAAGTATAGACCGGTGACTGTAAGCAGTGCCCGATATGACCATGACGGACAGACTGATGCAATCAAACCGAGTTCAGTTGACGCTGAGTTACAGGCTAACCGTGACGCTATCAGAGAGCTGACTGCCCAAGTGTCCTCACTGACAAGGCACATGACACTTGTTGAAAAGTCTGCAGAACGTGTACAGTCTGGTTGCCCTAGCACATCTGTTAGTCTTCCACGGACACTGTCAGCTGACAAAAAGGGTAGATGCCACGACTGCGTAGTGAAAGGAACCATGAGCTGTCCCCATTGTTTTGTCTGTGGCCAGGCAGGACACCGAGCTATTGGCTGTTTACAGAGGAAGTCGTCGGGAAACGGGAGGAAGTCGCTGGAGCAGGGCAGCCAGTGACTGTGAACAGCATTCAGCCCACTGTTAAGATCAAACCGCTACCCATACCATGCCAAGCAGGTCCAAAAAAACGCATCGCCCAGCTCATAGGAAAACGTTGTACCGTCTCTTGCAACATCAATGGTGTGCCAATTGAAATGCTTTTAGACTCAGGGGCTCAGGTGACGATGGTCAGCAAAACCTGGATAGACAGAGCAGCACCCCATGTCAAAATCCAACCACTTCAATCCCTCTTTGCCGATCAGCCTCTTGAAGTATCAGCAGCAAATGGTACACAAGTTCCCCTTGATGGATGGGCAGAGGTTGACCTGCAAATTTGTAGTGAGCGCCATGGGTCAGTGACAATTGGAGTGCCCCTACTGGTCAGTCAGACTTGTCAGTGTCCCCTGTTAGGGAGTAACATCATAGCTGAGATCATCAAAGAGCATGACAACACTGTGAATGTGACTGCTATTCTGACCGACGCTTTAAGTGTCCCTGAGAACACAGTTGAGGCTTTGGTCTCTGCCCTTCAGATAACTACCACTGTCGAGACAGCCCTGTGTACTGTACACACAGGCAAGAAAGGTGTCACTATCCCTGCTGGTAGAGTCTATGAAGTCAGGTGCCGGGTTAGGGGGTTGCCAGGGAATTGTACAGTACTGTTCCAGCCTCTTATAGAAAACACCTGCCCTGAGGGCCTTGAACTGTTTCCTGCATTAGTTGACATTCCTTGTGGACCCTCAAAATGCATTAAAATTCCTATACAAAATGCAACCCGACATGCCATTTATTTAACCCCAAGAATCACTCTCGGCACTCTTGAGGAAGTGGCTCATGTTAAACCTGTCCCGAGTCTTGAGCACATGCCGAATGACGTTGTCCAAACCTTTTCAGCTCAATTAAGTACAGATCCAACGGCTTACATGAACAACGAGCAGGACAGACAGATCAGGTCTAAAGCTAAAGACAAGTGGCACCCTCCTGTTGACGTATCACATCTAGCTGAGGATGAACAGAGGTTAGTTAAGGAAATGTTGTTCGAGCAGTCTGAGGTGTTTGCCAAAGACGATGCTGACATTGGTTGTATTCCTGACCTCCAACTTAGAGTCAATCTTACAGATGAAACACCTGTCCAAAAGTCTTACAATTCCATCCCAAAGCCCTTGTATAAAGAGGTAAAAGACTATGTTCAGAACTTGCTTGACCGTGGTTGGATCAGAAAATCCACCTCATCATACTCTTCTCCTGTGGTCTGTGTGAGAAAAAAGGACAAAAGCCTACGTCTCTGTGTTGACTTCCGGGGGCTGAACAGCAAAACCATCCAGGACCGCCACCCCCTTCCACGCATCCAGGACCTGCTTGACAATTTAGGAGGCAACTCATGGTTTTCCATACTTGACCAGGGCAGTGCTTACCACCAAGGCTTTGTTGAAGAGAGCTGCCGGCACCTGACAGCTTTTAGCACACCCTGGGGGTTTTACGAGTGGATACGCCTCCCATTTGGCCTCACCAACGCTCCGGCAGCATTCCAACGCTGCATGGAGGGAGTGCTGGCCGGTCTAAGAGATGAATGCTGTTCTCCTTACCTGGATGATGTGCTCTGCTTTTCCAAGACTTTCCAGGGCCATGTTGAGGACATAAGACAAGTTCTGTGTCGCTTAAGGGAACATGGTGTGAAGCTGCGCCCGAAAAAATGTGAGCTGTTCAAACGCCAAGTGAGATATGTTGGACGCCTGGTCACAAGTGAGGGTGTTCAGGTAGATCCCAAAGACCTAGAAGCTGTGTTGCAGATGAAGGAGAGAGAGCCAAAGAACGTTGGAGAGGTCCGAGCTCTACTTGGTTTCCTGGGCTACTATCGCTCTTTCATCCAGGACTTTTCCAGAATAGCCCGGCCACTGTTTAAGCTTCAAGAACATCCTGCCTTGTCCAACAAGAGCCCGGTTGCAACCAAGTCCACCCAAAAAGGCCAGAGCAGTGGTCAGTTACCATCCCGGACGAGCCCCCAATTGTTACCGGCCTCAGACCTAGGGGAATCTGGGCAGGTACAAAACCACAGGCTGGATAGCACTGTGGGTTGGAAAGAAGTGGAGATACAAAAATTATGTCTTTCTCAAGCGCTGGATGTTTATTTCTGAGCGCTTGAGCTACCGTCTCCACGAGACAATGCCACCTGAGGTTGTATCTGCCATCTGGCAGGGGAATAAAGCTCAGAGAGATGAGGATGTGTCCTGGGCTGCCGCCCTTCAGATCTCTGCCTTTGATGACGACTCTCCCCCGATGAGTGCGCCCATGTTCACCCCAGAAGACATCAGAGCCGCCCAGAAAGGAGATGAGCCCATTTCCGAGGTGATTCGGTTGAAAGGGAGCGGATGGAATCCGAGAGACAAAGACTGGAGTCCAATCCAACCAGGAACACGACGACTTATACATGAGTGGAACAGGCTCAAACTGGATAATGGTATTCTGTACAGGCATGCAGGACAAAATCAACAACTGGTCCTCCCCAAAGTACTCAAGTCAACCGTGCTCAAACACCTGCACGATGACATGGGACATGTTGGCGCTGATAAAGTCACCCACCTCGCAAGGCAACGGTTCTACTGGCCTTTTATGCAGCGCGACATCGAAGACTATGTCATCCGTCAATGCCCATGCATCAAACAAAAACGACCTGCTGTCCATGAGAAAGCACCAATGGGCTCAATCACAACTAGCGCACCTTTTGAACTGCTCTCTGTTGATTACCTTCACCTTGATCCCAGTAAAGGAGGCTACGAGTACATCCTTGTGGTAGTAGATCACTTCACCCGTTTTGCTCAGGCCTATGCAACTCGAAACAAGTCTGGCAAAACAGCGGCCGAAAAGATCTTCTACGACTTCATTCCACGCTTCGGGTACCCTCAAAAGCTCCACCATGACCAGGGTCGGGAATTCGAGAACACCCTGTTCCAGAGACTTCAGCAGCTGGCAGGAATATCTCACTCCCGAACTACTCCTTACCATCCACAGGGGAATCCTGTTGAACGCCTGAACAGGACACTCCTCCAGATGCTCAGAACACTCCATGAGGAAAAGAAGGCAGAGTGGAAAGACCATCTCCCCAGCATAGTACATGCCTACAACTGCACGAAGCATGAGTCTACAGGCTACTCACCATTCTTCCTCCTCTTTGGAAGACATCCACTGCTGCCCATTGACCTTATATTCAATCTCGACTCAGATCGGCTGGTACAGACACGGCAGGAGTATGCACAGACCTGGGCTTCCCGGATGCAGGATGCATACCGGATTGCCTCTGAGAACAGCAAGAAGTCTTCTGAGAAAGGGAAAAGGCACTACGACCGAGGTGCCAGAGGAGCCTTGCTGCAACCAGGTGATCGTGTGCTTGTCAAGAACCTGTCGGAGAGAGGTGGCCCAGGCAAACTTCGATCTTACTGGGAAAAGAAGATCCACCGTGTCATAGAGAGGCTGGGAGATGGACCTGTATATCGAATCCAAGCTGAAACAGGTGACCAGACTCTCCGGGTGCTCCACCGCAACCTCCTCTTGCCTGTCAGTGACTTGCCAGTCAACCATGAGGAACGTGACACTGGTGTGGAGCGAAAGCCCCAAGGACAGAGACGTCATATGCCAACCAGAGAAGCAACTAAGTCTGATGTTGGCACCTCAGATGATGAGGGGGAGTGCTCCTACAACCTTAGACCCTTGCCTGTGTATGAGAGGAGGGCTGTCAGATACCACCCACATCAACCCGAGCTACACAGTGAGCTAAGGGTTGGGGCTCCCGAATATCAACCGTTGAGCCGTGCACCTGAGTCTGAGAATGTATGGCAGCCAGGACCAGCTGACCCTTTGGTGACAGCAGAGCCAATGCCGGTAGCAAGAGGGGTAGATCCGTCCCCTGCTGTGGAAGGACCGGATCAACACAGGGATGATGCTATGGAGAGTGAAAGCCCTCAGGATCCTGAGATAGATGCTGTGCCTGTTCCTCAGCCAGTAAGAGAGGTAGATCAGCAACTGCGGAGGTCCACTCGACCAGTCAAATCCAGAAACATCTTCATGTATGACCAGCCAGGAGAACCTTCCTACCAGCCCTGGAGAATGGGAACTAATGCCATGTACTGTACCCCTTCTTCCATGCTGACCTACCCAGTGTTTCATGAGAGATGCTACTATCCTCCCCCTGCTGTATGGACATACAGTAGAACTGACATGGACCAGGACATGAAAGACATTGATATCGACATACAATCTTACCTTCATACTACTTATCTGTGATTGACATACTGCAGGCTTACTTCCTGTTCAGACTGATGACTCCTGAAGACCATACTTACCTGAGGTCCTGACCGATAGTTTGAGAGTACCACTGTAGCCAGTAGTTCAGTTTAGTACTGGATGTCGGGAGACATCTCTTAAAGTAGGGGAGAGTGTAATGGGTAGAGAAAATGACCACATATATGAGTTTAATTAAAAAAAAATTAAACTTTAAGAAAAAACCAAAAAAAACCTTCTCCTGTTTTGTTACTTTTTTTAAAAAAAAGCCGTTACACTGTTTCAGTTGGGTTGCCGTGGAGACGGTAGCTCAAGCGCTCAGAAATAAACATCCAGCGCTTGAGAAAGACATAATTTTTGTATCTCCACTTCTTTCCAACCCACAGTGCTATCCAGCCTGTGGTTTTGTACCTGCCCAGATTCCCCTAGGTCTGAGGCCGGTAACACACATCTAGGCACTTTTTTACACCTGGGGTGGGCGATATGGCAATAATATCATATCACGATTTTTTTTCAGGAAAATCACGATTTTATCACGATTCTTTTTTCATGTTGGTTTTACTATTTTGCAAGTGACTGAGCGTTACAGCCAAACTAATTTCCCTATTTTAAAAACAAAGCCTTATAGGTAACAAAACAAAATATAAAATAAAAAAGAATGGCAGACATTTAGGCCAAAGTGTCGAAGATAAAAATCTTTGTCATTATTTTCTTTGTTATTAAAAATTAAGAACAGAGATACATATTACACATACACAACTTAATATACAAATGAAATAAACTGCTTTATTTTTTCAGCTATAGGTGTATTTAACAGAAAGTAATTAAATGAACAAATATGAAAATAAAACACAACAGACTTAAAGTTCTCAGTCAAGAGCAGTGAATGATTTCCTCTGTGTGTTTTGTTGTTTTATTAACATTAAAGGGATAGTTCTCCCCCAAAAAAGTCATAATTTACTCTCTTAAGTTGTTTTAAACCCGAATAAGTTTCTTTCTTCTGTTGAAAATAAACGTTATTTGAAAGAATGTGAGTAACCACAACAGTTGATGTACCCCTGTGACTTCCATAGTATATATTTTTTTCCTACTATGTATGGAAGTCAATGGGGACCAGCAACTGTTTGGTTTTGGGTGAACTATCCTTTAAGGACAAGCGGCAGCATGTTTATTATTAGGGCTACTGTCTCTTTAAGAACTGCACGCGACACGCCTAATATACACGCATATGACAAGCAGATTTTAATTAATTTTCTCTGTTTGCTTTCACTTTAGACATAGCGAACTTTATGTAAACATTGTCTGTATTTGACAGTATTAGCGCAATATAAGACTCAAAAGAAGCCTTGTTTATACTTTCGCCTGGCTCCGCAGCGCGAGTCTCCGCAGACTGCGCGCGCACCTCCGCAAGCTCGCCGGTGTACTATTCTTTGAAACGATAGGGGGCGACTCAAGTAATTATCCTCTAAACCATCAGGAATCAGCGGTTAGAAGAAGAAGCTATACACACGTGACAATGTTTATTTTAGTACACCGCCACCAATAGGGCTTGGCAACCGACGTCACTGCGCAGTGCATTCTGGGACGTAAACAATAGGGCGGCGCCATTTTGTGAGGCCACATCGGGCGAGACGTTTATATACTGTCTATGCTTAAAACAACCACTTACTACACGAAAACAATGTTGAAAAGTCGATTAAAAGAACGAAATGTACTATACAGAGACAAACTTCTATCTGACGCAAGAAAACGGTAAGTTACATGGAAAAGATGTCACTGATCGGAAATATGGATCCGTATGAGGTGCCTGCAAGAGAATATAACGTTACTCGAGACCTCGACGATTTAAGTTACCTCCTCTGACATTTCCAGATATTTTTGCATATTTAGTCTGTGGTGTGAATGCATATTTCGAGGCTCAGTTTTGTAATTATAAATCTATGGAAGCCCACGTTCAGTTCACAAATGGCTGGGTTCATGACTTGGAAGCCTACAAACCGCTGAGTTGTGAAAACCCTCGTTCGTACAAAGGTGCGTATCCCTGAATGATGAAAGCATAGATGCCAGTGACCTGTCTGCTGTCCTGCGACAAGCACATGAATGCTGTAAGTGTGTCTGACGAGCAGGCAGCAGCTGTAGAAGAGTACACCAGGCAACAACATCTGTCATCTGCGTGGTATGATTACAGAAGCGGAAGAATTACAGCGTCAAAATCCCAAAATGCATGCTGTATATAAAATTTGTTACATGAAATTCAATGTTTTAAAGTAGTTCAACACAAGATGCACAAGAAACTTGAATTTTTTTATTAAAAAAGTTTTTAATTATCAAATTGTCATCTATTTTCATTTGAAGTATTTAATGTACAAATAGTATACCATGTTCATGCTAAGGAAGGTACACACACACAAAACAAACATGTTCAATCTCAGGAAGGTACCACATTTCACACACACCAAATAAAAACCAAAAATGTATTTTTACCATTCAACATGCACACTTTTGTTTCATCTGGCCGTACAACACTTGTATACGTGTTAACTAGAAAACAGCAAACATTGACTATCTTATCAAGAAGGGTAAATTCTTCATCTTTACAGGGAAGCAACAAACTAAATGGTATTGTGTTATGTAATAGTGTGTACTTATTGTGCAAGCTAGCTATTACCCTTTCAACATGTATCCTAAGGTGTGCTATAACGTGTCTTCCACATTTAACACTAAATCGCCAGGAAATTATTTGTTAAGAAGCATAACAGTAGTAATCATTGACAACAAAATTGCAAAACATGGAAGTCCTGTTTAATATTGAATCTTCTCTGTATTTTCTTTGAAAAACTCTTCATCCATATTCAACTTGTTTAACTCAGACTTAAACTACATATTTTCCTGCAAAAGACGGGTTAGTTCTGCACTGCTTTGCTCACAGAACTGAGCAAAGAAACAGTTTGTTCATTTTGGCCTCCTCCCTCAGATTCACTTAAATTATGTCTACGTTGTCTGCGGCCATGCCGATCTGACACTGTGGCTGTTGACTTCAAAGTGACCGATGTGGAGGGTTGGAGCCCAGTCTGGATGAGACTCATCCATCTCATATGCTGGTTTACCTTTGGGGAGACAAAAGTATCCATATTAAAACAAATTATTGCAAGCAACAATGGGAATACTATACACTCATATACTATAATACTAGGGAACACTATACAATAACACGTACACACACACACACACACACACACATACAAGAGTTCAGATGCATAAGCCTCTAAGTGCCATATGAAATTTTCTTCTAAAATTATCATTTTTATCAAGCTCGTATATTTAAGTTCAGTAATTTCACGTAAATGACAATAGGTCATTTTCATTGCCATTTAAGTGAAATTACTGAACTTAAATATACAAGCTTGATAAAAAATCATTTTAGAAGAAAATTTCAGATGGCACTTAGAGGCTTTTGCATCTGAACTCTTCATACACACATATATATATATATATATATATATATATATGTGTGTGTGTGTGTGTGTGTGTTTGTTATTGTATAGTATTCCCTAGTATTATAGTATGAGTGTATAGTACACGTGTGTGTGCATATATATATATATATATATATATATATATATATATATATATATATATATATATATATATAGTATATAAATGTATAATGCACGTGTGTGTATATATATATATATATATATATATATATATATACTTTACACTTCAGTTCCAGTTGAACTCATGTGGCAAACATACTTACAAGTGTTATAAAGAGAATTTCTCGTGCTTCAGTCACAGTGATAAAAAATAACTCTCTAGTTCAGGCTGGGTTACTCCTCGGAATATCTGAGTGGCTCAGCGGAGTGCTTTGTTTTGATCACATGATTCATTCAGCGCACTTTATTAGCTTAAATTAGCTTGCTCACTGCCGCAAAGTCGACAGAATAGTGCTAAGTTAGAAAATGCAGATGAACCTATGTCTACCACTCTCGGGAAAAAAACACATAATCATTTGCTAAGTGAAATTTATACACTTACCCGAATGAAAATGCCTGGAACACACTTTCAATGATCTTGGGATGTTTGCGAATGTATGTCCGTGCGTCTTATGGCGGATATCCAGGCCATCCATCTCCGCTTGGTCACATCGGACACATGACTCATTCATTCTGTTTTCAGGCCGGGAAACAATAAAAAAGTCCGCTGTCTAATTTTATGCCCCGTCGATCGTGTGACTGTGAACGAACATTACATCCAAAAACAACTAAAACTTCCTCGCCGCCTCGACGCGCGAGTGGCCTCACAAAATGGCGATTTTTCCCATCAGCCACCGCGGCGCTAGAGCCGTGACGTCACGTCGCCAAGCCCTATACCACACTACAAAAAGAATAGTGTAAACCCCAGTAGGCTAAACCCTGAGATTATTACTAGTGACAATAAAACAAAATATATGGATATGAGAATGTGTATACATAAATAAATTAACAATCTCTTACATCTATCTATAAATTACAGAAACGTCTGTCTGTCTGTCTGTCTGTGTGTGTGTGTGTGTGTGTGTGTGTCTGTCTGTTCCTCGCATATCTCTCGAACCGTTAGTCCGATTGATTTCAAACTCGCCAGGTGTCTCGCCACGGGCACGAGTAAGTGCAGTGCCAAGTTTGACGTTGTTTGGATGAGAAATGCAAAATATATCGTTAAATATATCATTTTTAGAAGGTTGTGGTTTAAAAATAAACATTCTGACATTAGTGGGTTGTTTCGGTCAAAGAAGCCACAAGAAGGCTGTGGTTTAAAAATAAACATTCTGACATAAACACTCTGTCAGCTACACTGTTTACTTCTGAATATTATAGTTTTGTTCCAGAACCATAGGCTGTAAAAAATAGTCCAGAACGTGATAAATGCATTTTGATTAATTTGAGTAAAAATGTGTTTTCTTTACCAAGAAAGTGGCAAGATGAAAACCACTATTTTCTGTTTCAAACTTTCACATAGCATCTTTAGGTTATAATAACATAAAAAATTCAAATCCAGATTTTGATTTTCAAAGATCTATTATAAAACCGGATTATTTTCCCCCAAAATGCAATAAATTCAAGACACTTTTTTTTTCAAAATGCTATCATATTGAAACTGTTGAAATCAGCCATCACTAAGAAATATCTCCTGAACTTTTTTGACGGCGATCAGCTCACAAAAACTGATTTTGCACGGGCACTTTGCACTGCTCCCTGAATCAACGCGCTTATTCATTTGTGGATGTTAACTGAACTAGTGCAAAAAATGCCCGTGCAAAATCAGTTTTTGTGTGTGTTTTTTAGTAATTGTTGGTTTGGTGTGTTTGAGTGCTCATTGTTACAATTACACAGCAAAAGTTCAGTGACATTTTTTTTTGTGCATGGTAGAAAGCACACAGTGAACTCCGAGAAAACGCTGCGCTTGAGTAAACAGTTTGTGTATGCCACTACAAATGATGCCCGTGAAAGAGACTGTGAACGCATTGAATAGGATATGTTTAGTTGGTGAATAGCATACTATTACACAGTAGCGATAACGTTAAGCGCACCAGAATGAAATATAATATTCAGAAGTAAACAGCATAGCTGACTTACAGATTCAGTTAACATCCACAAATGAATAAGCGTGTCGATTCAGGGAGCAGAGCAAAATGCCCGTGCAAAATCAGTTTTTGTGTGTGTTTTTAGTAATTGTTGGTTTCTTGGTAAAGAAAACACATTTTTACTCAAATAAATCAAAATGGATTTATCACGTTTTGGATCCAAACTATAATATTCAGAAGTAAACAGTGTAGCTGACAGATTGTCAGAATGTTTATTTTTAAACCACAACCTTCTTGGGGCTTCTTTGACCGATACAACTCTCTAATGTCAGAATGTTTTTAAACCACAACCTTTTAAAAATGATATATTTAACGATATCTTTAGCATTTCTCATCCAAACAACGTCAAACTTGGCACTGCACTTACTCGTGACCGTAGCGAGACACCTGTCAAGTTTGAAATCAACAAATGATGCCTGTGAAAGAGACTGTGAACGCATTGAATAGGATATGTTTAGTTGGTGAATAGCATAGGCTACTATTACACAGTAGCAATAACGTTAAGCGCACCAGAATGAAATATAATATTCAGAAACAGCATAGCTGACATATAGATTCAGTTAACATCCACAAATGAATAAGCGTGTTGATTCAGGGAGCAGTGCAAAGTGCCCGTGCAAAATCAGTTTTTGTGTGTGTTTTTAGTAATTGTTGGTTTCTTGGTAAAGAAAACACATTTTTACTCCAATTAATCAAAACTAGTGCAAAAAATGCCCGTGCAAAATCAGTTTTTGTGTGTGTTTTTAGTAATTGTTGGTTTGGTGTGATTGAGTGCTCATTGTTACAATTACACAGCAAAAGTTCAGTGACATTTTTTTTTTGTGCATGGTAGAAAGCACACAGTGAACTCTGAGAAAACGCTGCGCTTGAGCAAACAGTTTTTGTATAGGCCACTACAAATGATGCCAGTGAAAGAGACTGTGAACGCATTGAATAGGATATGTTTAGTTGGTGAATAGCATAGGCTATTACACAGTGGCGATAACGTTAAGCGCACCAGAATGAAATATAATATTCAGAAGTAAACAGCATAGCTGACTTACAGATTCAGTTAACATCCACAAATGAATAAGCGTGTCGATTCAGGGAGCAGTGCAAAATGCCCGTGCAAAATCAGTTTTTGTGTGTGTTTTTAGTAATTGTTGGTTTCTTGGTAAAGAAAACACATTTTTACTCAAATTAATCAAAATGGATTTATCACGTTTTGGATCCAAACTATAATATTCAGAAGTAAACAGTGTAGCTGACAGATTGTCAGAATGTTTATTTTTAAACCACAACCTTCTTGGGGCTTCTTTGACCGATACAACTCTCTAATGTCAGAATGTTTATTTTTAAACCACAACCTTATAAAAATGATATATTTAACGATATCTTTAGCATTTCTCATCCAAACAACGTCAAACTTGGCACTGCACTTACTCGTGACCGTAGCGAGACACCTGTCAAGTTTGAAATCAACAAATGATGCCCGTGAAAGAGACTGTGAACGCATTGAATAGGATATGTTTAGTTGGTGAATAGCATAGGCTACTATTACACAGTAGCGATAACGTTAAGCGCACCAGAATGAAATATAATATTCAGAAGTAAACAGCATAGCTGACATATAGATTCAGTTTACATCCACAAATGAATAAGCACCTCGATTCAGGGAGCAGTGCAAAATGCCCGTGCAAAATCAGTTTTTGTGTGTGTTTGGTTTCTTGGTAAAGAAAACACATTTTTACTCCAATTAATCAAAATGTATTTATCACGTTTTGGAACCAAACTATAATATTCAGAAGTAAACAGTGTAGCTGACAGATTGTCAGAATGTTTATTTTTAAACCACAACCTTCTTGGGGCTTCTTTGACCGAAACAACTCTCTAGTGTCAGAATGTTTATTTTTAAACCACAACCTTATAAAAATGATATATTTAACGATATCTTTAGAATTTCTCATCCAAACAACGTCAAACTTGGCACTGCACTTACTCGTGACCGTAGCGAGACACCTGTCAAGTTTGAAATCCATCGGACTAACGGTTCGAGAGATATGTGGTTAACAGACACACAGACAGACAGACAAACAGACACACACACACACACACACACACACAGACAGACAGACGTTTCTGTAATTTATAGAGAGATCTGTAAGTCAGCTATGCTGTTTCTGAATATTATATTTCATTCTGGTGCGCTTAAAGTTATTGCTACTGTGTAATAGTAGCCTATGCTATTCACCAACTAAACATATCCTATTCAATGCGTTCACAGTCTCTTTTACGGCCATCATTTGTAGTTGCCTATTCACAAACTGTTTCCTCAAGCATAGCGTTTTCGGAGTTCACTGTGTGCTTTCTACCATGCACAAATAAAAATGTCACTGAACTTTTGCTGTGTAATTGTAACAATGAGCACACACCAAACCAACAATTACTAAAAACACACACAAAAACTGATTTTGCACGGGCATTTTTTGCACTAGTATTTTCTAATTTCACTAAACATCCCATACAAAAATGTAATATATGGCCATATATGTACTTATATTTTAAATAGCATGACATATATCTATACATATATTTGACTTGTATGAGAACACAATATATGCCTGCAACATATATCTATACATATATTCGACTTATCTGAGAACACAATATATGACTGCAACATATATCTATACATATATTCGACTTATCTGAGAACACAATATATGCCTGCAACATATATCTATACATATATTCGACTTATCTGAGAACACAATATATGCCTGCAACATATATCTATACATATATTCGACTTATCTGAGAACACAATATATGACTGCAACATATATCTATACATATATTCGACTTATCTGAGAACACAATATATGCCTGCAACATATATCTCTACATATATTTGACTTATCTGAGAACACAATATATGACTGCAACATATATCTATACATATATTCGACTTATCTGAGAACACAATATATGACTGCAACATATATCTATACATATATTTCACTTACCTGAGAACACAATATATGCCTGCAACATATATCTACATATATTTGACTTATCTGAGAACACAATATATGACTGCAACATATATCTATACATATATTTGACTTATCTGAGAACACAATATATGACTGCAACATATATCTATACATATATTTGACTTATCTGAGAACACAATATATGACTGCAACATATATCTATACATATATTTGACTTATCTGAGAACACAATATATGCCTGCAGCATATATGAACATGTATGTGTCCAAACATGTGAAGAAAATATTTGAGTTCATCCATATATGATACCATATATCTGCATATATTACAGTATAGTATTGGTTTCTCGCATATATGGACAACATTAATTATAAATATGTGACATACATATTTGTTTTCAACATATTTAATAAATGTATGTAAACATACACTGTAACCCTTTACTGTAAATTTACAACGAATTTCTTACAGAATTGTAGCCTACTGTATTTCCATAATACAGTATTAAGCTGTATCTTTTACAGAACAGCTGTAAATATACAGCACATTTATGTTTTCGTCCTGATAAATTCGTTACCATCATACTGACTGAAAAGGCATTGCATTGTGGGATTGATTTCTTTCGCGCTCAATTCAGTTCAAATGTGACGCGTCATGCGAGCAGACAGTAACGTTAGGCAGCTACAACAGGCAAACTCGTTTTGTCAGCGGGATTCAACTGAACAAATAATCATTCCTGTTATCAAGATAAACAATGTCTGCGAATCTGTGAGCAATTTTAAAGCTTTTTTGAGGTTCGGTTCGGTTCGGTTCGGTTCGTGTTTCAAACATTAGTTGCCTGTGACGCAGCAGAAAATGGACGACGTTAACGGTAGCAGCTACCTGAAGACGGATGGAAGAATTTGTCATTGAATAATCTAACCTGCGCGTGACGATAAGTGGGATTTAGAGTTTGAGAAGATGGAGAATTGTTCAACTGAGTGATACGGTAAGCCAATATATAAGTTGTTTTTTTTTTTTTTTGCGTTCGCATTTCTACATTGTTTTCACGTATTTGGTTTGATTTTGCGAACGCGGTTTACTACCGTGGCCGCGCAAGCAATTCACTGACTCTGTTCCACCTGTTTACCAAGTAACGTTAACTTCGACATTTCATATAATAGACAACCTTTACCATGCTATTTGCATGACGTGCATTTGATATTTTTTTCGTTTTAGGCTTTGTAATCTGATGGCCATTGTTAATTTAAGTGCTTTTAAGTAGTGTTACAGTTATAGTCTATGTTGTAAAAAAAAAAAAATGCTGTCAAATTCTGTCAGTTCTGTGATCGTGCTTTTGAATCGTTGTCAGAATTTTGCTAGCACATGAAAATCCATGTTCCTTCAAATGTAGTAGGCCTGTTCCTGATTGCCATCCCATGGTCCTACAACTACTCCCTAATTCAAAGAAGTTAGACGGTGTTATCCTTAAAGCAGATAAGTAGAGATTATTCAGCAAATCTCATTAATTTGTAATATGTTTTATGTTTTGGGTTCTGTTGATCAAGGTTGTGCTGTCCTTTTTAAAAATTGTTTCAGAAATTTGCATCGCTGATGTCCAGCAATCTACATTTGCCAGAAAGTCCACGACTTATTTCCTGGTATGTAAACATTAAAGGGGTAGATGAAACCTAAAATGAAAAGCCATCATTTACTCACCCTACTGCAAAATATGTTTTTCTTAATTAGTGTTTTTATTTTGTTTCCAGTCCAGATATCTACAATTCTTACATGAAGAAGCATTTATTAGACACATAAAAATTGTCTTGTTTTCTGAAAGAATAAGTCAAAATTAAGTGAGTTTATGCTTAAAACAAACAAAATTATATGCCAGTGCATTTTAGCATTCTAACCAATTTTAATTTTTAGTTGAAAAATTTAATTCATAGAACTATGAATAGACAACTACATCGAACCACAGTGGAACCCACAGTAGTTATTTTAATTATTAATATTATTTATTTATTCTTTTTTTTTATTTTCTTTTTTATTCCATTACAGGTCAATCTCTAAGCAACCAGTGCTGGATATTAAGTTTGGAAGGTCAAGGTGTGTGTGAAGGATCACAGCCTCTTCATCACTGGCCTGGCAGCGCTGTTTGCCTCCTCCTATAACTTCAGCTTGCAGTACCAGGAAGAGGCAGCACCTTGAGTTTGGTCAGAGGTTAGTCATTGGCATATTTGCCATTCATACATATATATATATATATATATATATATATATATATATATATATATATTAGACTGAATTGTGTCACTAACCTTGACTTGACAGTATTTATTATGTTGACTACTGGTATGAACAATATGGCCCTGGTTTCCATACAGGGCTTAGCTTAAGCCAGGTCTAGGCCTTAATAAAATTAGGGTATTTAAGCAGCTTTTATAATAATGTATCATTAAAAAAAAAAAAAACATTACTGGTGTGCATCTTGAGATAAAACAGTGGCAGTCATATATTTTAAGATATATCGGTGCAAGTTGTTTTCAGTTGAAGGATTAGTGAAAATTCTGTCATTAATTACTCGCCCTCATGTCGTTCCAAACCTGTAAGACCTTCGTTCATCTTCAGAACACAAATTAAGATATTTTTGATGAAATCTGAGAGGTGAAATAGACAGCAACGTCTTTGCAACTTTTAAGGCCCAGAAAGCTAGTAAAAACATTGTTTAAATAATCCATGTAACTAGTGCAACCTTAAAGGAGAACTCCGGTCAATTTTAACATTGAGCTAATTTTTTTGTAAATTTGGAGTGCTGTCAATACAGAGAACAACGACAAAAATCGGTGTTGCCTACACCGTGTTATCCTCTTTTTAAAATTTGCACCCTGTTGACTTCAATTTTTAAACCTGCTTTTAGCCTCTTAACATCCTTGATGTGTCATACAAGTGCCCAGCCATGTGAGTGATTCCTTCAGAGTGAACACGGGTGAATCTGACTGCAGTAGATGTGAAAGATATCTTGTTGAAACATCTACAAATGTCCGTATATAGGTGAAAATGCCCCTTGAAATCAATTTAAGGTGGCAAATATATTACCCCTTAATAAAAAATGTTAATTTCTGTCACTGCTGTAAACTGACCACTGCATAGAATATGAATATCTTTGTCAGTCAGCTGTCAACAGGCCTAAACAAGCCATGGCACCAAGCACAGAAACACAATCCGTAAAATGTTATCTAATTATTATCAAGAAAACTTTGAAAATATCGATCGAGACATATTTTGTCAATATTGCTCACCCCTAATGCATGGTATTAATTTTGATTTCTTCGGGTCTTAAAAAGGTCTTAAAAAGCCTTAAATTTGACTTTAAAAAATGTGCAGAAACCCTGCTTCATAATATTTAGGTTGAACCACTGTAGCTATATATTTACCAATGTTTTTACCACTTTTCTGGGCTTTGACAGTTGCAATGATATTGATATCAATGGAAGGACAAAACTGTCAGATTTCATCAAAAATATCTTCATTTGTGTCCCGAAGATGAACAAAAGTCTTGAGGGTGAGTAATAATGACAGAATTAAAATTTTTGGGTGCAAACATGCATTTAGTCTGGTGAATCATGTTGTGATATATGCAATAAACTTGCAAGGCTTGCAATTAAGTTAAATTATTTCTGTCACAAAGGTTTGGGCTGGATTCTGGCAGTGTGTGCTCTATATAAACGGAGAGTCTAAAGACTGCCTTTCCACTGATACTCTGATGGCACCGGATGAGGGCATGATATTGTTAATGAGCTGGGTGATGAGTAGACAAAAGTTGTAGAATAAAACTTTAAATCTGGCAACCCCACTTCCAAAAATTTAGTTAGTTGACAGTGTGCATGTAAACAGACACATTGAGTTGATGTATTTTACCAGGGCAGAAAAAATATCAGTTATTGATCACAACATCCAACATTGCATTTTTTTTTCACAACATCCAACATTGCATTTATTTTATTTTTTTCATGTTGTTCAGTTTTAGACCGCTTTTGTGCTGTCTCTCTTTGTCAAAATATATACACTCAGTTAATAATATTTAATTGTTGTTTTTTTCTGCCTTTTAGACGCTTTCTTGACATCAATCCTGAACGTGGATCAAAAACAAAGAAAGGACAAGTAACTTCAAAGAAAACTGGCCAAGTTGTGCAAAACAAGAACACCACTGTAAGCCTACAGGTGTCCTCACTTCTGCGAAACCTTGCAGACTTTGAATGGGATTTCGTTTGCACTTTTATGGACTATGGTCGTTATAAAGCTTGGAAGAGCCAGGACATTTTTTAATAGAACTCTGATTGTATTCGTCTGAAAGAATAATGTCATATACACCTAGGATGACTTGAGGGTGAGTAAATCATGTGCTAATTTAAATTTTTGGGTGAACTATTCCTTTAATTAAGTGCTAACTGTTACCTGTTTAAGTGTTAAAATTGCATTTTATGTTTAAAAAGTAATTCAGCCAACATGTTCACAGAAGGCAATTTAACTAAATAAATGTTTTAAAACCCAGAAAATGTTTTCTTTTTCCTAGTGTGACTACTCTTATGAAACCTTAAAGTATAATATTTTAATTATGTAATAATAAAAGCAGTATTCCCTGTAAAAATACAATTTATTGCTGTCGACAAGTTTAATGTAAAATGTGGTATATGCTGTATTTGGTAATTACAGTGGAGTACTGTAAATGCTGTTTACTGTAGTAGTGTTGTAAAAATACAGTATGTGGATAGCAACCCAGCTGCCAGTATTTAACTGTAAATTTACAGTGAAAAGTTTTACAGTGTACATGCATGTGATACTGATGCATTTTTAAAGCTGTGGCATATGGTTATGGTACTTTGTGGATGTATTTGTCAAAAATGACAAAGAAAACACTGCATTATTGTATTAAAATACTATATTTGGTATTCACACAATAGACAATCTCCAACTATAGGCATTTAATTTCAAGGCATTCAGATATAAGGTTTGTATCCCTAATACATGTGAAAGTATGT
Organism: Squalius cephalus; assembly: GCF_949319135.1. Lineage (NCBI taxonomy): Eukaryota > Metazoa > Chordata > Actinopteri > Cypriniformes > Leuciscidae > Squalius > Squalius cephalus. Next base: position 25,959,096 of record NC_137134.1, read on the forward strand.
ACTATAGAAATAAGTACATATATGCATGTATAAATATATGCGTCATATATGCGTGTATACATGCGTGTATACATATATGCGTCATATATGCGTGTATACATATATGCGCCATATATGCGTGTATACATATATGCGCCATATATGCGTGTATACATATATGCGTCTTACATATATTTCACATTTATGTGCATATACGGGAAAATATATGGCACTTACATGAAAACGGCCATTTTTGATATATTTTGAAATATATGTTTCATATATGTATATGTGTTTTACATATATGAATTTTGCATATATTCTCATATATGCAGCAGACATACATGGGCACTAACATTATATATGTAATTTACATATATTACATTTCTGTATGGGATTTAAGTTTCGTGAACATTTTTATTAAACATGGACCTTTATGTTCATTAAAAATACTTTTTATGCTATTGTATGCTCATTTTTTAAATGTAAGCAACTCATTTAGACGTGCAAACTGGGTGCCGGTGTGGTGAGAAATTCAAGCTCGGCCAGATTCGCCTCGAAATCGTTCATCTCCGCAATGACGTCATTTTTGCCGCGCGCGCCTCGCGATCTTGCGGCTGCATGCGTCGAGTATAAACAAGGCTTACCCCTCATTTACACCGCACACGTCTGCGGCGCATTACGGCTGCGACACGGTTACCGGAGCTGATCGCGCCCATTCTAGTCAATGCTTGTGTTTACACCGGCCGCGACGCGGCGCGTTTCAGAAGCTTCCCAGAAGCGGCTCTCCGCGCCGCTTCGCTAAATATAGGCGCCTAGTCTATTTTTGACGGACGCGCGTCCAAGTCGCACCGGAAAAACAAAATAAAAGTCAAAAAAATCTGTCAATTTCAAAATAAACACCCTGTTCAGACTCCCCCTTACAAAAATAACCTACAGGAATCCTGCAGGAATATTATAAAGATTTCCTACAGGATTTCCTACAGGATTTTCAGCTCATTTTCCTGAAGGAATACCTGCAGGAATTTTATGAAGGAATACCTGCAGGAATTTTATGAAGGAATACTTGCAGGAATTTTGTGAAGGAAAACATGCAGGAACTACATCCCTGCAGGGTTTTAAAATATAGCCTAATATGCAACGTTCATGCAGGACTGTTGTGGATATATATGCAATTATACAGGTCTTCTTATGTCTTCTGTAGGATTCATGCAGGGGGAATAACTTCACAACAAACAATGTATTTTCACAAATTATTTATTGTATTTATTGAAACTGTAAGAGCAGAGCGAAGCAGAGTCCAATTCACAGCCAAATGTTGCTCTGATCCGTTAAATGAAGCCTCTACACTGTTTTCCTGAAAAACAAGAAAAAAAGAGAAATTTAAAAAAAGTGTGTGTGTGTGTGTGTGTGTGAGAGAGAGAGAGAGAGAGAGAGAGAGAGAGAGAGAGAGAGAGAGAGAGAGAGCATGAGCGTGTGTGTGTGTGTGTGTGTGTGTGTGTGTGTGTGTGTGTGTGTGTGTGTGTGTGTGTGTGTGAGAGAGAGAGAGAGAGAGAGAAAGAGCATGAGTGTGTCATTAACACGTGTGTGTGTGAAAGAGAGAGAGAGAGAGAGAGAGAAAGAGCATGAGCGTGTGTGTGTGTGTGAGAGAGAGAGGGAGAGCATGAGTATGTGTTTGTGTGTGAGATAGCATGAGGGTGTGTGAGGAGAGAGAGAGAGAGAGAGAGAGAGAGAGAGAGAGAGAGAGAGAGAGAGAGAAGAAAGAGAGAGAGAGAGAGAGAGAGAGAGAGAGAGAGAGAGAGAGAGAGAGAGAGAGAGTGTGTGTGAGCATGAGCGTGTGTGTTGTATGACAAATTATTACCTTACTCGTAACTTGTGCTCATCATTTAACTTCTCTCTTAGTGCTGCCCTGATGAACTTTTTTGGAACATCAGGGAACTTTTTTTGTACTGTGTCTGTAAATGCAATTCCACTTATCATATGTGATAACATTATTACAATTTTGCACTATAACTGCAACATCATGTTTGCGTAAAGAAAAAAAGCAGGACATTTTTCTCACCTAGGATCAGCACAACTTTGTCCTGGTCAAGAGCTGGCTTTGCCATAGCATCTTTATTAGCATTGCCAGCCCTTCCAGACAGCCCATGTGTGGCAAGTGTCTCTCTCCCAAACACTGCCACTGCCAGATCTTTCACCATGGCAGAACATGATGTGCCCCCCCCCCCGTCCACAACTTGTCAGGACAGCTGAACTAATTCCTAGCCCCTGTGTCTGTCAAGAAAAAAAGTTAGGGAGACTATATCTAAAAGCATATAACTTTGACTACATACTGTGCAAAAGTGTTAGGCTTGTTAGATTCTTCAACAAAAAAGTGATATATTTTGGTTTAGTGTGCCAGCTGTTTTATAGTCAAGGGGGTGATCGTACTGTGGCGAGGGGGCGTGGTTTTGCGTAGTCTGTAGCTGGAGAGAGAGGACGGAACAGAGCGGAGCGTAAGTAGATCAAGTGCAGATGATGAACACCTGTGTCTGATTTCAGTAATTGGCGTGGAGAGACCGGATATAAACCGGAGTGGGAGAGAGTGAGAGAGAGAGAGACGAGCTGGGACCTCGTGTGTGCTGCTGAGAACCTGAAAGAGTCATCGAGAGAATATTCTGAGTTATTGTGTTTTGTGGCTGTGCTTATGCACGGTGAACGCGCTTTGTGCGCACCTTTTGTTTTGTTTGTGAGAAACGAGAATAAAGCGAGCGTCCCAGCTCAAGCCGACCCCTGTCTTCTTCCTTCCTTATTATTTCTAAACTGAACCTCATCACACATACCAAATGTGTATTTTGTTACAAAAGTAAAATGAAACATGAAGAAGTTAACATGCCTTCTACGACTTCTGCACAACACTTTACGTGAATATAGGCTATATAAACAAACTAATATATTTGTATTCACCTTTTCAGGGGGATTCTTCTGGCTTGAATCTTGTGGTTGTTGAGCAACTTGTGGTTGTTGAGCAACTTGTGGTTGTTGAGCAACATGAGTGTCCTGGTTCATGCTGCACTTGAGCATTGGAAGAATTTCTTAAAAATACAAAATAAATGATTACTAACAGACAACCACACTGACTGATAAATTAATATATAGATGGATAGACAGAAATACATTAAGAAAAAAAGAATACCTTGTTGCAGAGCTATATTAAGTGCTCTTAGATTCTCATTTTCTTTTTTTAATTTAAGAATTTCTCTCTCAAGTTGAGTTTCTCGGCTTGAATGCTCTCCAGCTTGACTCTCCATGCTGTTAATCTCTTGCATTAACATACTGTCCTTTCGGTGGATGACCTAAAGATGGACACACAATATTAGTATCTCGGTGTCATTAATATTTGTGATTTAAATAAGCATAATGAAAAATAAGAGTAGCCATTTAAAAGATGTAGGTATTACTTGATGTTTGACTGGAGGCTCATGATCAAATGATGAGGACGTTTTGGAGTGAGATGGGGACTGAGTTGGAGTGTACGTTTTTTTTTTCTTTGCTACTCTTTTTGCATCATTTTGCAAACATGGCTGATTTTTTCTTTTCCCCTCTAGCCTAAACATCTTCCTCCTGAGGGTATCTTTGCTCTCTGAAGGGACAAAAATAAAGTAGGAAATACATTTCTTCTATATCATGATTAAGTCTTGTTTGCTGAACTTTTACCATCAAAATCTATAACTGTGGCTGGGGAACTTTCCTCTTCATAAGCCACATCCACAACATCTCCAGGTTCAAACTTTTTTTTTAGTATGTCCTTTTTAGGGACAATATCATAGGTGGGAGGCTCCTCCCTCCATTCCACCAGAACCCATGTTTTGCTCATTTTCTAAATAAATAAATAAATACACACAAAGGTAACACTGTTGTCATGGATACAATCAGCTGAAGGCAACAGATAAATGTGAATGATGAGACTTTAGAGTTTTGTACACCTTTGGATTAATATATATATATATATATATATATATATATATATATATATATATATATATATATATATATATATATATACACACACACACACACACACACACACACACACACACACACACACATTCATATATATATATATATATATATATATATATATACACACACATATATATATATATACACACACACACACACACACACACACACACACACATTCATATATATACACACACACACACACACACATTCATATATATATATATATATATATATTACACACACACACACACACACACACACACACATTCATATATATATATATATATTAATCCAAAGGTGTACAAAACTCTAAAGTCTCATCATTCACATTTATCTGTTGCCTTCAGCTGATTGTATCCATGACAACAGTGTTACCTTTAACGCAACCAGCCAGCGACTCACGGTCTCGTCCGGTGCAGATAATTTATTTCTAATCTAAGGTAACAAAAAGGTACAATGATATCAATTATTAGCAAAAAAAAGTAATGGTTTTTGTTAGCAATAGATAAAGCTTACTTTTTATAGTCATTTATTAAAAAAAGTTTTGATATAGGCGGTATGGTAATTAGGCTATAATATAATACATTGGCCTATAATGTATCATCGACAGCAAAAAAAAGAAAGAAAAGAAAAACATCTTCATATGTTTTAGTGTTACAAATACACATTAATTTAGAAATTTATAACAAAACAGTCATTTAAAGCATTATTACGATATAATTATATAATAAAAGGCGGACTTACCTTCACGATACAAAGTGACAGTTGATGAATGACGTGCAATGGTGTCACGTGAATCGGCTACGCGAAGCAAGTGGGCGTCAATGAAACACGTCACCTCAGTGAAAAGATTAATTTACCGGTTCTTTATGTAAATTACACGAGCTTCTTTTTCAGGGTGAAAGATCTCTTATTAAACCACGGAGTCTTTCACGACGAAACTTTTCTTTTTAAAATAAAAGATTAATTACCGGTTCTTTATGTAAATTACACGAGCGTCTTTTTCAGGGTGAAAGACAACACTAAGACTTTTACGACCAAACTTTTCTTTTCTTTAAAAAAATAGCCCTCTAATAAAATATGTCTTCCAATTAACAAAGTCAATTTTGTCAAATACCCAGATTCATTATTGTAGGCATTTTTAGGAAATGTTCTCATTTGGATTAAGCTATTCGGGTAATGCAAAAAATATATTCTTTATTATATTTACAAAGAAATAACACTATCATGTTTCTTTTTGAAGGATATGGAGTATAAAGTGTACTTAAATGAAGAGGCACCTGTTCCCGCAGCTACAAAAAGGCGATGGACACAGAATATAATAGGTTGCTGAATGCAAATAACTGTATTTTAGGCAATTTGTTTCTTATTGTACAATTACATATTGACTTACATTAATCAAATAAGCAAGAAATCTGCTCTTTTTTCTTCTTCAGGAGCAAAAAAGAGAAGATCATACAAGACATGGCTTATTCCCGATATAGTTGAAGTAATTCAGGTTTTAATGTTGGCCTAAAAAACATTTTCAGTGATAAATTCATGGCCATTTGTTGTAGTCAAGAAACCATGTCTAACATGCTCCTGTATGTTTATAATTTCATACTTATAGGAAAACATTTCCAATGATGACAGTGGTGACAATATCAGCAAATCTGACAGGAACGGCCCTGATGCTCATGTGAGAATAGGCTTTTTTATTTTTTTTTATTTTTCAAAGTTAATCTTCTTTAGAATTGTGCTTCCTTGTTGTCATAAGGTTGGCAATTCTTTGATCCTTTATCAGCCAGAACATTTACAAAATTTAAGTACATGCATAAAACTAGTGGTCCAAGTACCTGTACATGTCTCACAGGGAAACTTTTCTACTGATGAAGAGAATGAGGTCGTCAGCGATGCTGATGGAAACTTTTCAGATGCTGATGTGCGAATGAATTTCTGATATTTTTTTTAATCCAATGCTTTTTGCATACATTTGTAAATATCAGTGTTCATATGGATTTTGTTTTAATGTGCAATAAATGCACAATTTCTAACAGGAAGGCTTTTCTGCTGATGACGAGGGTGATGTTTTTAGCACAGCTGATGAGAACTTTCCACAGACTCATGTGAGAATAAAGTTTAGAATATGTATCTAGTCTATAGCCTCATGCTTTTTTTAAAGCACACACTTCTTTATGTGTCAGCTTGTAATTAGTGCAATATTTACTTTCTAGATTGTCAGAAACCACAGTGCAGTTTGTGAGGGAAGCACAGAAGAAAGAGAGGAGTGTGCCAGTGAGGAAAAAATATATCCAAATGCCAAAATCACTAATGAAGAATCTCTGCTGTGTATACTTGCCTACAGCCTCAGGCATACAACATCCAAAGTGGCTTTGAGTGACTTGTTAGATCTTATCAATCTCCACTGTCCTGATTCAACCAATGGTGTTCCAGATAGCTTATACAAGTTCATGAAATCCTTTCACTGTGACACTTTTGAAGTCCAGTATATTTGCCCATCCTGCCAATATTTCTTTGGTAATGAAATCCCCACCCACTGTGCTTCATGCAATGGTACCCCAGGGGACATGGAAAACCTAATCAAATCTGGCTCTGTCTTTATCAAGTTATCTATTTCAGATCAATTAAGAGGTAAATTTCAAGATACAGATTTTTGTCAGTCTTTGAATTACAAATGGTCAAGGACAAAGCGCAACTCACAAAATGTTGAAGACATATTTGATGGCACTATGTACAAATCGATTGATGCACTAAATGACCCAAAATTGGCGAATATTTCAGTGTCCTGGAATGTTGATGGTGTTCCAATTTTCAAATCTTCTCCTTTTCATATCTGGCCTCTTCAAGTCACAATCAACGAGCTCCCCCCTAATCTGAGGGCAAAGCATGTCATTCTTGGCGGTTTGTGGTTTGGGCCAAAAAAGCCAGAAATGAACTCGTTTCTGCAATCATTTGTTAATGAATTGCGAAGTCTTGAAAACCAAGGGTTACCTTGTCAGTGGAAAGGTGAAAAATCAGTAGTCCATGTATACAGTTTGCTTTGCATTTGTGATTCAGTGGCTCGTTGTGCTGTACAGAATGTCAAGCAATTTAATGGAGAGCATGGTTGTAACTGGTGTTATCAAAAGGGTGAAGTTGTAGAAAAGGGTAATGGGTTTACAAGGGTGTACCCTTTGCAGTCAACAGAGCCAGAGCTGAGATCACACAAAAAACACACTAAAGATGCTCAGCAAGCTGTTGATTCTGGAACATGCATAAATGGTGTAAAAGGTCCATCTCCTCTAATGCTGCTGATGTTTTTTAATATGGTTTCTGGATTTGCATATGATTACATGCATGGCATATTACTTGGTGTTTGTCGCCAGCTGACTACCCTATGGTTTGACTCCAAATACCATACAGAGCCTTGGTACATTGGAAGAGAAATCGAGCAAATTGAAAGAAGGTTACTTGCCATTAAACCACCTACAAGTATAACAAGACCACCCCGTTCAATTTCTTTGCGTAAATATTGGAAAGCTTCGGAATACAGACACTTTCTCTTATTTTACAGCCTTCCCTGTTTGTTCGGCATTTTACCCAGACAATATCTTGACCATTTACTACTTCTAGTACAGGCTACATACATTCTCCTTCAAGATTCAATTTCGCCCCACGACATTGACAAAGCTGATGGCCTTTTAAAAGCATTTGTGGGCCGTTTTGAGTCTCAGTATGGAAAGTGTCATGTGTCTTATAATGTCCACATACTTGTACATGCAGCAGCATCTGTGAAAAATTGGGGTCCTTTATGGAGTCACAGTGTATTCTTATATGAGTCCCAGAATGGACACCTTCAGAAACTCTTTCATGGCACACAAGCTGTAGCAGAACAAATTGTTAACATGTTTAACCTTTACCAACATGTTCCACGACTCATTGCTGCTGTATTCAATGATGAACAAACGCAGCAAAGCAAAAGCTTTGTTGAAAAAATGTTGGGAGGCACAAATATTGTGACAAAGTGTATTGGTAGTTCTAGCGTGATGTTTCTTGGATGCCCACATGTACGACAGCCAACCCCAAGAGAGTCTCATATCCTTCAAGAGTCAGGTTTTAGTGCAAATAAAGCTTTCAGTTTTTATTATAGGGCTGTGGTTAATGGCAAGCGAATTCATTCAAAAGGAGCAAAATCTTTATCTAAAAGAATCAACCATGCAGTTCAAACCAAACATGGTTCTATAGCATTAGTACGATCATTTATAGACATAGGCAATGCGCAAGGAGAGGGTCATGCCTTCATTGATGTTATGAAAACAACAAGTAATGACATCAGCAAAGACAGAGAATCAGGGATAACAGCAACAAGCATTTTAAAAGAAAGAGGGATTGACTCAGTTGAACTTATCAAATGCACAGACATACATTCAACCTGTGTCTACCTCAAGGACCTACCAGGTCTTGCAAATAATTTTTTTTGCATCCAACCAAATAGATGGGAGTTGGATTAAAAACAAAATAGCTGCATCTTCATGTTATAAAAGGTAAAAATGTACAGTATACAGACTCATATCTCTTGAATGTTGACATGTCGTGGATGTTTGCATAAATGTATAATTTTGAAATGATTTAGAGAATTTTTTTTTTATTTTTTTTTTATAATTGCCTATCTATTCTTACTCTTAATTTTTTTTTTTTTACTTGTTAAGACTCATTGCTGCCAACAGCCAGAGCATAATATATCAAAAATAGTTCCATGAAATGTACTTGAATCTAATTAAATAAAAATTGTATGAATAAAACTACAGCAACTATCGAGTTTTATTCTCTAGTCTAGACATAGCCTATCCTGAATCCAAAACCTGTAGGTTTTTTTAATATTTATTTTTTGACTTATTTATTTTTCATTTACAGGGAAAACTCCTGTAAGCAAACATTTTGTTTCTGCATGAGGTGCACGGCAGTACTGCAGGAATTTTTTTTTTAAATTCCTGTATGATTTTTCACTTGTGCTGTACAACGCAGTATGTGCAGGACATTCCTACATGTTCTAGAATGAACCCTTCAGTACAACAGAAACATGCAGGAACATCCAACACAAGTGAAAAATCCTGCAGGACTGTATAATTCCTACAGGACTGCTGTGCAGTACAAGTGAAAAATCCTGCAGGACTTTATAATTCCTGCAGAATTTTATAATTCCTGCAGGACTGATGTGCAGTACAAGTGAAAAATCCTGCAGGATTTTATAATTCCTGCAGGATTTTATAATTCCTGCAGGACTGATGTGCAGTACAAGTGAAAAATCCTGCAGGACTTTATAATTCCTGCAGGATTTTATAATTCCTGCAGGACTGATGTGCAGTACAAGTGAAAAATCCTGCAGGACTTTATAATTCCTGCAGGATTTTATAATTCCTGCAGGACTGATGTGCAGTACAAGTGAAAAATCCTGCAGGATTTTATAATTCCTGCAGGACTGATGTGCAGTACAAGTGAAAAATCCTGCAGGACTTTATAATTCCTGCAGATTTTTAAAAAAAATCCTGCAGGATTTTATAATTCCTGCAGGACTGATGTGCAGTACAAGTGAAAAATCCTGCAGGACTTTATAATTCCTGCAGATTTTTAAAAAAAATCCTGCAGGATTTTATAATTCCTGCAGGACTGATGTGCAGTACAAGTGAAAAATCCTGCAGGATTTTATAATTCCTGCAGGATACCTGCAGAAAAAATGAAAATCCTGCAGGATTCCTGTAGGTTATTTTTGTAAGGGCCAAACGTATTGCACATATATTGGCAATATATCCTTGGTAGGAGACCAGAAATGGACGACGAGAGATTCATTCTGGAAGTTGAAAAACACACAGTGTTATATGACACCACAAATCCTTTTTACAAGGACAATTCCAAAAAGGACAAGGCATGGAGTTTGATTGCACAAGTTTTAGGAGTGGAAGGTGAATACAATAACCTCCTAATTATCTTCCAACTACATGATTTTGAAAAGTAGCCTATATAACCATTGTGTATTTATGCATCTTGAAAACCAATTAAAATGTCAAGTAACTTTGCATTACACAGGACAGGACCTATGAGATATTAGGCTACATAGTAGTACTACCTATGTTAATATATAGGCTATGAGTTTTTTCAGGTAGGCCTAGTTTAATGTAAAAACAAATCTGATTTTAACATTTTGTTACTTACCTATATGTTTTAAAATTATGTTACTATAGAATAACTTCACTAATGTTATTACAAGAGCCTATATGGGTAGCCTACTGCCCTGTGTAAATGCTGTTCAGATACAGTACTGTTGGGAAGGTGCTTGGACTTGCAATCTTGAGCTTTTCAAATGCTAATGTGAATTTGCTGGGAGTGACATTACCTCTTTTCAATGAAATTGATAGTTTAACACACCAAAGTTCTCAAACAAAAACTTTCTTTATTTAATTTTTTTTTTGCCAAAACACATTTTTACCAATACAGCATACTTGTCTGTTGGGATCATAATCACTTATCAGCTTTTTACAATGCTAGCATGATACTTCAATAAGCTTTGAAGTCATGCTTTTTGATCACACCATCCTGTTCTGCCATGACACACTGCCTTCAGGAGAGGTAAAGTAGGTGCAGAAGACCTCCCTCACATTACAGGCCTCTGTTGACGCCCTGTTTCCTCCCATGTTTCTTACTGGTGCCATGTGTCTCCCCAGCTGCTCTGCCTCATCCAGCAAACTCTGGTTTTCGCTGGGGACAAGCAGGAAATTGTGAAGAATGCATGCAGCCATCACAAGTGTGTCAACATTTTTTGGTTGCAGGTTGATTCTGTTAAGAAATATTCTCCACCTGGAGGACAGAATGCCAAAGGCATTTTCAACCACCATCCTTGCTCTTGAAAGTCTGTAGTTGAAAATCCTCTTTTTGTAACTGAGGTTTGCTCCGGGGTATGGTCTCATCAAGAATGGTTTGAGTTGGAAAGCTGCGTCACCAACCATGACGAATGGCACATCACCCAGGTGGGCAGCACCAGGTAGAGAGGTACTGGGTGGCACATGCAATGTGTTGGTCTCCATTCCCCTCCCCAAATCCGAACTGGCGTACACACCACCATCGCAGGTTCTTCCGAAGTCCCCCACTTGAATGAATCGGAACCTGTAGTCAGCATCCACAAGCGCCAAAAGCACTATGGAGAAGGTCTTCTTGTAATTGAAGAACTGACTTCCAGACAGTGGTGGTGCTTGTATCATTATATGTTTGCCGTCTATTGCTCCCAAACAGTTTGGGAAATTCCATTTTTCACAGAATCCTTGGGCCACCTCTTTCCAAGTGTCTTGTGTTGGCCTGGGTAGGAACCTCTCCATCATCACCTTTTCAATGGCTGAACACACCATATGGACAGAGTTCATGACAGTTGCGTGTCCTAGGCGATAGCTGAATGCTAAGCTGACCATTGAATCTCCAGAAGCCAAGTACCTGTGAGGGATGAAACAAAGGAAAAGTATTGTATTCATCTGTGTGTCTTCTTTGTTTCAGTCGACATGTGCAGGGCGAGATGGAAGACATTAAGAGATGCTTTTGTGAAAAACAGAAAAAATAAGAATCTGCCTAGTGGATCAGCAGGTGGAAGTCAAAAGGACTGGAAATATTCAGAGATAATGTCCTTCCTTTTGCCCCACTTACAGCCAAGAAGGTCTGTATAAATTTCAAACATGTAATTTACATTAAATTTAACAGTGATAAAATATTGTTGACTAAAGCAACAGTGTAATTTTTCAATTATTATTAAAAAGGTGGTAAGAAAGTATAACTTAAATTTATAACGTTCCTATGGAATTTTTTTGCATGGAATAAAGAAATTGCAATGACTAACTAGATGGGTAAAGTTAGTAGACAAACTTTAAGTTGGCTTACCTAGCCAGAAAGTTTGAAAAAGTTTTAAAAGCTTAAAGTTTTAGATAGATAGATAGATAGATAGATAGATAGATAGATAGATAGATAGATAGATAGATAGGTTGGCTTTCTCAAATCAACTTAATTATTTTGTTTTTGCTGTTGCTTTTTATACAGTTCGAAAAGCAACTTGACCCTGCAAACAGTCTTTGTGGAACACAGTGTAAGATCTGCTTCCCCACTGTCATCATTGGGTACAGATGAACGATCCAGTACCCCTGGTATTGCCATACAGAGGTCCATATCTGCATCTCCGGCCCAATCACTTGCTGCGCCAACAACCTCAGAGGAGAGGCAAAGGCCCTCTAGGTCCCGTAGCCCTAGGGAGCGGGCATCCTCACCAGTAGTGGTACGTGCTAGTGCTACACAAGAAAAAAGAAGGAGCCACAGAACACAGACCACAGACATTGGGGAGAGGCTGATGTCCTTACTTCAAGAGCCTATTCCAAAACCACACATGCCAGATGCTGAACTAGATGAAGCGTACCACTTTGCACTAAGCCTTGTGCCAATGTTGCACAGATTGGATAAGGACAGGAGGCAACAAGCCAAAATAGAGATCTTGACTACCCTACACAACCTAGAAAAAGCCCAACACCACCAAACTGTCCCCCCACAACATGCAGCTGGTTGGCATCCCCCCACTCAGGATGTTAGAGGGCACTCCACTCACATCTCCAGGCCAGCAGGATTTCAGACTATTACCTTCCCTCCACAGGGTACACAATGGGAAGACGAGTGCAATGAGGGGTCTTACTACAGAGACATGTAGCCAGTACAGGGAAAAACTGGCTCAATTGTTAAAAGCTACTTGTTTTTGTTGAGTTTCAGTTGTTCGTAAAAAAAAAAAAAAAAAAAAAAAAAAATGCTTATTGTTACTTTTCCTGTTTGAAAAAAAGTTGAATGTTTATTTGATGTTTATTAATAATAAAAACAAATACTTGTCTGAGAATTTGGTATATAAAAAAACTTTCTTGAGCTAGTGGTCAGCAATTTGTTGTGACATTATGATCTTACCTCAATCCAACAGCCAGTCTCTGCTTGGGTTCTATGGCAGCTCTGTAATTGGTTGATTGTCTGGTCAGTTCAGGGCCAATGATGGACAGAAGTTCATCCATCTGCTCTGCACTCATCCTAAAGTACAGATGATGGCGTTGGCTGTCCAGCCTCAGTTCAGCCACAAGATGATAAAAATCCCCTTGTTGTCTCCTTCGCTGGTTGAGAGGATGCACCCAACACCGTTTCCTTCTCCTTCTGCCACTCTGTATTCTTTCAAGTAAGAGAACAAATGCCAGTGTCCTCCTCCTGCTCACAGGCACTGTATGTGAAATATAGATATAAATAATTGAGGATGCATTTTAAAGGACGAAAACACAGCAACAAATATTTTATCCTTGTCGTTCCTTACTACCCTAGTAAAAAAAAACTATACCAAAATCTATTTAAAATACATTAACTTCATTGTATACTTCAAATCCATATTTATTGACATGTCACTTAAAATAATAATTAACCTTTATTTGGAGCATTTCTTTATTGCAAAATGCACATTTCTTAATATTATGCCTTAAACCATATCAATATTTTAATATTTCATTTCAAAATATATTATATAATTTAATATCTCTATTAATAAGGATTGTATAATATATCTTTAAATGCAAAATATTTAAAATGTACCTAAAGTATTGCAATAGTTCCACTTTAGCACAATCAAATATACGTATAACTTAGTATATAGTTGGACCTCAGCACTACTTCCCCACAATTAAAGTGAATTAAGTACAAAATTAGTTTTCCCAATTTAGACTTTTAGTAAAATATAGTTCGGTATAAAAAAGTAAAATTGCAGGGTATTTTTTATTAAGCACATAAATATGTAAATTTATTTTTAGGATACTTAGCACACACACACACAAATATTTCCAATACATTAAATTAATATATTTTCTTCCACTATGGTGGACATTTAAGTGTAGCCTATTATGCCGGCAACAGCGCAACAAAGTAGGACATAGCTAAAAACATAACAATAAACACAATTACACCGGACAAAACAAACATTTAGCCAACTTACCCATGGTACTCCCTTACAGAAAAAACACATGAATTTCACATGTTATCACATGTTTTCCACATGTGATTACATGTGACCTCATGTGATCACATGTGTTCTCATGTGAACAACATGTCACCACATGTGAACAATGTTTCACCACATGTGAACAACATGTCACCACATGTGAACAACGTTTCACCACATGTGAACAACATGTCACCACATGTGAACAACGTTTCACCACATGTGAACAACATGTCACCACATGTGAACATAATGGAGCATGTGGCACATGTGGAAAACACATGTTCATTTTTAACATGTGAATCATCCCAGCTAACAATGACCTGGCGGTCCACCAGCGTTTTTTGGGCGGCACAAAGTCAGCGGTTTGACACGGTCGGACCTCCGGCGGCACACCATCGGCAACCCGACCAATCTGAAAATCCCGTCGGTCTGCCAGCGTTTTTTGGGTGGCACGCCACCAGCGGTTTTCCGCGGCTGGGCCACCGTCGGCACACCAGTGGCAAGCCGATAGTCGGTCCATGTGTTTCTGAGCGCTTACAGGACATCTTTAATTTATAAATGTAGGATATATTTGTTTTAATTTATTTTTAGCGCAATTTTCCACCGGACAAAATTGCGATTGTTAACTCATGATTTCTGTTCTGTCTGTGCGCACCAATCTTGCACTTCTATCTACTCCTCAACCAGACCACCTAGAGACTTCGGGTTTTCGGCATTATGTTAAGGAAGGTCTAATATCGGGAACGCACAAAAAAAAAAAAAAAAAAAAAATCCAGGAAAAGAGTTTGGATTTCCTGGAAATTCCAGAAAAAAATCAGTTTTTTGCAAATTTCTCGGCAACCATAATAGCTATCGAGTTGAAACAAATTGCAATCGATAGCTTCTAAAATTTAAAATAATATTAGAAAAAAAGAATTGATCAAAAATCTTTCCTTTATGCTTCAAAAATTAATTAAAACTTTATATGAAGGGAAATAAGAAAAATATTGCCTTTTCACCTATAAAACTATTATTGTATATTTGGAGAAATATTGATTAATTATCATATGTTACTAAAATATTTCGCCAATACAGAATACAATTCCTATTCATTTTCCACTGAATTATACCATCTGAATAGCTCAAACAGCGCACTCTCCCCTACCTGATTTGCTTCAGATCTGGGCCCGTATCCCTAAAGATTCTGAGAATCCTCTCAGAGAGCCCCTAACTTAACCTAAAAATTCCTTGCCAGGAGTTTTAGCTTAGAAGTGATTCCAGAACATTTTCAGTGAACTCTGAGCAAGGAATGGATGGAAAATCCTATCTTAGTGAGGAGGTGTGGTTGACCCCGTTGCTAGGTATGAGTCATCATTTCAAAAGCCGTGATTGGTTGATCCTACAAGTTTGATGAAAATGAACTTTTGGTGATAATGAGCAAAGGATGTACCCTCAAATCAATAAACATAATTATACACTCTAATCTTATGCAGACTGTAATTGTAAATAATATTTCACATTCAAGAAAATATCTGGAAAATGAATAGTAAGCTGTAGGGGTTATAGCCTAACATTAGAATCTAAAATATGTGAAAACTTAAGCTCATTACACTCTGTTCAAATAATGATTCGTGTCTTATTTGGTCATATTAATATCCTAGCTGGCATATTTTGTACTTTCACTCCCATATGGACCCCATTGAAAACAAGATGGCCTATCTCAAGGGGCTGTCCTTAATGAAGTAGAAATTGCAACGTTACAACTCAGTGTGGTCTTAACGAGGGTAACACGGCTCAGCTTTTATCAATGTCTGTGATTGCTGGCTGGTCTATTTATGAAGGCTTGTTAAAAAATATCCTACAAACACATAAAATGGAGAAAAAAAGGAATGTCATCCAGTGTTTGCAGGACATCTCTCCTGCCTCCTCTGTTGGCCATTTTGTGCAGCTGCTTAGGGGAACTCCTAAGCCACTAAAAGTCCTCTTCCCTGCTCTTAGCAGATCTCGCCTTAGGAGCCCTTTTAAGCGCTAGAAATATTGAGGAATAGCTTTTATATTAACTGGGATTTTCGTGTCACTTTTAGGGGAAATTCTAAGAAAACGTCATGACTCTGAGAATTTTCTTAGAATTTGGCCGCTAGGAGCCACTTTTTGCACAAAAATTCTTTAGGGATACGGGCCCTGACCTCTGAGAAATATGATTCGGCTGCACGGCTGTCAATCATCACACGTGATTCAACGTGACCTCTTCTGCATGACGCATCCTGTGTACACTTCCTGATTCTGGACAGCCTTGATAAACAAAGCGAAAGTGACATTTCTTCACCGAAACTAGTTCTAATAATGCACGATTTAATTATGTGCGTTTTGGGTGTTATTTTCGTGCGATTTGGGGTATTTTTTATATTTTCTCTTTCATTTACTATCTCTTAGTGTTGTGATCCCATGACGTGAGAAAATTGCGCTAAAACACTCACTGAGTTTTTATTACTTGTTTACTTTTAAAAAGAATCCGAAAGCACAGAATTAAAAAAAATGGTGAAACTGACCTAGCTGTAGCAATATCAAAAGCAAAGTGTTGGTGGTATAAAAAATACTGCCTATGAGCATTTTTAGCACGCGTTCAAATGAAATATGGGGCTTGAGTGTTCGTAAAAACAACAATAAAAAAATGTGAAATTATAAAAAAGCCACAATTGTCCCACTACTATCACGTGCAGTAGTGGTAATTTGAACCTATGAATGGGTCATAGAACTTCAAAATGAGTTTTAAATTCATGATTGAATAATGAGATTTTTATTCAAGTAAGGTTCTTATTCTAGATGTTTATGTTTGTAAATGCTGTGTGACTTTGACGCGTTTTAATGTGCTTGCGCGTGAACACTCGAACCGCCTTCAAGTTCAAACACTGGAGCGGAGATGAGTTGCCATGGAAACGGCACGGGACCGCACTAACGTTACTGCAACTGTCAGCAAAACTCCGTCTCTCGCTGTTGTTTTCACTGCTTTCAGGTGAGTTTAGCCTCTAAAATCACACAAATAATACACACAACTGTTCTTGACACTTATCTTACTTGTAATTGACACGCTTCTGTTGAATATTTACTTTATAGAAATGGTTTAGTGTCTTCGAAAAAATCCGTTAGCATCTCAACCGTTTTCAGAAGAGGTAGGCTAACAGTTAACTTTATAGCTTGAGCTTTTGTTTATGAAAGTTTGGGCCTTTAATCACATCTTATGTGTAGATGAGAGGTTTTGATAGTTTTGTAAAGATTTTGCTTGGACGTGAGCTAATTTATTTAACATAAACGTACTGTTAATCGGTGACGTCATTTACATGGAGTGCTTAAAAATTGCTGAAACAAATAGGCCTATTGATAAAAATTGTTCTGTGATTTTCAGCAGCAACACAAATAATCCCTCTACAACAGAGGAAAGCTCCAAAATGTCAACATTTCTGAAGAAAGCTGCTGCCAGAGAAGTGGGAAACACAGGTGAGGTGAGGAAGCTCATTAAATAACAGAAGGAAAATTGGTTGCAACTCCGGTTTCATCACAAATTTAAGGAAACAGGCCTAACTAATATAGTTATGTTAAATTATTTTATAAGCGTCAAATTATTATTATTATGTTGTGATCAATTGTACTTTTATTTTTTGTGATCAATTGTACTTTTATTTCTCCATCAGGGTGTGGCCAAAATGATGCTCTGTCGTCATTGCAAGTTTTCTGACAAAAAGCCAGTCAATTCTCCTACAGCAATATCTACTGAAACACTGGCACGTGACCAGAACACTTCACTGCATTTACATACATTCAAAACCAAAGGTGCGTTAAAGACTCATCTGGCAAGATTTCACTCTGAAAAAAAAAAGCAAGAGAGTTTTCTACATTCAGTTGTTCAGTTTGTGAGTTCAGTTACATCTGTGAGGAAAATACATAGTTTAGCCATCTAAAGCAACATGAGACTGTAACATGCCCTTTTGCAAACTGTACATTTGAAACAAATATATTATCAACTTTTAAAACGCACAAAAATCGCAAACATAGTAGACAAACTCCACAGGATTTAAAAGGATCTGTTTTAATGCATTGCGAACAATTTGTAACTGAAGAGGGGAGTATTTGGCAAAAGTGTATTTTTCATACATATGTCACCAAATAGGCAGTACATGGTGAGAGAAAACAAAATTCACAATTCATTAGTTGTCTCTATCTGAGCAACAGATAACAGATATATTTTCATAATTACAAGATTCTAGAAAGTTCTTCAGCACTTCAAGTAGCTTTATCTATTTTCTTTCTCTTGTATACCTCTCCTCTTTCTACACTGATAGAGAGACTACAAAAATGATGTAAAGGAGCTTGAGGAGAGGCTGAAAAACCAAGGAAAAGGAGATAAGGCGTTTGCGAAAATTAAACTTTCAAATGCAAGAGGGTAAGCATTTCAGTTTTACAGTTCCACCTGTACTGCATTTTGCAAAAAAAAAAAATTTTCTCCTTGTGAGTTTTGTGATCAAAATTAATAAGAAGGGTAATTTCAAGAAATGTGCACCCAAAAATTCACCCTCAAGTTGTTACAAACCTGTATGAGTTTCTTTCTTCTGTTAAACAAAAAAGAGGTTTGGAAAAGCTTGAGGGTGAGTAAGTGATGACAAAATTTTGATGTTTGGGTGAACAATTTTAATTTGATCATTCATACATGTATCGCCTTTTGCTTTGTTTCACACTGACCACTCACTGACATAAACATCTTTATCCTCATGGAAATAATATACAACTTTAATTAAAGGTACACTATGGCTGCGTTTACACTCGCGTCTCGCCTCCCTCAGTGCTACCGCGACAAAGCACGTACGCGACAAATGACATCAGAAAAGTGTCAGTACATTATAATCGGTTATGTCTATTACTATACCGATACCGAATCGCCCTCGTTTGCATTGCGATGCATCGTTGAAACGATTAATTTCGACACCCCTAATGTCACGTTGTCACTTCACTGTACATTCGCTCCTTAGTGGTCAGCTGCTGCAGTGTGCCAAAATCGAAATCGTTGGCACTTTAAATCGTTGACGCTTTAAATGCCGTTTCAGTATTTTATATTTTGTTCCTGGAGTTCATAAAGTTTGTGAGGTGTTTTGCGCTAAAAATGTCCAATGTTTGTAAATGTGATCATTTTCTAATCTCACCTCTTAAATGTGTAAATATCAAGAATATTTTGATTATCCATTTCATGACTCCTTTAGCACACAAAAATGTTCTTTTTCACGTCTCACGACTCTTTTAAAAAGTCTCCAATTTTTCATTACTCTAATGAAAATAATACTTTTGCACTTTTTGATGAATCATTGACATCTTTTTTACACAGTATAGATTATTGGATTATTTTGGCCCTCTTTGGCATTCCAAACTTGTTTTCAAATTTCAATGTTATCAATCTCATTTCTTACAGACCATGTCAAAAAGACACATCGGAGGCACTGAGATCAAGGTCTGCATGGCACAAAAGTTAAAAGATCTGAGGAGACGAGCAGAAAGGTAATCTTCAGATGATCCAACATCAGTCTATTCCTCAGTCTATTTTGTGATCTATTCACAAATTGTCAATAGTGCTTTTTATAAAAAAGACGCATCACTCTTATACAGTTGTTTAAGCCAAGATGAAAACGATATTGCTGTTCGCCAGCATTTTTTGTTTCCATAGCATATTCACAAAACATTTAATGACTGACTAATAACAATACAATTACAAATTATTAATAATAATAATATCACTAAAAATATATAGGCTTAATAGCTAACGGTCTTTAGATCCGAACACAGCAAATAAGTCATCTGTGAAAATCAAAAGCAGCTTCAAACACCGCCTTAAAAGAAAATGTATATCATGAAATCAAAATGGACCCTATTTACTTTGTTAGCGCACATTACTTTGTCTTGAGGTGAACAATTAATCCGTTTAAGTTAATACACAGAAAACAAATTGTTTGTCGTGGTAATCATTAATCAAAATCTGAAAATTTGCTTTCGCCCTGGAATGGCGTCCCTTCTCTGATGACGTCTGTTTGACGAGTTGGGTTTGAACATCCTTAACCCTCCCTTCCAACTGTTAGCCTGCTATGAGCAGAGATGGAGAGGAGGAGAGCGCTAAAGCAAAAACCCTGCCCTCTGTTCAATATTCCGTTTCATTTGGAAATGCGTCACAACACTGAAATAAAGTCGGTTGCAACTTCCGTTTCACGCGGACTTTAATGAAGAGACAGATGCCAAAAGTTAGGACCATTTTGCTTTCACTTTTAGGGAATAAGAGCACGTTTACATCCATGTTCTTAATGCGATTATGAACTCATTATGAACTTATTGAACCAACTCATTAAGATCTTCAGAAATGCTTGATAATTGGGCACAGGATTGGGTATTGCTAAGATACCGATGACACTAACTCCATTTTAAGGTTTTTATCCAAAGGAAACTTTAAAGACCTTATATACGTTTTTTTTTTTTTTTATTGCTCTTTTATAGCATTTCAACTTACATGCCAAGGAACCTTGGCTGGCATGCCGTTAAAACACCAACCAACCTACAAAGATACTAATAAATGTGTAATCCTTAGAACCTTCTAGAGGGCATGCTGTAGGATCTGCTTGTTTATATATTTGGCTACAGCCAATATACATAGACCAGTCATCACTTGACATTAACAGATACAATCCTGAAATCCAGAAAGAAAAGAAAGAAAATTTGAGTTTATCAGGATAGACTGATAGTGTTTGCACTGCCCTAATCTTTGATTGTTTTTCTATCCCAAAACAGGATGCCTGCTGAAGGAGACAGAGGACTGAGATAACACACGTTCACAAACACACAATACACACACACACGCCCTAATACATCATCGTTTTAGAGGCTTTTTTTATGTATAATTTTAATTTGGTTTTGCTTTGTTTTAAACATTAAATTTGTATTGCATATTTTGAAATGAAATAAAAGCTCAATTTGAATTATTTGTTTTAATGTTGGGAAACATGGCTATAGGCCCTACAAAAGAACATGGTAGGCCT
The DNA here is from genome assembly GCF_949319135.1 of Squalius cephalus. NCBI lineage: Eukaryota > Metazoa > Chordata > Actinopteri > Cypriniformes > Leuciscidae > Squalius > Squalius cephalus. The sequence goes on from NC_137134.1 coordinate 25,980,144, forward strand.
ACTGTTTTCTGTGGTATATTGCTTAATGATTTTACATGGGTTTCACATGAAGTTGCAGGTTTACAAGGGGTGTAGGTTTAACATAGATTGTTGATGGGTTTCACATGTTATTCCACGGGTCTCGCATGGGAATTTTACGTTTCACATGTGATTATCGGTTTCACATGTGATCTCATAGGTTTCACATGTGATCTCATGGGTTTCACATGTGATTATAGGTTTCACATGTGATCTCATGGGTTTCACATGTGATCTCATGGGTTTCACATGTGATCTCATGGGTTTCACATGTGATTATAGGTTTCACATGTGATCTCATGGGTTTCACATGTGATCTCATGGGTTTCACATGTGATCTCATGGGTTTCACATGTGATCTCATGGGTTTCACATGTGATTATAGGTTTCACATGGAAATTTTACGTTTCACATGTGATCACATGGGTTTCACATGGGTTTCACATGTGATCTCATGGGTTTCACATGTGATCTCATGGGTTTCACATGTGATTATAGGTTTCACATGTGATTATAGGTTTCACATGGAAATTTTACGTTTCACATGTGATCACATAGGTTTCACATGGGTTTCACATGGGTTTCACATGTGATCACATGGGTTTCACATGTGTTTCACATGTAATCACATGTGTAAATGTTCCAAAAGCACACATTTCCCATGTGCAAAACACATGTTTCACATGTGATCCACATATTTCACATGTGCAAATCACATGTTTTTACATGTTAAATTTCACATGTGCAAAATCACATGTGCAAAACACATGTGATCCACATATTTCACATGTGCAAATCACATGTTTTTACATGTTAAATTTCACATGTGCAAAATCACATGTGCATGTGGTCACATGTGACCACATGAGTTTTTGCACATGTGAAGTTCATGTGTTTTTTCTGTAAGGGCTAGAAACCCCAAAATCAGAAAAACACGTCGGACAGGCAAATCACGTGGTCTCACGCATCCAGTCGCTCCGCTTCTGATATGCACCCGGTGTGAGTTGCCACCGCGTGGAGGACGGAATAAAACCTTGCCGCAGCCGTAATGCACCGCAGACGTTTGCAGTGTAAATGAGGGGTTACACCGCACACGTCTGCGGCGCATTACGGCTGCGACAAGGCTACCGGAGCTGATCGCGCCCATTCTAGTCAATGCTTGTGTTAACACCGGCCGCGACGCGGCGCGTTTCAGAAGCTTCCCAGAAGCGGCTCTCCGCGCCGCTTTGCTAAATATAGGCGCCTAGTCTATTTTTGACAGACGCGCGTCCAAGTCGCACCGGAAATACAAAATAAAAGTAAAAAAAAACCTAATTTCAAAATAAACACCCTGTGCAGACTCCCAAACGTATTGCACGTATATTGGCAATATATCCTTGGTAGGAGACCAGAAATGGACGAGGAGAGATTCATCACGGTGCGTGTCCACTACAGCGGCAAAAGTCCGCTCAGTGCCGCTGGCAACGCTATAACGCCTCCGCTTTGGGGTGTGTCTGTTGCGAGTGTGTTTAATTAAGTTTTTTACAACACACACACAGTATAATCATCAGCGATGCACGCGATTACATTTAGAAATAGGCAAGCTTTGTTTCCAAATGCACCATAGCAAAGATATCCTTTCAAATTTACTAACTTTTATAAACCCACACTCTAAAAAATGAAACATGGCTGTTGTTGAACCAAAGAAATGTAACTATGCTCAAATTAAATAATGTTCTTGTGTTTGTGCATTAAAACTAAAACAGTTGTGTTGACAGAATTAGAAAAAGTCATTTCTCAAATTTACACAACTCACTTAAGTTAAATTAACGAAATGCAGTTGTGTTACCGCTGCAGTACCGCACTTTGGTCAACAGGTGGAGCTATATTTGCGCATGCGCAAATATTTCAAAGAACGTTAATGCGTAGCTCATCTCTTAGCACTCGTTCTCCATTTTGTGGGAATCAAATAATGCTCAAACGGAGGCTGCAATCAACATTTTGTATTTATCTGGACCAAACCCAGACAGCAAGCCAACATTGAATAAACATTGTTTTTCCATCTGAATCATCATTATGGTTGATGTTGAAATTTCAATGCAAAATAAATGTTGAATCACCATTACCATATCGATGAAAACCTGATGTTATTAATGTTGATGGCAACAATATTGGAACAACATTGATCTATAGTTATCTTTATGATTGATTAAGCATTGATATTTGGTTTACTGGGCGATCGCTGAATGTGTTGAAAAGTCATTGATTTATAGTTGACCGGGAAACGACGCTGTTGTTGAAGAGTCATCGGCATATAGTTGACCGGGAAATATGATTGAAAATGCATCGATATATAGTTGACCGGGAAATATGATTGAAAATCCATCGATTTTTGTTTGACCGGGAGATCAACACCAACGTACTGCACCGAACACAGCTCATTTCTGGACCTTGGCTCAAGCGTACAGGTAAGCTTGCTTAATGTTCGATATGAATGAATTGTACCTAATCAAATACTGTTAGGCTGATCGTTAACATGATGGTTAATGTAGTAACCGACGCAGTGCTGCAGTCACTGAAATAGATTTTTGTTTTACCAATGTGTCAAAATCTGCCAAAAGTACTTTGTGGTTCTCTTCTAGGTTATAAAGTTAGCAAAACCTCATTGGTCCAGTCTATTTTTGTGACAGCTAGCTCAAAATGCATGTCTGTACCCATAGTGTCGTGAAATCTATTGACACAGAACCGCTATTTCTTCTGACCGCCGGAGAACACCGGCGGAACCAACGCTAGCATAGTGCTCTATCTAGCGCTACCCACAGCAGTGACCGCGGCGGGCCAGAATTACACAAAAGACATATAGTTTACCTTTTCTTTATTCAATGCAGAACTGTCTCGAGTTGTAACGTTAACTGGAAATGCCGATTAGACCATCTCGTCGTAATAGCCTACAAATCCAAAATATGAATAATCCTCGAGCAGGGCTGCGATATGCGTGCGATACAGTTTTGTAACTCCATTGTGTTTGTTTTCAGAAATGATAACAGTCGTTTTATACTAGTGCTTATGCGATATCATGATTTTTGATGATCTTCTGCACCTTTTCTGAGCGCGGGGAAACGCGCGCGCCACGCGCGCACTGTTATTACAGCGCCTGACAACCAGGCCTGGCGTCAAGGGGGGCTTAGCCCCACATTAGAAACAATTAAAATGCCTCGTTAATTTTAAAGACATAGCCTTATTATTAGCCTGTTTTTTGCGGTGAGATGTATGCATATTCCTCCATGCACCCAGTATTTAAGCAGAAATTAATGTGCAATTTAGTCAACCAGAAAAATCTTTTGTCTATGGTAACTCTAATTAATACATTTACTATTTAATTAGTTATACGTATCCAGTTATTTATATTTAATTTGTTGAGTTAACAATTAGTTCTGATTTAATAAAATAATAAACATGATTTTTTACTTGCATTCTAGATGCCTCAACGTCTTACAACGGCAAACACCTATGACTTCGCTCTAAAGCTGTACAGAAGTGGCTGCGCTACGCCCCAGACCGAGCGGGAGGAGCTGGAAGATGGAAGTCAGACCAGACGCAGCAGGACTTAGCACGTTAAAAGAAAAAGAAAAAATGAAATAATACAATAAAATTATTGTTTAATTTTTAAAGAATGCGTGGGGTGTCATTTGTGCTAGTCTAGGTTATAGCCTAAAGGTATAGTTTCTATTTTATATATTTTGCTAGCCCATCTGTAGATAAAGCAGGATTATAGCCTAATAATAATGTTTTTAATATTATATTAAAATTACAGACCTTCAGATTAAACCTGTGGTATACTAAAACACCATTGAAGTTTTGTTGATATGCTGGGATTTCAACATTGTTTCAATATCCATTGTAATCGAAATACCATTGAAATTCTGTTGATCTCTAGGTATGATTTAAACGTTGTTTCAATGATAATAGAGGGTGCAACATGATGAAGAATCAACATCAGAGTTCGACGTTGATTCGATGACTTTATCGTTGACAGCGGGATGTTGATTTAACATCGTTTCAATTACTATTTGCTATCTGGGAAAGGTGAGTTCTCTTACGAGAGGTTCTCTCGTATTGCGTAAGGAACTTACGCTACGGGAAAAGTCATCTTTTCTCGAGATACTGAAGCCAAAAAATTATCCTTAATTTTTCATAATTTGTCAACGCAGTGCAGCAGGCAGCACAGCAGAGCTAGAGCGGGCAATACTGCGTGCTCATTGGCTGCCGCGCGGCAACTGCTTAAGCCTTCCAGTGAGCCCCGCGTGACGTCACGCCCAATCAGGGTGCGCGCGCCCTCGCGCGTCACAGCCCGCCAGAAGGGGCGGCGTCAGAGCGTATAAAAACAGGGCTCGGAGGCTTAATTCTCTGATTTCTGTCTCTTCAGCGAAGCTCTCGCATCGCTGCACTCTGAGAGAAGCCGTCGCCGTCGAAACCAGCAACGAGCCAGCCTAGGACAGCCTGAGGAAGCCGGTCGAATCTTCGCCACCTTCAGCCTGCCGTGCCAGCTCAGCTATCCGGCGATATATCCTTTCTCGCTTGCTTTGTGTGTGTTTTTCTTGCAGCACTCACTAAAAGAGCAAGGCGTTTGTTTCAAAATGCCTCGAGTTTCATGCGGTTCATGCCGCTCTCCGCTCAGCGACAGAGACCGCCACGTGATCTGCGCTCTCTGCCTGGGACGTGACCATGCAGCCGTTGCCTTGTCTTCGGGCGGCTGCGAATTCTGCGAGGAACTGCCGATGTCGACCCTGCGGGCTCGACTCGCCTTGTTCAATGCAGAACCCGCTCCAACTGTCTCCGGGCCGCGTAAGAAGAAACGCCGCTCGCAGAGACCACCGGAGCCGGAGATTCGAGTCAGGCCCTCGCCGGAGCACCTCCTCTCGCTCTCTCCCTCGCCTTCCCCGCTTCCCCGCTTCCCGACGCGCAGCCGCCGGCTACGGCCCGCGATGCCGTCGCCTCTGAGGATGAAGCGGAAGTGGACGCGCTTCTGGACAGCTGCTCTCTTCTGGCGTCAGACAGCGAAGAGTGGTCCGGTTCACTCCGCTCCCCTCGTCTTCAAAAGAGTCTGGCAGGACCCATGCCGGTGTGGACGCCGAGCTTCTCCGCCTCCTCACGACGGCAGTCGAGCGCTTAGGCCTCGAGTGGTCCCCGCCTGCGGTGCCTCCACCGAACAGGCTCGATGGATGCTTCCTGCCTAACCGCCGCCAGTCTACAGCGTCCAGACCAGCGCCTTTTCTGCCCGAGCTCCACGAGGAACTCTCCAAAGCGTGGAACGCTCCGGTTTCGGCCAGGCTCCGCTCTCCAGCTTCAGCTACTCTCTCACGAGTGGACAAAGCCGCGGAGAAGGGATACAACGACATCCCTCCGGTCGAACAGGCGGTCGCAGCGCACCTTTGCCCCCCATCCGCGAGATGGCGCTCAAAGTCTGCCCTCCCGTCCAAGGCCTGCAGGACTACTTCGGCGTTCGTCCACCGCGCCTTCTCGGCTAACGGACAGGCCGCTTCAGCCCTGCACACGATGGCAGTCCTTCAGGTCCTTCAGGCCGACCTCCTCCGCCAGCTGGACGAGAAGGGCCCCGACCAGACCACCTTGACCGACCTGCGCAGCGCGACAGATCTCTCTCTCCGCGCTACCAAGGTAGCTGCACAAGCTATCGGTCGCTCAATGGCCTCGCTCACCGTCACAGAGCGCCACCTGTGGCTGACGCTAGCCGATATGGGAGAATCAGAGCGGTCCGTCTTCCTTAACGCCCCGCTCTCCCCCACCGGCCTCTTCGGACCAGCAGTGAGTGGCCTCGTGGACCGGTTTACGGAGGTGCAGAAGGCATCACAGGCTATGAGCCTCTTCCTGCCTCGCCGCTCGAGCTCCGCTGCAGGCCACTCTAGCACAGAGCCTCCTGCACGCAGCTCTGCCCAGCGCTCTTCCCGCCCTCCGACCACACAGCAGCGCCAGCGCGGCCGCCCTAGGTCCCGCTCAACCAGCCAGCGCAGGCCGCCGCCCCCGCGAGGGCCCCGGCCTCGAGTCTCGCTGAAGTCCGAGCCTGCGAAGTCCTCCTAGCACTCGTCGGGAGGAAAAGACGGCCGGGTCCCGCTGCGGCCGGACCGCCGTCAAAATTCATCTGTCTTCCTCTGCCAGTCCCCTTAAAAAAGGCTACTGCAGTAGTGTTTTCAGCAGCCAACGAGCCAGTCTGTCGACTCACTCGCCTGCACTCAAACGCCGTTTTTACGGCGACCCAGATAAATCACAATATGAGCATAATATCTGGCCATTCGGCTCATGCCGACAGTGTTATGAGTGTAGTAAATATGCCCACAACCCAGTGTTCATTTCTACACACAAACACAAATCCCCCTGTGTACCCTACAGAGCACACTCGCATAAAGCGCGCTCTTGCCGCTCGAGCGATAAGTGTAAGAAATGTGCCTGCTCACGAGTGCTCACAACCACACACTGCTCGCTCTGTCTCACACATTCAGGGGTCAGATATCGCCACCGCCACCGGCCGTGTTTTAATAAAGAGTCCTGTGCCCACTCCCCCGCGTTCACACTCTGCTGTAAACACTCACGCGCGCTCTCCCAGCGCAATTCGGCCGGTCACTGCTATCAGCGAGTCCCCGTCTCGCAGCACTGTCTCAGCGCGCAGCGCGCGCCTGCCACTGCAAATTCCTCGTCCCGCGCTATGCGACGGATGGGACTCAGAGGCCATTCGACCCCTAGCTATGAGTGCGAATGCATGGAAGGCTATTCCGGGTGTGTCGACATGGGTGCTGGACACGGTAATACAGGGCTATTCGCTACAGTTCAGTCGTCGGCCTCCGCGCTTTCTAGCCCGGACCGAAACGAAAGTGAACGCAGAAGCAGCCCATCTGCTGCATGCAGAGATAGCGAAGCTGCTGCGAAAAAAGGCGATAGAGAGAGTTCCTCCTTCTCTGACCGAGGCGGGCTTTTACAGCCGTTATTTCCTCGTGCCCAAGAAGGACAGCGGGCTCAGACCCATATTAGATCTGAGACATTTGAACAGAGCCCTCATGAGACGGCCGTTCAAAATGCTTACGACCAGGCAGATCCTCGCGCTAATTCGCCCGAGGGACTGGTTTATATCTCTCGATCTGAAAGACGCGTATTTTCAAATCCAGATTATACCCCGTCACAGGCCATTCTTGAGATTCGCCTTCGACGGCCAGGTGTATCAATATACCGTCCTGCCTTTCGGCCTGTCCCTAGCACCCCGCACATTCACGAAGTGCATGGATTCAGCTCTCGCTCCCCTGAGAAAACAGGGCATGCGAATCCTGAACTATCTGGACGATTGGCTCATTCTAGCGCAGTCAAAAGAGGAACTCATCTCTCACAAGATAGCGCTTCTCAGTCATCTGGAAAGCCTGGGTCTTTCGGTGAACTGGGACAAAAGCTCACTTATCCCCAGTCAGTCTATTTCCTTCCTAGGAATAGAACTGGACTCGGTGGCGATGACTGCCAGGCTGTCAGAACAGCGCGCGCGCTGTGTTCGACACCTCGCCGCATCCGTCCAAAAGGGCAGATACCTCCCTCTGAAACGTTTCCAAAGGCTGTTAGGCCATATGGCATCAGCCGCAGCGGTCCTACGGCTGGGTTTACTTCGTATGCGCCCGCTACAATGCTGGCTGAAATCGAAAGTACCCCGCGGAGCGTGGGTTTCGGGCAGCGCTCGAGTCAGCGTGACTCAGGTCTGTGTCTCAGCCCTGCAGCCCTGGCTAGCGCCCGAATGGTACCGTCAGGGAGTGACAATGGGAGCCATCTCACACCGCAAAGTGGTCTCGACAGACGCTTCCAACATGGGTTGGGGAGCGCTTTACGAGGGCAGACCAATCTGCGGCCCCTGGTCGGGCCCAGAGCGGAACCTCCATATAAACTGTCTGGAGATGTTAGCGGTCGAGAAAGCTTTGAAGCATTTTCTCCCATACTTGCGGGGACACCACGTGCTAGTTCGCTCAGACAACATGTCAGTGGTGTCCTACGTGAACCGCCAGGGCGGACTCAGATCCAGAGCCCTGCACTCTCTAACAGAACGCCTTTTGGTCTGGGCTCAGGGCTCGCTGAGAGCCGCGCACGTGCCCGGGCACCTGAACGACGGCCCGGACAAACTGTCCAGGGACAATGTTCCCCCAGGGGAATGGGCGTTACACAGCCAGACGATACAGACGTTGTGGCTCCGCTTCGGCGAAGCGAAATTGGACCTTTTTGCCACAAGCGAGAACGCTCAGTGCAAAAGGTTCTTTTCGAAGAGCGAGGACGCACTGGCCCAGGCTTGGCCCAGTGTCCCGTTGTACGCTTTCCCCCCGATCTCAATGCTGCCTCAGGTATTAGCGAAGATCAGGGAAACGCGTTGCGCAGTGCTCCTCATAGCCCCGCACTGGGAGAACCAACCCTGGTTCCCGGAGCTGGTGAACATGTCAGACACAGCCCCGTGGCCGATTCCGGTGAGGAGAGACCTTCTCTCTCAAGCCCGAGGGTCAATTCTGCATCCCCATCCAGAGCACTGGTCTCTGCATGCGTGGGTAATCAACGAATATTCGTTGATCTGCCAGAAGGGGTAGTTAACACGATCTCGCAGTCCAGAGCCCCCTCGACGAGGCGGCTCTATGCGTCTAAATGGTCAGTGTTTAATAAATGGTGTACAGGGAAGAGTTTGAACTCTCAGTCCTGTGAGGTTCCACAGGTTCTGAACTTCCTCCAAGAGCTCTTGGACGCGGGCAGGTCCCCCTCCACGCTCAAGGTATATGTTGCGGCGATTGCTGCGTTCGCCGACTCGGCGCGCGGCCGCGCACTTGGAAGAAACGAACTCATTACCGTTTCCTGCGAGGCGCCAGGAGGCTGAACCCTCCGCGGCCACCTTCGGTTCCGATATGGGATCTGTCTTTGGTCCTGGAGGCCCTTAAAGCTTTTCCCTTCGAGCCACTAGACTCTGTGGGTCTCAAATACCTCACTTTCAAAACCGTTTTTCTGCTGGCCCTCGCCTCAGTAAAACGCGTGGGTGACTTACATGCGCTATCAGTTAGCGCGTCATGTCTCGAGTTTGGACCGAACGACTCGTTAGTCATTCTCAAACCCAGACATGGCTATGTCCCTAAAGTGTTGGGTACTCCTTTCAGAGCACAGGTTATCTCCCTCTCAGCCCTGCCGCCGGCAGCCAGCGAGGTCGATAATAACCTCCTTTGCCCTGTCAGGGCGTTAAGGCTTTATATTACGCGCTCTGCAGCCTTCAGGCGCTCAGAGCAGCTCTTTGTTTCATTTGGTGGGCGCACCAAGGGTCTCGCCGCCTCGAAACGCACATTTATTTTCGACTTGTCGTAGTCGGGCTTTAACTACAGCAGTATTTGCGAGTTGCTCTTTCCTTTACTCTATTGGAGATGCAGAGAACTTGATGGAAACTTGATGGAAAGTGCTGTCTGTCGTGTCATTCGGAGTTTACCTGGCGCTTTTAGGTTTAAAAAACAGTTTTAGGTTTTTTTGTGGCATTTCCAAGCCACTTAAGACCCAATGTTGTAAAGCAGTTTTTTTTTAAAGCAGTTTTTTTTTAGGCTATCATAATTTTTTATGAAGATCATGCAATCATGACCATGCCGATTACAGTATATGTCACTCAGGCTTCACTAACGTGATTGGTAGACAATAGGCTACACCATAGACTGGCATCAAGGCCTCAATGAAGGGGATTATGTGAACAGAAAGGGGGTTCACAATGTAAATGTGCAGCCCAGTTACTATTGTGATTATTAATATTACAGATTAGTAATATTATATCAAATAAAAAAAAAGGCAGTTGACTAAAATCTTCCATATCACAAATGTGAAAGCAAAATGGCCAGGATCTGTGCATGACTTAAGAATTTTCAGAGATTCACATTTATGCACATTATTTGAAAGTGGTAAGGAAAGTTCCACAATTAAATATCAAGCTCACTGTATTACATACACTTATGCTGATCCTAACAGAACTGCATTTTTTCATAAGTGATTATGACATGTTCCTGCATGCAGACAGGTGTTTATTGACCCCATTCCCTGAACCCAAACCAGTTACAATGCAGCTCTTGCCAGAACAAGGACACACAATGAAATGAACTTCAGCTAACTAAAGGGAAGATTTCAGTGTCTGAAAAGTCTGAGGGTTGCACACCTGACAAGGCCTGGGACATTGTTGCATGTGCCATATTACACAACATTGCCAAAAAAAAAAAAAAACACTTTTCATTAAATGTTTAATAAAAGACAAATATGCTTAGTTCCTTGAGTTTTATTTCAGTTGTTCTTTGTAAAGAAAAGCCAGTGATCAAGTGCCTGCAACAAGAGATATTAGACACATGCCTCATGCAACAAAAAAAAAGGAAAAGTTGTCTATACACTGCCCGCCTGTTGGCCTATGTCTCCTCTATGTGTGCAGACTCTTCTGTAGATGTGGAATCCTGCAACTTATATTGCAGCCATAAAGCATACAAGTATAAATGAAGTAAAGTTATTTATGCACTTGCAGGTAGGCTAGTTCCTCCATATGACAGTTATCTGAGAGGGTTTATTCACTGTCCAGTGCAATGGAAACAAATGGACATTACAAAGTCTTATACTTTCTTTCCTTTGGAAAGTTAGAAAATGTCCACTTACTGCACATATTTCAGCCACCACTTTCTTGGGAACAGATACAAGTGTTGGTGTATGTAAAAGTGCACAAAAGAGGAAAACACAATGTCATTACAATGAGCTACACTCTGGAAAAATGTGATCAATAATTCATGGCAAAATATTTTTACATTAACATAAGTTTATCAGTTTTCACTTTCACAAGTCAGCAATTCATCATTACTCAAGATTTATTATAATTTATAATTTAATGCAGCAAAAATTATTTTACAGTGTAGGCTACTAAGATCTTTTCTTTTTTCTCAGACTTTTTCTTGGTTGCTTTTATAAACAGACAACCATTTATTTAACATTGTCTTTTATAAAAGAGACTAGGCCTATAATATAACTAAAAATTACCATTATGTAGAATATTTTTGCAATTCACTTTTATTTGTTCCCATGTTCTAGTGTGGTGTCTCTGACATTAACAAAGTAATTATGCAATTATTAAAATACAAAAATATAGGCTATTAAGTGATAAAAACATCTAACATGGCCACTTCTAACGGATTTAAATTGTCTGCTACTTTTTGCCAGCCCTCTCTCCTGGCTTTTGCCGACTTTGAGGTGTTCCCTGGCGTTTTGATTAAACATTAAAATTCCGAATAAACTTCGACAATTAGTTCTTGCTCTTCTGAGGAGAAAAACTGTGCGCGCTCTTTGGCCACGCTGAGCAGCCAATATCAGCGTTGCTGATCAATGTTTCTACTATCGATACATATCCCCTTTTAAACCAGCACATGAACGCGCAATTATCTCAGATAACTCAATCCAGCGATACTAATCATAAACAACAAGTGTGTTCGAAGAATCCAATTAGCCAGATCATGATTAACACGATGATATCATCTTGGATGTCTCATTTGATCTCGGATGTTTTAAGCAACGTACGAAGAACGGGCCCCTGAACTGGTAAGGATAGGTCTCCAGGAACCGGATTGGGCAGCCCTGATCTAAATAGTCAGTCAACATGTCGGTGGATGGAAGTTAACTATTCTGGCTAGATGAGACACAGGTCAATAGATCTGTGACCACTTTCTATAATAATACACAATTACAGTTGAATGCAAACTTTATTTACCATGTCAATTTTATTATCCGACTTGTTAAACAGGAGCTCAATGACAGGGTTGCCAGGACTGTGTAACAAAACCAGTCCAAACATCAGTCAATAATAGCCAATAAAAAGTCAATAAAAGTCCACTGGCCCTATCCAAATGTAAGGTTTAGAAGTGGAGTTCATATTTCATATTGGAAAGTTGTAATGCTTAGAATTTAATATGATTTATATTTGAGTTAATATACTAGAAGTATATTTACAATGTTTAGTCAGTTAATTATTTACACATTTATGTGTTTACATATTTAATACAGTAAGGATATTCTGCTGAATCTGCCTCTCTGATTCACTCACGTTTATCTCAGTCTAAGTCCTTGCTTCTGATTGGTTAGTGAAGTCACATGTAAGGCTGTTTTAAGGAAGTGTTGTTGTTGTGACGGTGTTCAGTAAAAGTGCCGCTTGAGAAAGTCTTCTGTCTCCATTCTGCTGTTTATTATCATAAAGAGTGATCTACCACCACATACCGAACCCTTACGTTACATTTGGTGGTGGCGTGGTGTTATTTTGGTGGTTTTTGCACATTTGGTGAGTTTTATTCCTACGACCTGTGGATGCGGTCATTTTTTTTTTTTTGTGCTATCTGGATTTTACACTCTTTGAGAGAAGTGGATTACCTAAAAACTAGTGTGGAGATATTAAGGGACTTTTGCGGTATTTATTTATTAATTTTTTTCTACTTTACGTGCTTTTTGTGAGTTTTGGGACTGGACATTTTGTCACCATGTCGGCTGATGAAAGTGAAACTGGGCTGCAGTCTCCCCCCACACGACGACGGCGAGATGCTAACGTTACATCAACAGGTGCTGTTTCTCTAGCCACATGCGCTGTCTCCAGTGCCCTAAAAATTGATCTTCCACCTGCTTTTAAAGGAGATGGGACTGAATCATTCACAAGTTGGTCTCGACGTTTTGAAGTGGCAGTGCAAGCTATGAGTTCAACTGATACAGATTTGCATACGGTGATGGCTTCCGTCCTCCCTACTCGCCTAGCAGATGCTGCATTTCTGTATTGGGACAGCCTTCCTTCTTCGATCCAGAAGGACTATGATTCAGTAAAGGAGAAACTCAGGGACGTTTTTGGACCAATATACTCCCTGCCATTTTTCCAGACACATGTGAATGCTCGACCTCGTCGACCAGGTGAAAGTTTGGATGTGTACAGTGCAGACATCACTCGTCTTGTATTAGAAGCCTTTCCTAACTATGACCACAATGCACTAGAGGGTGAAAAATTTCGCCGCTTTGTTGCTGGCTTGGACCCAAATCTTCAGTCAAAAGTCCATGAGATGGGTGCGGAGGATCTTGAGGACGCCCTGCGTATCGCCAGCCGCTGTGAGAGGGCACGTGCAGCGCTCCAACTGACAACTGTAGGGTCTCCACACTCTCAATCTTCAGAGCAGGTAGCTATGGTTCGTCCTAAACCTACTGATGATAAGCTTCTGCATGCAGTTGAGCAGCTGACTCTTACTGTCAACAGCTTACAAAGTGAAGTACACCTATTAAGAGAGAAACACAGCTACTTGGCTCAGCGTCTGGACTCCCAAACTGAAAGGTTTTCCTCCGACGATGCTCGATACAGTGCACGCAGTGTCTCTCCACAACCCTATTATAACAGACAACACCGCAGAGACAATTACTCACCTGAGCAGTATCATGGTCGTGATCCAGGGTCCTGCTATGACGGTTGTCCTCCTTCCCCTGTTACTCAGAGAGACCGTCAATGGCATGACAATGACAGACGTGACTGGCATCGCTCTCCCTCACGCCAGTCCTATCAGTACTCCAGGTATGGTCGCCATGACAAGGATGATACGAACAGATACAGACGCAGCCCTAGTCCTGCTCCACAGGGAAACAGGGATGCCAGTCCACACGCTAGAGGTAGTGTTCGCTTCAAGTCTCCTGAACGATATCAGCACTCTGACTCCAACCGTCAGGGAAACTTCCATTAGCTGCTGTTGAGGGGCAAACATCAGCTACTGTCTCACTGCCCCAGAAGGATTCCCCCAAGTTAATGCCTGACAAGAATGACTCACACTCTGATGATTCTGTCTCTTCTACAATCTTGGCTATTGTTGAGGGCATTGAAGTGTGCACTTTAATTGACTCTGGTTCTACTGTTTCCATTGTGAGCGAAGATTTTCGTAACTCTCACCCAGCATTGAAAAAACGCCCCATGACACCCTCCTCTCTGCCAGCTCGCTCAGTCGATGGACAGTGCCTGGACATTTTAGGCAAGTTAACGATTGGTATCAGACTTGGACATCAGGTATGGCAACAGGACTTTGAAATTCTCAGAGGTGCTTGCCAGCCAGTCATTCTTGGGTTTGATTTTCTGCGGAAACACCATGCCCTCCTTGACATAAACAACAAAATGCTGCAACTTTGGGACATGAAAATTCCTCTCCTGCCCAAAGGACATGAAGTGGCCGCCTGCTGTAATGTGTCTGTGCTAGCGCCCACTAAGATTCCAGCTATGAGTGAAACCCTCATCACAGCCTGTGTGTCAGCAGCTACACCTGCTTCTCCCATGCCAACTGACTATTATGGTGTTCTCATGCCCAACCCATCGTGTGACATCATTGTGGCACATTCTCTCAGTGAGGTTCAGAATGGTACAACTGTGGTTCGAATCTTAAATCCCTCCAGAGATGACGTTGAGCTGCACTGGATGCTTTGTCGGGCTCTGCCTGGTTCTCCACAATGGACCTACAACATGGCTATTGGCAAGTCGAGCTGCAGGAGGAAGACCGTGAAAAAACAGCATTCACAACAGGTAGTGGCCTTTATCACTTTAAAGTTATGCCAATGGGTCTCACCAACGCTCCAGCCACATGCCAGCGCTTGATGGAAATGGTACTTCGTGGCCTCCCATGGAAAACATGCCTAGTGTATTTGGATGATGTCCTCATCTACAGCCGCTCTTTCAGTGAACATCTCCAGCACCTGGAAGAAATTCTCTCCAGATTCCAGTCAAGTGGCCTGAAGCTGAATCCCTCAAAATGCTGTTTTGCCAGGGATCAAGTACAGTTTCTGGGCCATGTTGTATCCAAAGACGGCATTCAGCCAGACCCGCGGAATGTGAAAAGTGTCCAAGACTGGCCTACTCCACGGTCAGCTACAGAAGTAAGAGCATTTCTGGGACTTTGTTCATATTACCGCAAGTTCATCCGAAGCTTTTCACATCACAGTGTCCCTCTACATGCTCTCACAGAGAAGAATGCACCTTTCCAATGGACTTCTCAATGTCAGGATGCATTCACTTACCTGAAACATGCACTCACAAACCCTCCAGTGGTTGCATTCCCTGACTTTACGGTGCCATTCTCCCTCTACACAGATGCTTCAGGCTCTGCAATTGGTGCTGTGCTTGCTCAGAGACAAGGGGATCAAGAAAAAGTGGTTGCTTATGCTAGTCATGTTCTCACAAAAGCAGAAAGAAAATGGTCAACATATGACAGAGAACTCTGGGCCATTGTCTGGGCCGTGCGACATTTTCGCCACTACCTTTACAAACAGCCCTTTGTTATTGTAACAGACCACAAACCTCTCCTGGGTCTCAGAAAAATACCCATTGACAAAGACAGAACTGGTCGTTGTGCACGCTGGGCCCTTGAACTTGATCCTTTTGAATGGACTGTAATTCACAAGGATGGCCACAGTCACCTCAATGCAGATGCAATGTCACGTCGCCCTGCTGACATCAGACCATCTGAGCAGAGCACCTCCTCCAGTGCTTTTGGTAATCCGCACTCTGACAAGAGACATTCTAGTCTGAGTCCTGTGAGTCTGTCTAGTCCGGTCAGTTTGGTACATCACAGCCTCTGCAGTACTGATACAAAGCCAGTTTGCTGTAACCTGACTGGACCACAACCTCCTCCAGCCCCCTCACAGTGTGTTCAACAGTCTGTCTCCTCCACATTTGTGCTTCAGTTCCCTGAAGAGGATTTTAAAATGGAACAACAGCAAGATTCCGTACTGTCAGAGGTTATTAGCTGGGCAGTTAAGGGACAGAAACCACCATACTGGCGCATGAAAAAACGCACTCTTGTTGAGAAGGCACTTTGGCACGAGTTCCACAGACTTACTTTTCACAATGGTGTACTTTGCCGTAAAGTTTTCAATCCATCCACGACATCAGTGCTCCATCAACTGATTGTCCCTCATGCTTTGAAAGACACTGTTCTGCAGATGCTGCATGGAAATCCTGTAACTGGTCACTCATCTGCTGATAAGGTCCTGAAACGTGCTCAACAGCTGTGCTACTGGCCCTTTATGTCACGTGACATCAAGATGTGGTGCAAGCAATGTACTCCATGTGACGCCAGACGGAGTCCCACACCTCATCAGAGAGCTCCAATGAAAACAATTGTTGCTACTGAGCCATTCCAAAAGGTTGCAGCTGACATACTTGAGCTCCCCATCACGAGTCGTGGCAACAGGTATGTGCTTGTTGTCCAAGATTATTTTTCCAAGTATGTCAACCTTTATGCCATTCCAGACCAGCGCGCCATAACAGTGGCGAAATGTCTGTTTGAAAACTTCATCTGTGAGCATGGCATCCCGGAAATGCTTCACACTGATCAGGGACGTCAGTTTGAATCTGACCTGGTGAAACATCTGTGTGACCTGCTGTGCGTGCAGAAAACACGAACCAGCCCATATCATCCTCAGTGTGACGGCATGATTGAGAGGTTCAACAGGACACTTATTGATCAGTTAGCCAAGACACTTCTTCAGCAGTCTGGGGAATGGGATGACTGCCTCAACCAAGTTGCTTTGGCTTACAATACCAACCCACACTCTACAACAGGATTCACACCATTCTTCCTCACACATGGTCATGAAGCCAGGATGCCTGTCAACATGCTGTTACCTAACAACACACCATCTTTGTCTATTACGGGTTCTCCTGCTGACTATGTTGCACAATTGACACAGAAACTTCAGTCCGCTTTCAGTTCTGCTGCATGGAACAGAGATTATGCCCACAATCAGCAGAAACGACAGTAAGACAAGAGTGTTAAGCACACTCCCTATGTTCCGGGAGACCTTGTCTGGTTAAATGACCCCACTACAGAAAAACAAAAACTTGCTCCTCACTGGAAAGGCCCCTTTGAAATATTAGAGTGCCTAGGATCTGATGTGGATTCTCCTGGAGTGACATACAGGATTCACTATCTCCTGGATCAGTCTGATAAGTCCCAGATTGTCCACTACAACCGTCTCAGACCCTACCATGCTCCTGTGCCAGATTGTGGACATGAGACACCTACATGTGACTTTTTGCAGTCTCAACTCCCTCATTTGACTGCATTATCAGGTGCTTTGCCCTTTAAGCCTTCAAAGTTTGCAGCCACGAGGAGCTACACCTTATCTGGCCAGGGCAATACTCCCTCATTAGTCCCTCCCACTGGCCATCCACAACCCCGACCACAGCCCCAATCCCGCTCTCCCCTGACTCAGTCTTGCTCAGCCCCCTCCTTTGGCCCAGTAGGCCAGTTTGACACTGTCCCCTCTTCCACTTCTCAGGCTTCTGGTTCTTTGCTACGCCCTGGGAAACGTTCAGTTAGACCTCCAAGATTCCTTAAGGACTATGTTCTGAACTGATACAGTTGCTTTATTGCTGTGGTTATTATTACTTGTTTATTTGATGGGAAACGGGGACGTTTCTTTTGTGGGAGGGGGAGGAAATGTAAGGTTTAGAAGTGGAGTTCATATTTCATATTGGAAAGTTGTAATGCTTAGAATTTAATATGATTTATATTTGAGTTAATATACTAGAAGTATATTTACAATGTTTAGTCAGTTAATTATTTACACATTTATGTGTTTACATATTTAATACAGTAAGGATATTCTGCTGAATCTGCCTCTCTGATTCACTCATGTTTATCTCAGTCTAAGTCCTTGCTTCTGATTGGTTAGTGAAGTCACATGTAAGGCTGTTTTAAGGAAGTGTTGTTGTTGTGACGGTGTTCAGTAAAAGTGCCGCTTGAGAAAGTCTTCTGTCTCCATTCTGCTGTTTATTATCATAAAGAGTGATCTACCACCACATACCGAACCCTTACGTTACACAAATATCAAAACTCAACATATAGGCACTCCCATACCTAAAATACATATGTTACAGTCACTGTTAAGCTTTATACACAATTTCAACTTAATCACTAGTAGTTATTATAAACATTCTGTTTTTATAAATAAGCTTATAAATAAAACTGCCCATTGAACTGGATTTCCGAAAGCACAACCGGACTAACCTCTAACTCTCATTGGTTGAACAGATGCATACGTCACCGTGTTGCAGCCAGGACTAGTTCACGCCCACAGGCGTGCACACAATAATGTGTGTGTGTGTGCAGACTGTCGGAGTTCTGAGGGGGTTTATGAAAGGCTCTAAACTTTAGCGCTTTACGCAAAATAAACGTATTAATTAATGTTACATTAGTTTTAATTCTCAGAGGCTTTACGAAAATGATTCGCACATTTGTTTTGTTCTTTTTGTCGTGTCTGGTTGGTAAGTAATCTATATTTAGGACAATAGTTTTATCATAAAGTAAGAAAATTAACTTTGTTTAAATATTTATGTTATTTTATTTTGCTCTGCAGGTGTGTTTGATGTCGAGTCACACGAAGTTTCCGTGATGGTTGGAGATTCTGTCACTCTGGACATTTATATTCTGGATATTTCTGATATTTTAGACACATAACTAACTTAATACAAATTAAAATTCTGTATATAAAACATAAGAGATAATTTGTAAAATGTGTAAAAATGTAAAATGAAAGTTTAGTATTAATAATAATATAAAACTAGATTTTTTCTGCTAAGACAAAAGCTGAGATCAAAACACCATGCAATCAAACACACCCCTAGAGAGAAGATCTCAAAGAAAGAGCACAGGGCATCACCTTGTCCAAACATTTCTCCATCCTTATCTGCACATCCCCCTCTCCCTTCTCCCTTATTCAAATCACAGAACGTTCACAAAAAATGTATATACACCACATATGATGTATTTTGTAAATCTATTGTTTTTTTCCCCTTTCATGTTTGGTATCATTTTAAATGTCTCAGTGCGAATGGTAAAATGGTCTCAATTTCATTGCAGTCATTGGTATTATGAGAAAGATTGAAAACCTTTTTCTCCTTTTTGGGTGGTGTCTATTCAAGATATCTGATAATCCTCTACTCTCCTCGGAAAACCAAGTGTAACCCTCTGGGGTGTGAACAGACCCAAAACAAGCCTTTTGTTCTGGTCTGGGTATTTAAGGGTAAGTGGCAGAGCAGTCTTTGGGAATCTGTAACCAGAAAACCCCCATGCAGTGCTGAGTCTTAAACTCGGAATACATTCACACTCCACTGTGTGTCTCTGTCAGTTATGCATTTCTTACTCTTAGAGTGATCTTTGAGCAATTGTTATGTATTTATTATTTCTGGATTGGCTTTACTTGTGTAATTGGCATGATACATTTTTACCTGACAAATAAAATGTTATATTTGATTTAGTCTGGACCCTCCTGAAATCATTATGACCAGTAAATTATGAGAAGGCTGGTGTAAGGGGTTTCACAGTCAAAGACCCAGAACCGGATATGATGAATAAAGACCCGGAGTCAGAATTATAGAAGAAAAGTTTTACTGCAGAAAGTTTGCAGTTTCATCAGCAAAAGTCAGCTTCAAGACTCACAAGAAGTTCATAGGCCGCTGTTACTGCATTCAAATATCAAATACAGACATTAGAGAACACATGAAGGAACATTTCAGTAATCACACTGGTAACTTCTATAACAAAGTGAAATCTCACAAGCCTAGAGAAAAATACTGATTAATACCTTGATTATAATCACTCATCACATATAAATTGAAGCAGAACATTGATTCCAGAATCCAGTGCTACTGCAGATCTGTGTCCAGGACAGGTCAAACTAAAGGCGCATGTATGAACGGAGCAGTCACGTTATCTAAAGAGCTTTTGATTTCTGTCTATCACTGACTTGGCAAGTTGTACGGAAGTGGCTAAATAAACTACACCTTTTTTGTATGAGTGAGCAGTAGGCAACCGATTAAAGAGGTATTAGCTAACCCTGCACCTCTGACCAAGATCAGGCAAGACTGTGTCCGTGAGATCCACGTAAACCCAGGGCGTGTGACTCTGTGCGGCATTGGGTCCCGAACGAACAGATCACTGAAATTATGGGTTCCCCAAAATAATCAAATATTTAAATAATTCAGTAACCAATATGATTAGTTTCTAATTAAAAAACACAATCTAAATTTGATAATCATTTGAAATTGGAGTCAGATTAATCATGGAGCTAAAGTAATATTGGAACTAAATTCTAATAAATTAAGTGAACTTAACTGGAGCACTGAAAATACATACATGCATTATACCTTCGTCCAAACCATTGGATTCCGTCGTAGGTCTGACGGGTGGTCCTTGTTGCATTTAAGAAATTATTTAACTATCACATTTTAAAGACGGTATTTGTGTGCTAAATTTTGATTAGCTAAATCAGCTCTAAGATAAGCAGCATGTTAACTGCTTCATTATGGATGAGTTTAATTCCAACACCATTATGATTGTAGCAGTGATGTGCAGTGGTGGTTTAAAATGAGGAGGTGTCCGCTCATTTTTTTATATACTGTATATCAAATGTAAATGTATGTCCATTACACTTCATTTTCCTGGTTAAATAAACATTAAAAGAGAGACAAATACAATTCTATTTTGCATTTTTGTTTTTTGCTATAACTAGATATCTATTTATAAAAAAACAAGTATAAATTTCATCAAGTAAGGAATTTACTCCAAAATAATAACTAAAGACAGTAACAATGTAAACAATGTATTATTTGTGAACTAATGTTCAGCTTTTCTTTTTAATAGTCAACTTATTTTCAGCAGTCATCAAGCTTGTACACACTAGTCAAAGACACAAAAATGTACCTTTAATTTCCCCAAGCTGACTGCTGAAAAAAACCCACAGTCATCAAGTTTTCAGACCATTTCAGGTTTGATTTCGAGTTGTTTTCTTAATTTTTAATTAGTCTTCCCATTAACGCCATCATTTTCTTCATTCAGGCCAATGAGAACATGCACAAAACAAGTGGTGGGATTTATTGCGTGAACCAATCAAATCCATTCATAATGCCATGGAGACATTGCCTCCTCTAATGTGACTTTCCCCCATTCATTCTCAATTACCCCCCACTAAACCCACCGCACGCATTATGAGGACAGAGGAGGTGCGCTTGTATCTTCACCTGCGGATGTCGCTGTTACTTTATAAAAACGAGTGACTTACACTTTTTAACGTCACATTTTGTAATAGTTGCGCCGTTTTAATGTTTGTAATATGGATTATTTTCTCTTCCAGCTTTTTTGAGGAGACACTGCCTCCCTTGACTCCTCAGAGGAAACATCCCTGGTTTGTAGGCCTTTTCCTGAAGAGCCAGGTTTCTGGTTTTTGGACCCGTCTGAGCTCTGAACAGGCCCTTCTTCATCCGGTATTCCTCCTGTAAACAAACAAAACCATCAGTTGCATGTGTCCACTAATGCTGTATCATTTAATTTAAACATCTGAATCTCTTAACACATGTGTACATTTTAAATAGTAATACATAAGAGCTAGTATAAACTTAAATAATATAAAACAATGCCATTTAAATTTTCTGATTAAATCAGATAAAGGCATATGTATGAACAGACTGAGTTCATAATGTAAGTGCTGAAAAGTGTTAACTAGTGCTGTTTTCAAAGATTTAAAACTCATACAAAGATCGAGTTTATTTTTTGTGCTTGTATTCTCAGAGTTTATATTTGAATATACAAGGTATATTTTAGATTTTGCTGTACAGACATCACATCATCAATGTATTCTGATAAAGACAGTAATATAGTGAGGCTCTTCTGAGGATCTCTCACCTGATGATGACGGGTTTGTTCCTGTTGATTTCACTGGTTCCTGAGGTTTAGATCCCAACAATCCAGCTATTAAGTTTTTACCAGCACTGATCCAGCCTTCCCTGTCTAGGCTGTAATGAGGAAACAGAAAAGAAAAGAATCAGTGATGGGTGAAACAAGTTCCAAAATTATACTATATGAATGAGTGACTGCATGCTAGTGGAGTAAATGCAGCAAGTTAGTAATTTGCATAAAAACACTCCCAAATGATCTCCTCAGCAGCCTTTCTTCACTCTCAGCAAATTTATTATGCTCTCTAAAGATGTGCTCACATTTATTTCATACGTTTACAATAAAATTAAGGACGAATTGATAAAACACGATTTGTTTGTGAACATTTGCAAGAAGATCTACGCTATGCACTATTTTTAGTGAATGAGAATATTTGTTAAAATATAATGCATTTTAAACAAAATTTATATTGATATGAGTTCTAGTGAGTCAGTGTAAAGGAGAAAATGCTCACAAGTATTTAAATGTGGTAAATGAAAA
Organism: Squalius cephalus; assembly: GCF_949319135.1. Taxonomy (NCBI): domain Eukaryota; kingdom Metazoa; phylum Chordata; class Actinopteri; order Cypriniformes; family Leuciscidae; genus Squalius; species Squalius cephalus. The sequence continues at coordinate 26,002,424 of NC_137134.1, forward strand.
GGAGCAAATACACACGTTCATTTTTAATAAAATAAAAAAAAGTCAACATTTTGAAGCTTGCCCTCTAGTTTAAATGTGTTTGTAGGGGTTAGGGGTTTTCGATTACAGGTTTTTTGTAGTCGACTCTGACTTCTGACTCCCGACTCCCACAGTCGATGGAGTCGAGTCCTCGACTATATTTACTTTACATCAAAACAGGGTCAGGAATAATACAAGATTGCAGCCGTTAAACACTTAATTAATTTATTTCCCCCCCGAAGCCTTAAAATCCCCTTGTGTGTTCAGCAGCACACTTTTTTTAAGTTACTTAATTGATGAGTAGCTATCAACATTACTAGCTGTTGCGAAACCTAATTTTACAGAAGGAAAAGTCACGAAAAACAGCCGTGGTCGAATATTATGTCAGAATTAAATAAACAAGAAAGAAGTATTCTTTAATAAATCTTATTCTAATAGTCAGGTGATGCTGCTAAACACACATGATCATTGTCTTAAAAGGTTGTCCAGGAGAGTTAAAGATACTAAAAATTTATACAATACATAAACTGTAAAAAATTTCTAACCCTCCCAAATCAAAAATTTCAAGTGACCGATAACATCTACATTTTTCAATTGGCCCAAGTGAAATTCTGTAAATTATAAAATTAAATTTACAGAATTTCACTTGGGCCAATTGAAAAATGTAGATGTTATCGGTCACTTGAAATTTTTGATTTGGGAGGGTTAGAATTTTTTTATAGTGTACAAAAATACATACAACAATGTACACTTACGTGTTTATTCTTGATGTGATTTTTTTATGATTTATGGTTAGTTTAATGATTATGAACGCAAGGTCTAATCCATATTTATTGCATTCATATAACATCAATTCAACTAAAGCTGACATGGAGGCATGTATAAAGTGCTATTGACCTTTCTATGTCTAAAGTAAACTACATGTAGGATAAATGTATGTGACAAAGTTTCTGCGACAGCTCTCTGACGCTGTGTAATACAAGTGTCCGAATTCCTCGCTTCATTCGTTCACTCTTTGCTTATACAGTGCACTCAACTGCCATGCACTATATAGGGATCAGAGAATCAGTTAACAAGTGAGCGATTTCAGATAACAAGAATCGATTCCTATGCTTGAGTCGACCCCATTTGTACTAATTTTAGCAGAAGTTTTTTGTTGTTGTTATATGACATTGTAATTATTTTCTACCAAAGCAATTATTAAAGCAGGTATTGTTGCATAAAGCTGTGTTTGTGCAGTATCAGATTCACAGGGGAAAAACTCTATTTTATACCACAGAGACATGTACTCACCTCAGTTTACAGTTTGAGTCTTGTAGCACGTCACTGAGCTTCTTCCCTGAGTCCTCTATTTTATTGTTTCTCAGATCAAGCTCTTTTAAAAACTGCAGTGCTTTTGTTTTAGATAAAGACTGAGTTAAAGCAGAAACATCTGTAATTCCACAGTCATTTAGGCTAGAAAGAGACAAACAGACAGAAAAAGAGAGATTATCTTACTTCGACCAGATCACAAAAATCTAAGGTGAACAATGTGAACTTTTCATGAGATATTAAGTAGGGATGCACCAAAACGGTTTTGGAGGGCCTAAATCAGTGACTGAAACAGACGTTTAATTAGCACTTCTCCACTGGCACGCTTTGTGTTCAGCGTCTATTTCATGCACACAACGCAGACAAACAGTTAAACATGACAGCTGTTTGGACACTAACTCTGGATTGACAATGTTTTTTTTTTTTTTTTTTTTTTTATTGGTAATGATGTGGTTTCCTAGATCTAAAATCTTTGAGTCTGTGCTGTTTTCTGTTAATGCTTGAACAAAACTTTTGTATTTAACTTTTTTGTATTTGTAGCATACCTGCCATCCAATAATGGCAAAAAGCTTTGTTTCTTTTAATATTAAGCAAAGTCTCAACTTTAAAAATGCTGTCGATTTTATTGCGAAATTCAAAAAATAAATGATGTTTCGGCACTCTTAATGCGCCATGACAGATCGCTGTAGAGCCTCAGTTCAAGCAGAGCACAGATCAAGTGCACATGAACCGATCATCTCATCTTTACTCTTAGTTACAGCACAAAATAAACATGGGTGAACACCAGAAGGTATGTTGAAAGATACATTACAACTTTATTGAAATTAATCATGTCTCATGTAAGTCTCATGTAATCCTTCAGTGTTTTAGCCGGGGAAAGTCAATAAAACAGCTTGTAGGCTATACACTTAATGTTACTTTTACGTTAAGAAAGCTGTTCATTGTCCATAAACTCATAAACTTAGCTAGAAAAAAATAACTCTATAGAAGAGCATTTTGCTAAATATATGCACTTTTTTACATATTCATTATATTTTTACTTAAACTATATAATGAAGACATCACAAAAACAGGTTATGTTTGAATAAATCCGTCATGAAAACAAGTTATTACCATTAATTGTTGTTTAAATGTTTATGTTTCACTAACAAACTGGAGTAGAAACTGTTCTGTTATTAAAAAGTTGATTTAAAACTCACCTTAGGTGCAATTTAAATGTTTGTACAACTCAGATTTATCTTGTTTGTACAACTCAATATTATCTATTCGAGTGTTGGTTATTAAATAAGTTTGATTAATTAATTGATTATTCATTTCTAATTTATGTCTGTTTTGGTTTTTGGCGAAGTGCATCCTGAATTTTTGATTTCGGTTTTGACAGAATTTTCAATTCAGTGCATACCTAATATTAAGTATATAAAGTGTCTTAGTTTAAATTGTTGTAGGTGAAGATTACCCACCTCAATCTCTCCAGTTTACAGTGTGAATCCTTCAGTACGTCACATAAGTGATTCACTCCTGTGTTTTCTATTTTATTTCCACTGAGGTCCAGATCTCTCAGGTGTGATGGGTTTGATTTCAGAGCTGAAGTCAGGATGAGACACTGTTTCTCTGTAATACTGCATCCACACAGACTGAAGACAGAAAAAACAATGAGCCAGATTCAGTAAAATGCATTTCTAAACCCACACTTAATACAACAAACAGACAAAAGAAGTATAGGTTTCATCAAATGTACAGTAGATTAAGATATTAAGAACAATTAATAAATGAATCATTTAAATAATAAATTTATTAGAAAAATTTACATTTAAATATACTATTTTCACAATTTAAATGTGAGAAAGTCAGGAATCATGAAGTGCCGTTTACAATCCCTAAAAACAAATTTTGCTAAGTTAGCATTAAACTGAACCATTGTTATAAATGATTTTTATCACTGAATTATGGAATATTTCAGAGTGAAACTGTGGAACAAACTGGGCATCTTGCATCTTCCACCATACTTGGGACAGATTAGGGACTTGAGACTTGATTTTTGTCTGTTGTTGATTAGATGGAGAATGAGCAATGTATACTGTAATGGAGGCAGCTCTGAATGCAGTTGGGCTTAACGGAAGTGAAGTGCATGGATTTATGTGTAAGTCATAGACGTCAAGTGAGCATATCTCAGAAAGATCAAGTTTTATCAAAAGACTACAAGGGCAAATTACTTTATGGTTCATCCACAATAAGTGCAGTAATCAGGGGCGTAGCACAAGATCCTGGGCCCTATGCATAGGCAGTCCTGATGGGCCCCCATGTTCCTCAACCTCCTTTCCCAACATTCTCTAGCCTACTTTACTGTGGTTACTAAGCAGGGCCGTGCACAGGGGGGTGGCCCGGTGGCTAGAGCCACTGCCCCTCTGCCCTCATCGACTGAGGTGCCCCTCTTCCCCACCCCCCACCGCTCCGCTCAAAGCATTTCGCTGATTCCGCTAATCCGCTCCAGGTTTTCCCGCTCGCTCCGCAGCATCACTCACAGTATACAACAGTTCACGAGTGCTAACAACTTGTACAACCAGGGCTGGACTGGCCATCGGACATACCGCACACTTTCCAGGTGGGCCGACGTGCTTTTTGGGCCGATACATCTCATACTCATACATTATTTTTCTTTTTCACGGCCCATAAAATTTGTACATCGGCGGCCCATTCGTTTTGTTTTGCTTAATTGGCTGTGCTGGGTTTGTGCCAGTGTATGCATCAGAAAAAGTCAGCGTTAGGTTTTTTTTTTTCTTCTGACAGACCAGTCCATGAAACACGTAGATCAAAGGCCCAAGTATAGAAATTGGTACAAAACTAATTATGAAAGTTTCCTTTATTGTTTTACAAAATATGGCTATTACTGTCATGTGATTAATATTATAACTATTATAGGTGTAATGTAAATAGACACTGTAACTAAAAGAGTTTTGAAATTTTCGTTTAAATTGCACATTGAATATGGGTTGGAGCTTTTAATTTTGAACTCTCAAAGTGCACCAGATTGATGAATTTAACATTAAAATGCACAAAATTTTCTTACGGGGGGGCATGCCCCCGAACCCCCCTAGAGGACCCGAGGTCCACCCACCGCAGTTTTACCAAAAATCCTGTAAGAAACAATGGTATTTATATGCCAGTGCAGCTTATTGCTTGTTTTAGGATTCATCGCTGTATTAATAAATGTCAAATTTTTACTTATTTCATCTGTTAACTCTCACTCGTTCCTATACTGACTCATAACATGGCATTAGTAGTTTTAAGGAATTGGAGTTTATGATCATATAGTGGGCTAGTCTGGAACAAAATGCCAGGGCCGATTTTTTTTTTACACTTTGTAGTGTGCCAACCCCCCCAAAAATAGTGCCCCTTTTTTGGTTTAGGCCACTGCCCCTTAAAATGTCTGTGCACGGCCCTGTTACTAAGGTTAAGCTAAATGATATTACAATATTTTTTGTATAACATCCAATGTAGGCTATAAAATTGTTATTTTTTAGTATTATAGCCTATTAATAAACAGGTTTCAATTTAGGCTATTATAATGGTGTGTTTTATACAAACAGCATTGCTAGTGTGCAGTTTATTTATTTAGCCTTTACCTCAGATTACATGTATAGCCTAATCAAATTATCATCTGAAAGTTATGTTCTGCTCTTTCAATGGGTTGTCTCGGTTCATTTTTAGCACAAACGATTGCGGAGATATTCAAGCAGTTTAGCAGTATAGATCTCGTGTCCTAGTTTGTGCTCACCTTTTTTTTGAAAAGAAGTCAGTTACCAATTGTTTCCCCCCATTTTGTTTTCTTTCCTTCTCCTGTCTTTCCTTTCTTTTTTGGTGGCCTGATTTGGCTTTCTTTGTGAAAGACATTTCTACAGCATAAGTTTGCGCTCCTCCAGATGCTCAACTAACATAAACAAAATGCGTGCAGATGGACTGAACCATTTGGCGCATTAGCTATGGGTGTGACCAGTCAGTCAATCAACCAAGTTATTCAGCCAATTCACTAACTTTACATTTCATCTGACATTCATTAGGAAATTTAATTAGGAAATGAAAATTTCCAGGTAAAATAACAAATATTCCAGACTTTTCAAGGTCCCTCTCTCCCCTTGGGGCCCTGGTAATCAGTACTGGTTTTACCCCTAGACCGATGCCCCTGGCAGTAATATCTACTAATAAAATTAACATTTTGTATAATACATTTTTTTTATACCAACTTTAAACTAAACACTGAATAAAACGGTATCGGCTGTTAAGTATATTGTAACTTACTCTACTTTTTCCAGCTTGCATGTTTTTTTCATCAGTAGATCGCTGAGGTTTTTCACTCCAGAGTCTCCTAGTTTATTCCCACTCAGCTCCAGTTCTCTCAGGTGTGATGGGTTTGATTTCAGAGCTGAAGTCACAGCAGAACAACCTTCGTCTGTCATTTTACAGCCTCTTAACCTATATTGAGAGAAATGTGACATTCAAATACCAAAACTATTTTTTCCCAGGCTTTGATTTAAACTATATATATGATTTTAAGCATTTTATGCCTCTTTAAGCCTATGTGAATGTTCCTCACCTCAATCTCTCCAGTTTACAGTGTGCATCCTTCAGTATGTCACATAAGTGATTCACTCCTGTGTTTCTTATTTCATTTATACTCAGGTCCAGTTCTCTCAGGTGTGATGGGTTTAATTTCAGAGCTGAAGTCAGGATGAGACACTGTTTCTCTGTAATACTGCATCCACACAGACTGAAGACAAAAAAAAAGTCTGTAAGTCTTAATGCACAGATCCAATCTTTTGACCATATCAGCCGTGCTATTAAAATTATTTATATAATTCATGTCGGTTCATGATTATTTGCCAGCATGGACTAGAGAACAGCTGTCATGACTGTTTAGTCATGTTGAATTTTTTGCAGTGCAAAAATCTGACAGAACAGATATATAGTTATTTATAGCCTATATTTTCGTTTATCGACAGCTCAGATCTAGAATTCTGAAGTGAAATAAAGTAGCCCTGTAATATTTTAATGAATTCGAATGAATCAACCAGATAGAGAGAGAGAGAGAGAGAGAGAGAGAGAGAGAGAGAGAGAGAGAGAGAGAGAGAGAGAGAGAGTATGTTAATAGTAACACTTGTTTGATAGTAACTAACTGAAATAATTTGTGTCTTGTTCAAGCTTGACGTCATTAGTTTCCACAGAGCTTTGGATAGAAGCTTGATTCATTTTTATACATTTTATTGTTTCTCTGTAAAAGGGAATAAGACTCCCTCAGAGAAAAATTATGACATAGTATGGTCAACTAAATAAATATTTTAAACCATGTGAAATACTCACATCAGTGTGTTGAGTTCACAGTGTTTATCCTGCAGTAGAGCAGAGATCTGATTCACTCGTGTGTCTCCTAGTTTATGGTCATTCAGATTCAGCTCTCTCTGGAGTAATGGGTTTTTACCCACAATTCTTCTCACATACTGACAGGCTTCATCTGCATCAGGACCCAAAAACCTGCAGAAGAGAAGATGAAGGAGGATTCAATTCAGTTATGACACATTTATGGTATAAAGGAAACTATAGAAAATATTAATAAAAATCTCTTAAAATCATTTAAACGTTAATACAACAAATGTATAAATATATTATTTAAAAAAAAAAATATATATATATATGTGTGTGTGTAATATGCCTCCATATCATTTGTGTAATTTCATCACGCCTCACCTCAATGTTTTCAGTGAATTGTTTCGATCCTGTAGTAAATCATTGAGCTCCTTCACTCCTGATTGTCCAGGATCATTTCCTGTGAGATCCAGCTCTATCAGGTGTGAAGGGTTTGATCTCAGAGCTGAAGCCAGAGCTTTATAACCTTCTTCTGTGATACTGCAGTTTGAAAGTCTATAAAAAAGATAATTGAATTACTAAATACTGAAAAATGTTTTATATCGTAAAAACATCAAATGCATCCTAGTAAAAATAAAATAAAAAATATCTTGCAAAACAAATGAAGAGTTCAGATGCAAAAGCCTCTAAGTGCCATCTGAAATTTTCTTCTAGAATGGTCATTTTTATCAAGCTTGTATATTTAAGTTCAGTCATTTCACTTAAATGACAATTCATAGGTCATTTTCATTGCCATTTAAGTGAAATTACTGAACTTAAATATACAAGCTTGATAAAAATGACCATTCTAGAAGAAAATTTCAGATGGCACTTAGAGGCTTTTGCATCTGAACTCTTCAAATATCTTGGTTAGGGAGGCACATACAATGTAAGTGAATGGGATACAATATTGAATGCCATAGGTCAGCCCTCAAAACACTGAACTGGACTAGATCCAAAGAGCAACAGTGTGAACACAAAACAGTCTGAGACCACATTCCTACTTCAGTGGAGCAAATAAGGATCTGAGAGTCGTCTTTCAGGGACAGTGTGAACATAAAGAGAACTGGGTCCTTTTTCACTTGGTTCACCTCTTGGTCTACTTGAAGGAGTCTGAGTTCGGTTCTTTTAAAGAGGACTCAAGTGTGAAAACACCCTCAATATACTACAAATCCATTAACATATTTAGAGACATATCACTTGAGACTTACTGATATAAATATTACAATTAAACTTTATTCTGAGTACTTTGTTGCACAATTCACATTTCTTAATATTAAGCCTAAAATGTTTGTTTTTTTAATATCACTATTAGTACGGATAGTATGATCAATGTACAACATCAGTCTTTAAATGCAAGATATTCAAGATATTCTTTTCTTTAGTTTACTAATATAAAATATTTAATAATAATAATAATAATAATAAATTGTATTTATAATGCACTTTTCAATTGCGAACAAATCCCAAAGTGCTACATATTTCAGAAGTAAAAAAACATGGACAGGAATAAGAAAACATTAAATATTAATATTAATATATATATATATATATATATATATATATATATATATATATATATATATATATATATATATATATATATATATATATATATTTAAACTTTGACCAGAAGATAATTTCATTACTAAAAATAAACAGTGGTTCATTGAACTCACCTGAGTTTCTGCAGTGTGCGGTTTGTACTTTCTAATGCGTTCTGGAGTTTCTTCACTCCTGAATTCTGCAGATTATTATTGCTCATGTCAAGCTCTTTCAGACTGGAGTTTGATCTCAGGACTGTAGCGAGAGCTGAACAGCTTTCCTCTGTTAGACCACAATTACGCAGCCTAAAATGATGAACAGGAGAGAGAGAATTTACAAACACAAAGTACTTGATTCCAATATTCAGTGATCACTGAGGACTATTGTGTTATGGTCACCTGATTTCTGTAAGATACTTTAGATATACAATAATAGAAGAACACAATACTTACATCAGTGTGTTTAGTTTACAGTGTTTATCTTGCAGCAAAGGAACAAGATTCTTCACATTTGAGTCTCCTAGTTCACGTTCACTCAGATTCAGATCTCTCAGGAGTAACGGGTTTTTACCCACAATTCCTCTCACATACTGACAGGCTTCCTCTGCAGCAGGACCCAAAAACCTGGAGACAGATGTTCATTAAATAGCCAGTAATGTCAAAGACATACAGTATCTTGTGAAAGTGCCTTTTCAGTCATTTCCAAGACACCATAAACCAATTTGTGATTGCTAAAATGTTTTAAAACTACTGGACTTTAAAAACACTTACCTCAGTGTCTTCAGTTGAAACTTCGAATTATGTAGTAAATCATTGAGTTGATTCACTCCTGATTGTCCAGGATCATTTCCTGTGAGATCCAGCTCTATCAGGTGTGAAGGGTTTGATCTCAGAGCTGAAGCCAGAGCTTTATAACCCTCTTCTGTGATTCTGCAGTTTGAAAGTCTACACACACACAAAAAATTTAAATAAAGTTAACATTGTCGATCCAATTTATTAATTAGCTGAATCACTTATCAGATACATGGTAAACCACATTCTGTCATTAATTTCTAAGTTGATTAATGTATTACAATTAAATAATGGTCAGCAGGAGCCTCACTATTGTGAGGTCAAAGACTCGATGAACTGCTGCCATGTCAAATCTGAAACAATCTATGCAAACCACAAGCCTCAAAGACACTTGTTTGTAATCATTTGTTAAGTTGACATTGTTTTAATTGTTACGCCAGAGGAGAAGTGGCTCCTCCGGTGCAACCTGGTTTCTTTCAAAGTATTTTTCTGCTGCTACAACCATATTTGATGTTTTTCATTCCTTGCCACTGTGACCTCTGGCTCGATCACTGGAGGATTAATGCAACATGTGGTGACTTTCTAGCAGCTCCGTTTAAACTACTTAGAGGTCGGGATGTTTTACAACCAAAATCTTTAATGGTCAACAACAGTAATAATACATGTCACAATCTGTTTAAAATGAGAGATGTTACTAATTGAAATTAAATCCATATCCTGTATTTTCCCTTAAATTACTGCAAATTAAATTTGAAAAATGTTAAACTCGCATCAGACTAAGAGCCAATATTTAAATCTCTTAATAAAACAGAGGTAACCAAAAAATGTTAATATCTTAACTACCTTTGAACGCTGTGTGCCTGAGTCACTGTGGCACTGATATATGTGCTGAATAATACTACACAATAAAGCTAGATCTGGTTTGTGTAGCTGATGGTGAAATATACTCACTTCAGTATATTCAGCTTTGATTTCTTCAGTCCCTCGCAGATCTCTTTGACTCCTGAGTCCAGCAGACGGCTGTTGTTCAGGTCCATCTCTTCCAGGGTGGTATTTTTGGAGAGAACCGTAGCTAGAACTGCACAGCTTTTCTTTGTCATCTCATAATTATTCAGCCTAAACAGGAAGACCTGATTTATTATTCTTGTTTTCAGCAAATATTCAACACACATCAATTTAACAGGTTTTCATATATGTTCACACATGTGGCTGACAGTGTTAAAAATTTGTAGCAGTTCAGAAACTGTTGCCGTCACACACCGGCTGGGTAAGAAGATCAGGCGAAGTGGATCTAAAACAGCAGTGTAACTTTATTTAATAAAAGAAAAGAATAATCCAATATGCGAGATGGCAGTGTAACAGTGTGCATGAAACGCGAAGAAAACTGGACAATATATAGGCTCGTTTGAGATGTGCTTCGTCTGAAATGGAAGGAGTAAAAAAAAGTGCAGGTGAAGACAGACAGTTCTTTCAAAAAGTTCCGTTTTAAAATTCAAACATTTTAAAAGAGAATACATCATGGTTGTTTAAACGAATGAACATTAAGCTGTGTCGTCAGCAAGTTGATGAACAGCAACTGTTTCCGACTGCAGAATCCGACACGTGTGCCTCACCGTCGCAAGAGTTTTTTGACATACGTCAGCATGACATCAGAGCTAGGCGGCCCACACTCAGACACATTTCTACCCGGCATGCATCTTGCAGTGACCACCTGTGATCGGTTCTGTGCAGATTTTTCTCATCTCAAATGTGCTTAATAAATGACAGAAACTGAAGGCATAATATAGACTTAAACTAATGATAAAATGAGGAACAGTGTGTGTAATCAATGAGAAAATGAGAGAAACTAAAAGTCCATGAACAAACACAATGGATTGTGACAGTTGGAAATACAGCATTTGTAACACTTGTACTATAGCCCATAATCACTAAACTACTCTTAAATAGATTGTTAAATAGAAAATTATGTTAGCATTCAGACAGACATTAGATTATTGGTCCAACAGTTAAAATTGTGTATATATCAATGTGAATAAGAGACATCTAACACAAGTAAAGTATGGAGTTCTGCAATGATCTGTGTTAGGTCATTTTCCTTGTACATGCTTATCTATGGAAATATTATTAGAAAATTATCCAAGTCAACTGAATGCATTAAATATATTAAAGACTGGATGACCAGACATTTCATTCTCTTAAATTATTAGAATTAGAACAAATTATACTTCAATTCAGCAACATTTATGTTCCTGTTAAGTTCCACATTGATTACAAAATACTGCTACTTATAAATGCCACAAGGTCACAAACTCTGAACTACAGGTAGTATTAAAAATATCATCACAAAATGTGTCCACATAAAAAGAACCTTTTGGCAATTGGCACTTAAACTCTGGAAAGGTCTACCTGGCAATATACGAGGAATCAGACACACCTCCATTTAAACCTAAATTAGAGACGTCTCAAAAGTCAACTATTTACTTAGCTTTTTTTACAAATTGATTTATTCATCTAATTAATATGTGATTGAACCATTACAGATGTCTATGTTAATATCTGCCTAAAAATCATATTCATGTTGCTTTCCTTGTCTGTCTCAGCATCTCTCATACTTAGAGTTGAGACTTAAATTTCTCCATGACCATCTCCATCAGCTCCTATAGGCCTCATTTTGCCTGTTTAATGAATCACATGACCTGCATAACTTTAGAGCTATTTATTTGTGTCATAAGGACATTCATTTGTTGCCAGAAGAGGATGGGCTTCCACAGCTGGGAATGATTCCTATATGAATGCTCTTCAATACCTCACTGTTAAACACGGACAGATTTTCTGTAAAGCTGGTTTGAAACAATGTATATTGAGAAAAGGATATACAAATACAATTCTTAAAGGCATGGTCACATTTACTGTTGCTCAGCAAACGTTTGTGACACAATCCAATAATTTCAACGGGAATCAGCTTAAAGGAGAACTCCGGTCAATTTTAACATTGAGCTCATTTTTTTGTACATTTGGAGTGCTATCAGTACAGAGAACAACGACAAAAATCGGTGTTGCCTACACCATGTTATCGTCTTTTTAAAATTTGCACCCTGTTGACTTCAATGGGGCAAGTTTTAAACCTGCTTTTAGCCTCTTAACATCCTTGATGTGTCATTACAAGTGCACAGCTAATGTGAGTGATTCCTTCAGAGGTATCACGGGTGAATCTGACTGCAGTAGATCTGTTTTCGGTCGAAGTCCATAGTAATCGATTGTCGAGTTCACACGCATAGGTTTAGTACCTATGATCACGCGCGTGAACTCGACAATCGATTATTATGGACTTCGACCGAAAACGGGATGTAAATACAGGTATGTGCGCTGGCTGAAATAACATCACTTTTATTAATATCTTTCACATCTACTGCAGTCAGATTCACCCGTGTTCATTCTGAAGGAATCACTCACATTAGCTGTGCACTTGTATTGACACATCAAGGATGTTAAGAGGCTAAAAGCAGGTTTAAAACTTGCCCCATTGAAGTCAACAGGGTGCAAATTTTAAAAAGAGGATAACACGGTGTAGGCAACACCGATTTTTGTCGTTGTTCTCTGTACTGACAACACTCCAAATTTACAAAAAAATGCGCTCAATGTTAAAATTGACCGGAGTTCTCCTTTAATATAGAACTTAGCAAAGTAAAACTAAAGAACTACAACGGATTAGGCACTGACTCTGGGAGTGTCAGTTTTGTATAACATTACTCCAAGATTATAAAATGATCCATATAAAAAGGATGTTTGAAAAGCAGTTAAGGTTGGTTGGTTCATTGTTTCACCTGCAAAACTTCACAGAGCTATGGTAAATCTCCACATTGAGAAGTTATAATGTACAAAATCATGTTTACTCACTTTATTGTATCCACTTTGCAATAAGAGTCCACCAGAAATTCAGAAAGTTTCTCCCAACGTTGATCTCCTAGTTCAATTCTGCTCAGATCCAGTTCTGTCAGCTGTAAGGGATCTGTTTTTAGAACTTCAGTCAGATACTTACACGCTTCCTCTGCAGCAGAATTTTTCAAAAAGCTACAGAATGTAGAAAAAAAAAAAAAATCTAGATTAGAAATGTTTCTTATAATTTATACATTTTACATCATCCATCCTCTTTATGTGTGCAGATCAGTATTAACATGTAGTAAAGTGTGTAGTATGAAGTCTGAATAGTCTGAAGTTATGTTTATAAGTTTATATCCTTGAGTGAAGATTTATTATAAATAATAAACAGGAAATAAATAAGCAATGTCAAAATTATGTAGTAATTTATGTTTTTACATAGTTCCAAAACTTAGTTCTAGTTCAAAATGTGTTACACAGTAGAGAAAAAATATTGTGTTGAAAATCTTTGAATTGCAATTCAGCAAATTACTCTTTACAATTTTATACCATCTTATTTGTCTTTTTAGCACTCTTAAATCTTCTTAACTCTCCTGATTCCATGACTGTGGCTTATTTTCAAATATTTGAAGGCTTTTATCACCTGATCTTTAATTTAGACAATCCACTCCACAACATATCAGTAAACATCTTCACTCCTGATCGTCCAGGATCATTTCCTTTCAGTTCCAGCTCTTTCAGGTGTGAGTTTGATTTCAGAGAGGAAGTCAAAATCTTAAAACTTTTTTCTGTGATACTGCAGTCTGAAAGTCTGTATGAAAAGAGGCTTATATTAGGTACTGCATGTTCTAGGATATTACAAATAAAACCTATTTAGAAAAAAAAAAATCTTGCCATAGAATGTAGAAGAATGTGCCTATTTGCAAAAAGTTTCACCCCAGAGATATACATACAACAAATGTCTTAACATACACTTAATTAAAATTTCTAAATATTTCTTACAATATTAAATATAGCTTATGTAAGTATAGCCTTTTCAGTTAATCTAATCAAATGGACATTTACAGATGAATATTAATATGAAGAAATAGATGAATTAAAATAAATACTTCAGTTTCTCTAATCTGCATTGTGGGTTTTCCAACAGCCGACAGATATTGTTAATTCCTGAGTTTCCTAGTTTATTTCCACTCAGATCCAGCTCTATCAGGTTTGAAGGGTTTGAATTAAACGCTGAAGTCAGAGCAGAACAACCGTCTTCTGTAACACTGTTATTATTCAGCCTGAAGAGAAAGAAAACAAAGACAGAAAAGATTGTAAACCTTAAATGTAACTGGCTAAACTGTTTCTGATCATATTATCATCATTTGTACCAAAGTCTGTGCCAGAATACACAAAGTGGGTGGCAATTAGTTATGTGGGGGCCCTGAATTTGATTTGTGTTGGGGTCATTTGATTTTCGGTTTAAAGGATCTTTCTTACAGGACGCAGCAAGCGGTGGAATTGTTGCGTGGCTGCCACAAAGTGTTTTGTGCAGTTGAGGCGGTGCTCACATTATGGTTTTGGAGATGTTGCCATAGTCACAATCAGCAATGTCAATGCACCTCATTGTCAAACCTTCAAATTTGTATTTATAAATGAAATAATTAAATATTAACAAAGCCTAAGTAATATATGAATAACTTTAAGGCAGGTTAGGCAATTTGTTCCAGATTATTTTGTTTATTTTTTTGCAATGCTGGTTGAAAGTCTCTTCACATCCTGATAGCAATCACTAAGTTAAGTGGTCTAAATATATTATATACATTGCATTCGGTCTGAACGATGTCCTGCCTGCCTGTCAACATATTTTCATTCCTACGCGCACCTGCTCGCGCAGACATCACTCATCATCAGCGTGCTTCATGCTATGCAGAGTTTAACAGACGTCAGTCACCGACTCGAGCACCGCAAACGAAACAGCAGCTGCCTTTTACAGTTCCTCTTGAACCAAAACAACCAGCTTATGCTGTGTTCACACCATAACCATAACTACTGTTTGGTAGAGATGGAAACCGGTGGCATTAAACTCAAAGTGGTTTGTTTCTCGAATTTATGCGTTTCAATGTCAACACTATCAATGCTGAAATGAATATGCTGCAATCAGGTGATACAGGTCATTGCTCTTTAAAGGGATACTCCACCTCTGGAAAGATGAATGTGTATTTAAAGGGACAATATGTAGCTTTTTAGGTATTTTATTATCTAAAATCAATATTTTTATTCATAAATATGCCCTCAATGGTGTACAAATACCTATGCCAATGATCAGACTAATCCTCGTAAACGAAGAATTGATTATCTTTATATACATGGGACGGGTATAGGTCCACGGAGGCTTCCATGTAGTTCCGCCATCTTGAAAAACTATAATAGCAGAGAGGGACAAAAAGTACTAGGTCAACGCGTTTCCACAACGCGTTTCGTTCAGAGCCAGCGTCACGTGACTGAAGCCAGCAGAAGCGGAGGAGCAGAGCAGTTGAGAGGCGCTTGTCACTGCCGCGGCAAGTTTAAAAGGCTGCACTGCACGGTTATTTATACACCGTTCATTCATACATACATATGAGTCACAGGATAAGGAGTCCTCGTCATCGAAAAAGTCCAAAATAGACCGTAAAAGGAAACGTGACCGGAGATTACAAAAACAAGGGTTAATGTCGGGATAGCTAATGCAGGAGAAAGCTTTCAAAAGAGATGCTGAAGTTGCCTGCTTTCTTCTCGACAAGTAAGTCAATGTTACGGTCTTAATTACAAGCTTATTTTTCATTGCTTGGTTGTGAACTTTATTATATAGATAGTAGAACATTTATAGTTATATCTATTTATCTATTCTATTCATAGTAAGTTAAACAGGCTCTTTGATGAATAGCAGCTATTGAGTAAAGTAACGTTAGAGAAGGCACGGATGATGATGATATCTAACAATGCACGTACTTCAAAAATATAACGAATAAAGGCGGCATTACTACTAACTACCATAGTTAATGTTTTTCACAGTCAGTAATTTATACTGTAACATTCTTTTTTTCGTTGATTCAAGTTTCAGTTTGTTTTAAATAACAAACCTGTTCACCCGAAGAAAAACTCGAAGTGCTATTATAAGACATCCTGTCATAGCTTTTTGGTACATAACGTCTACCATAGATGCAACGCGCATTTGGAAAAGTGAGGCGCTGGAGAGCATTATTCGTTTGAATGTAAAATACAGTTTCACCACTAGATGGGAGAAATTCCTACTTAGTGTCCCTTTAAATTGGGTCATTTATGTAGAGGAAATGTGAAATTATTTTTGAATTTGGAGCTTTCTAGACTGAGAAAAGCCAGAAAATGTATTTTTGGCTCATGTGGATGATAGACAACAACTCCCAGAATGCACTTGCTTCGCTGCTCTACGAGGCCACTCCCAAGCCACGCCTACCGGTTAGAGAGCAGTTGTAAACAATAAAGCTAACTAGTCTCCGTGAGTCTGCCCGGGTTTTTGAGATCGCATCGCACAAAATGTCCGGGATTCGGCTTTTGCGTTCTACAGTCGCCATTCATTATGTTTACTGTGGCGAGCAGGACGAGACTAGGGCCGCGGGAGAACGACGCGAGGCCGGTGGCGTGATTACTGATGACCGACACCTGTGAGGCACTGGTCTCATATCTCTCACGGAGGAGCGGGTATTTTCTTAGCAATGGTAAAACGCACATCAACCGATCACGCCACCGGCCTCGCGTCTTTCTCCCACGGCCCTAGCCTCGTCCTGCTCGCCACAGTAAACATGAAGAATGGCGACTGTAGAACGCAAAAGCCGGTGGCGTGATTACTGATGAGCGCCTGTGAGAAGCACCGGTCTCGTGGGCTATCTCTCACGGAAGAGCGGGTATTTTCTTAGCAATGGTAAAACACACATCAACCGATCACTTGTTTAGCGTTCATGTAAACTCTACATTCAGATTCACCAATCGGAATGAATTCAGTTAGATTGAAACAAAAGGTGTGCATGTAAACAATGAATGGCGACCGTAGAAAGCAAAGCCGAATCCCGGACATTTTGGACGATCTCGACGGCCGGACATGCAGGTTTCTGCCGGTGAAATCAAACGCACTGGCACTGATCTGTGATAGGTCTGTTAGCGCATTAGGTCCAACCCCCTATGGGTGGGTTTGAAAGGGTGGGAACTAGTGCTTGTAGTCTTAACAGAAATCCCCCCCTCTTACACTTCCTCCTACAATGACGCAAAATTATGATTTTTGCGTCATTGTAGGAGGAAGTGTAAAGAGGTAAATACAGATTTCTCTCGTCTCAGGGGAAAATGAGAAAATGTTGCACGACCATTCAATAGTATGACTTGGTTTCTAACACTGCAAAGCTTAATGCAAATGGGTGGAGTGTTCCTTTAAGTTGCTGATGTTTATTATTATTGAAATATTATGTGCTCTGAGACATGAAGTAGTTTAACGCCGTCTCTCATCTTGTGATGCTTTGCATAATCTGCTGTGTGTTCTCATGTGTTTTGAAGGAGACGTGGCTTTAGAAACACTCTGAAGGGAGGGTGGGATCTCATGCTTTCAGAGCTAGCTTTCTTTTGCTAGCCGCTCAAAAATTGCCTACCCTATCTTTAAATCAAATCAGATATTAGTAAGATTACAATAATAAGTTAAATCATAATCAGTTGATTATGCAGACAAAAGTGAACAAATGAGGGGGATCATGCAATTATGAAAATTGTCTTCATGGTTTTAGCTCTATATGAGCTTAGTGATTTTTTTTTACGATTGGTTTTCAATAATCTTTTTGATTAGATAAAAACTTTTAATCAAAAGCTGTGCTAGAGGAAGCGTGCATGAGCACCATTTGCACACCGCCTCTGCTACATTAGTGAAAGTTTTGCTGCTTTTCTCAATGTCTCCCATTGAAAATGAACGAGACTTTCATAACTGCTGCGACCCATGTACATCCTGGTCCGGAAGTGGGTGTCTTGTTGCTTTGATAAATAAATACATGTAGATGAATACATACGTTAATCTAAACCAGTCATTAAAATACAATATACAACAAATGTTATAATTTTAAAACACGTTTAAGAGATATTTCACCCAAAAACGAAAATTCTGTCATCAATTACTCGCTCTCAAGATGTTTAAAATCTGTATTCATTTCTTTCTTGTGTTAAAAACAAAAAAATATATTTTTAAGAATGTGGGTAACCAAACAGTTACTGGTCCCCATTGACTTCTATAGTATGTTTTCTATATTATGAAAGACAGTGGGGACCATTCCTTCATGTTCAACAGAATAAAGAACCTCATACAGGTTTAGAACAACTTGAGGTTGAGTACATGGGTCATTTAATTTTTGGGTATATCTTTTTAATGCAAAGTACAAATATGAAAACCATGTAAAATACTCACTGAATTATTTTCAGTTTACAGTGTTTATCCTGCAGTAGATCAGCAAGCTGCCTTACTTCCTTTGAGTTTAGTTTACATCTACTCAGATTAAGCTCTTCCAGGAGTAACGGGTTTTTACCTGTTACTCTATTCACATACTGACAGGCTTCATCTGCAGCAGGACCCAAAAACCTGCAGAAGAGAAGATGAAGCAGGATTCAGTTCAGTAACCAAAGTTGGTGTAATGAAAAATTGCATTTGATTCTAATAAAAAATTGTCAAGTGCTTTACATAGAAGGGCATCCACCTGGATGATGCGACGGCAGCTTAAGTGCACCAGAATGCCCATCTAAGGCTGTGCGATATAGCTAAAACAAATTATCACAATATAATGTTTCATATCGTTTGGTATCGATAATTGACATTTTTTATAACCTTTTTTTTTTAAAGACAAGTAGAAACGTTGGAATTGAAACCACTGTTTTTATTTATTTTATTAATCCACATTATTAAGGCAAACAACAAATTATATTAGTTTTAGCAGTCAAAAATAAAATGTAAACAAAAATATCTTCTTTTTGTCTAATATTAAGATAAAAAAGTAAGCGTTAAAGAAACTCTTGAACTTAAAATGTTACAAAATGTGTGCAATGTAAAAGTGTAATCGTAGAACAATCAAGGTAAACTTTGAGGTAGATCAACATCTGTAAAAAGTAGGGGTGTAATGGTTCACAAAATTCACGGTTCGATGCGACACAGTGGTGTCACGGTTAAGTACATACAGCAAAAATAAATAAATGCCAAAGAACTTTCCTTGATTTTTTTTTTATTTTTAAATGCGTGCGAGTTTTCTTACACCTTGACACTTTTAGTTTTATAAATGGGGCAATATCTGAAGGATGAACAAATAATAAAAATAACATTTAAATATGATAATATTTGAGTTTTGAAGTGCTGGAAAAAGATGTGTGACGTACTTGAAAGCATTTTACTCATGCCAAACTTCCATGTTTAACTTACAGTTAGTGTTACTACATTAAATCCATGGTGAATGTTGCAGATCTGTGGATTAAAAGCCTATAACTTAACTAGTTCATTCATGGCACAATGTTTCTCCTGGTTTCAACGTCAACGCTGTTTGATCCGTTAATAACAGAGAAATGTGAATGCTTCTCACTAGATCTCGCAGCCATGTTATTACTTCTTATGGCGAATTCAAATGCTTTCTTTACTGGATCTCTTAGCGCTGTGTAGTAACAATGTCGCTTGATGAAGATCGGCTCGAGCTGCACTGACATTGATGGTCAAAACTGATAAACGGTCAGTGAAGCATAAAATAATAGCGCAGTTTCGTTCTACTTTCATTACGCTTGCCATTTGATGTTAGGCACGGTTGTGGTGGTCGCACCAGTGAAGTGCGCAATTTTGAATAAAAATATTGAGCGCTATATAGAACATTTTTATATCATTACTTACAATGGTGTACCGTCGATAAATAACAATACCGTTTTATCGCCCAGCCCTATGCCCATCACACACCAGCTTATTGGTGGAGAGGAGACAGTGTGATGAAGCCAATCAGTATATATTGGGATGATCAGTAGGCCATGATGGACAGAGGAAAACAGGCAAATTTGGCCAGGATGCCGGGGTTACACCCATACTCTTTTTTCGAAGGACATCCTGGGTTTTTTAATGAACACAGATAGTCAGGACCTCGGTTTAACGTCTCATCTGAAAGATGGTGCTTGTTACAGTATAGTGTCCCCATCACTAGTATAGTATAGCGTTAGGACCCACACAACCCACAGAGTGAGTGCCCCCAGCTGGTCTCACTAACTTTTCGTTCAGCAGCTGCCTAATTTTCCCAGGAGGTCTCCCATCCAGATACTGACCAGGCTCAAGTTTATCTTGAATATACTTTGATGTAATGCATTTTAAAAAAATATATATATCTAATTTCACCTTAGTTTTAGTTGACAGTTTGTATCCTGTAGTAAATCATTGAGTTCCTTCACTCCTGATTGTCCAGGATCATTTCCTGTGAGATCCAGCTCTATCAGGTGTGAAGGGTTTGATCTCAGAGCTGAAGCCAGAGCTTTATAACCTTCTTCTGTGATACTGCAGTCTGAAAGTCTGCAGAAGAAAGATTTAAAAAAAAAAGATAACTAAATACGAGGACAAAAGACCTAGAGACATTTAATATGTTAGATTATCAACTCACCTGAGTTTCTCCAGTTTACAGTTCTCCTTCAGTCCATCAGAGAGCAGCTTTACTCTTGAATCCTGCAGATTATTATTGCTCAGGTCAAGATCCTTCAGACTGCTGGAGTCTGAACTGATAACTGAAGCAAGAGCTGAACAGCTTTCCTCTGTTAGATCACAATTACTGAGCCTTGAAAAAAAAACAAAAAAAAAAACAATAAAGCATCAATGAAGACACATGATAAAACTTTTCACAGTATTGCTGTGATGTTGAGTGTAGCTGATAGTGAAATGTACTCACTTCAGTATCTTCAGCTCACACACAGGATTCTTCAGTCCCTCACAGATCTCTTTGACTCCTGAGTCCAGCAGACGGCTGTTGTTCAGGTTCATCTCTTTCAGGATGGTTTTGGAAGAGAGAACAGTAACTAGAACTGAACAGTTTTCCTCTGTCAGCTTACAATTATTCAACCTAAACACAAAAACAGCATTATTTATTATTCAGCACATGTTCAACACACATCAGATCAACAGGTCTTCGTATCTGCTTACACATGTGACTTACAGTATTTTAGAGCGAGTAAACCGAAAAGTTATAATGCATAAAATCATGTTTACTCACTTCATTTTCTCCACTTTGCTATGAGAGTCCATCAAAAGAGCAGAGAGCTTCTCTCCATCCAGATCTCCTAGTTTATCTTCACTTAGATCAAGTTCTGTCAGTAATAATGGACTTTTACCCAGAACTTTAGTGAGATACTCACACGCTTCCAGTGCAGCAGGACTTTTCAAAAATCTAAACAAAGCAGATTATCATTTTATATCATATAATCTTAAAATTGAATGCCTTTTGCAGCAGTTTATGTACATAGTGCGTGGTTAGTGTCTAAGTGCAAGATTCTGATTTCGGTTCTTTTGGAGCACATTTTTTTAATCGTAGCAACATTCGTTTTAGGTATTATTACCAGTGGCTAACATTTACAATAAACTAGAAGGACGTTTTTATGTTAATTTTTAAAAGTTAACAGACATTACCAATTTATTTATTTAATTGTTGTTAGATGTGAGGTTAAATATATATTTTTTCATTATTTTACACAGAAATACTATGTTAAATTGTAATGTTAAGTGATGTTATTCAACAGTATTTTAAATGTTTATTACAGTTGTATAAAACATTTGATTTTATGCAGTTTCAAAGGGACAGACAGTGTTTATGGTAAAAGGAAACTCACAGATTTCCTTTGTGCACTTAAAGTATGGTAACTGATTAAACACTTCTGCTATGCTATGTTAAACCAATGTGTTTATGGCTTATGCTTATGTTCCTTCCCAAATTTTATGTGATGGAAAGGATATTTTAAATTTGCAGTTTTAATAAATATTTTTTTAAAATGTAATCACCTGATGGTCTTTAATTTATAGAGTTAATTCAAAATACTGCACTATATATTTTTAAGACACTCACATCGGTGTTAGTTTACAGTCTGGTTTTTGTGCTACATCAAGGAGCTGCGTCACTCCTGATTGTCCAGGATCATTTCCTGTGAGATCCAGCTCTATCAGGTGTGAAGGGTTTGATCTCAGAGCTGAAGCCAGAGCTTTATAACCTTCTTCTGTGATTCTGCAGTCTGAAAGTCTGTAAAACAAAAAAAAGTTTGGACAGACATTAGTTGTGGGCTTATAAATACATTCTGAAAAACAACTTACAACAACATGAACTAAACCACATTTACATAGTTTATTCAAATACATAATTGATTACGATATTTAAAAGAAGTGAAGAGAAAACTGAGGTGAAAAAAGTAAATATTAAATTTAAGTCACTGTAGTTTTAATTTTCAGTTAATCTGATAAAAGGGACATTTACAAATGTATATTAACATTCAGAAATGTTGATGAATAAAAATACACACTTGAGTTTCTCCAATCTGCATTGTGTATTTTTCAGCAGAGGACAGATACTCATTATTCCTGAATTTCCTAGTACATTCCCACTCAGATCCAGCTCTATCAGGTTTGAAGGGTTTGAATTAAATGCTGAAGTCAGAGCAGAACAACCTTCTTCTGTAATACTGTTATTATTCAGCCTGAAGAGAAAGAAAACAAAGACAGGAAACATCTTCAGTTTATTTCAGCCACAATAACAGAGAGATAAATCAGTATGATGGTTTATTTAATAGCCCCCCAAAACAGTATTCAATTAGACTCTGAAATCGATTAGATACTTTGCAGTTTATAACAATATAAAATACTCACTGAAGTATGTTGAGTTTACAGTGTCTATCCTGCAGTAGAGCAGCGAGCTTCTTTACATTTGAGTCTTCTAGTTTACGTCCACTCAGATTCAGCTCTCTCAGGAGTAACGGGTTTTTACCCACAACTCTATTCACATACTGACAGGCTTCATCTGCATCAGGACCCAAAAACCTGCAGAAGAGAAAATTAATTATCTTTGCGAAATGAAAACCAGCATCCAATTATGATGGGAAAAAAAATGTAAAATGTTTTTTCTTGAATTTATTTTGATCCAACAGACAATATTAGTTAAATAATATTTCTATAAACAATTCACCTGTATATAATTTTTCTGTTATTTCATCATGTCTCACCTTAGTGTCTTGACTTGACAGTTTGGATCCTGTAGTAAATCACTGAGCTCCTTCACTCCTGATTGTCCAGGATCATTTCCTGTAAGATCCAGCTCTATCAGGTGTGAAGGGTTTGATCTCAGAGCTGAAGCCAGAGCTTTATAACCTTCTTCTGTGATACTGCAGTCTGAAAGTCTAAATAATAAGACTTTAACCAATTACTCATTTAATAAAAACAATATTTCATTATCAGCATTACACCATTGAGACATTTATAATGTCCAGCACCTCAAAAAGATTAATATGTTTTTCAATAGTTGTATAATGTTTCCAGGCATATTGTGCCCGCCAAATAGTATGTTTACCAACACTTGAAACTTTTTTACAGGCCAGCTTTAGGCTTCAACTTTATTGATTCATGTTTACATGAACTGAATTCAGACCTGAGTATCTGCAGTGTACACTGTGAATTTCCCAGTAGAGTGGAGACTTGTGTTACTCCAGTGTCTCCTATTTTATTCTCACTCAGATCCAGCTCTACCAGGTTTGAAGGGTTTGAGTTAAAAGTAGACGCCAGAGCAGCACAACCTTCTTCAGTAATACAGATGCGATTAAACCTGTAGAAACAATGTGAAAAATACAGCTTCACGCAGCAATTAACTGGGTTCAAGTGCTTTAAGGCCTTTAAGCACATGCGTAAAAAGGTATTATGTTTTTTTAGCAAGCCTGTAACCACTGATCATTGATGGAAAAGACCATTTACAGCCAAAACAGGCAATTTACTAAGGAGATACATGTTTACACAGTTATCAAGGTAGAGCCAAAAACATCGGACTGGTTCATGAAAGTAGGTTTTTGAAATGATCTCCAATATTTAATGAAAGATTTGATTAACAGTGGTTGTCCTAGAGGCAAAGTTCCTCAGAATGAGGAGTTCTACAATATTGTATGAATGAAGTGGGCGTGGGCCGATTTCTTTTGAATTTCTCACAGCCCTCTAGGGCCGTGAATCAAACAGGCCCAGCGAGTTTAGTTCCCATCGGCCTCCTTTAACCTTGTCTGACAGCCGCTCGAACTTTATTGGCCGACAGCGGACGTTTTTTTTTTAGATATGTTAATGTACTCGTAGACAATCGCGGCACCTTGGACACAGCATGCCAGTTTTCAAGTCAATCAAACAGATGGTTGCACAGCTATAGCCCTCTTTGTGTGTGTGTGTGTTTTTTATTTTTTTATTTTTTTTATAGCGCCATTAAGTGGCCAGTTGCCGCGTCCTTATTCTCGTGACCACAGACCGAGACCGTACATGGGTGTACTGAGTTTGGTGGAATTATCTCATTCCGTTCAAGAGGGAAAGCCAATAATTATTGACAGTCAGACTCCAGAGACTACAGATTAATTGCACTGGTTTGGTTGTGACAGGGCAAAAAACCTAGGACTAGTTCACAAAAGTAGCTTTAAAAAAAAAAAAATCCAAAATACATAAACATTTGAGTGAGGTTTGTCTTGACCCAAGGATTACAATGATATAATACACTTGAGTCTGTGACGAACGGTTTAGGAGTTCTAAACCATTATGTACTCTTGATCGCTGTAGCGGCACCATTAGAATGATTGGAGTGATCCTTGGTGATGTTGTAGATGATGTGAATACTTCCATCCCTCAAAGTTTCAAGTCTCTACAACTTACAATTTAGTCTGCCCAATCACTTTTTGGTGAGAATGCTGATCCTTGAAATTTGTATAATTACAATAGGGTTTAAACGCTACGTAATTTAACCTCAAAGATAACTAAGTAATAACATCCAAATCTAAGCTATGCATACAATTATACAACCAATAACTTTGCTACTGCTTTTATACATCCATATGAGATATGACTAAATATTTTTTTATTAAATATTGTGCCTTTGTAATTAGGGTTGCAAAATTCTGGGAATTTTCAAAGATGGAAACTTTCCATGGGAATTAATGGGAATTTAAGGGAATTAACAGGAATTTAAACTGGGAATTTTCAAAGTTGAGGGTTTGCTCTTCATAGGGAACTTAAATATAGTTGAGGAAAGTATATTTTAGCATAATCTTGACTAAAACAAACAGATGCCATTCAAATACACTTGAATATCCATGCCATTCCTCAATCACATGCACATAGCACACTGCTTACTGCATGGCTATTGAGACCACACCCCCTACTGGCACTGTGCATGCCTCCATCACATGTACAGAAGCCCAAAGCACAAGACTATTGAAGGCACACATTTGAGCCTGTGGACTAAACAAAGTGAAGTAAGTTTTGATGATATTATGGGGAAATATATTTATTAAATGTTTAAATTGCAAATATTACATACAAATGTATTCATCTAGTAGATAGCAAGCTGATAAGTTAGATGCTAAATAAGCTAGCATAACTTTATTTACCACTTAAGTAGGGCTGGGTGGTATGACGGTATATATCGTTACCGCGGAAGGAAATGTCAACCGTAACAGATTTTTTTATTCTGTGTATACCGCAACATGTAAATAAGTAGGCGTGGTTAACTCACGTGCAGCGTGCGTGAGACTGAGACACTGATATTTGTCAAAGAAACATGAAGAATGACCAAAAGGATCCACAAAAGGAATTACGTTTTCAAAATTAACGTGATATTTTCAGGGGGAAGGCGCAGAAGTCAACTAGAGCAGTGCAGCACACTGAAAGTTTAGAGAGACGCACATGCTCGCAACGGGGCTTACTTGACAACAAGTTCATATATCAATATTCTAACAAATAGAAATAACCTTAAATATTGTATCTATCCGACTCTTATGTGTACAGTTACTTTCAGAGTGGACGCGCAAGCGGTTGCCGTGGTAATGAATATTTCCAAAATTCCCCAGCTTAACTTCCCATGGAAATTTACCGTAAACTTTCCGGAAATTTTCCGCCCCTTTGCAACCCTATTTGTAATACACATTTAGATTTACTTACTTCAGCTTCACCAGTCTGCACTCTACATTTGCAAACAGAGACGAGATGATCTTCATTCCTGAGTCTCTGAGAATACTCCAACCTAGATCCAGCTCTTTCAGATTTGAAGGATTTAAATTTAAAGCTGTGGCTAAAGCATTACAATCTTCTTCTGTTACGTGGGTGTTATTTAGACTGTATAAAGAGAAAACTAAGGGTCAGTATTACCCAAGTAAATATGTGTTAGATACTACTTTAAATGACAATTGATAATGATGATGCAAATACAAAAGAAACATATAGCAAATCATTCAGCACTCTTTTCACATAATAAATAAAATGCAGGTTTAAAAGCACTTGAACTTGTCATCATAACAACAATACAACTTACATCAGTCTGTTGAGTTTACAGTGTTTATCCTTCAATACAGGAACAAGTTTCTTCAATCCTGAGTGTCCCAGTTGACATTCATTCAGATTCAGCTCTCTCAGGAGTAACAGGTTTTCACCCAGAACATCAGTCAGATTCTGACAGACTTTCTCTGCTTCAGAACCCAAAAACCTGCAGAATGGAGATTCAACCAAATTGATTTAAATTATTAACTAAGCTTGATGTAGCATTTGATTCTAATGGAACAAGTGTGAAATTGTTAATCTTAAATTTATTTTTATTGAAATATTTCAGTGCTACAGTACTTTTATCAAGTAAATTGCCTGCATATCATTCATTTTGTATTATTTCATCATGTATCACCTTATTGTTAGTTTACAGTCTGGTTTCTGTTGTACATCAAGGAGCTCCTTCACTCCTGATTGTCCAGGATCATTTCCTCTGAGATCCAGCTCTATCAGGTGTGAAGGGTTTGATCTCAGAGCTGAAGCCAGAGCTTTATAGCCTTCTTCAGTGATACTGCAGTCTGAGAGTCTACAGAAAAGAGATTTCAATCAAAAGTTGATCACTGAATATAGAGACAAACGAAATGGCCAGTGTTAGACAGAGTTAGTCTAACATATATGTTAGACATTAACTCACCTGAGTTTCTCTAGTTTACAGTTCTCTTTCAGCCCATCAGAGAGCAGCTTTGCTCCTGAATCCTTAAGATTATTATTGCTTAGGTCAAAATCCTTCAGACTGCTGGAGTCTGAACTAAGAACTGAAACCAGAGCTGAACAGCATTCCTCTGTTATCGCACACTGGCTGAGCCTGGAAAAAATTTGTTTTTTCAATGTAATTGTTTCAATCAATGAGAGGCATGCTAGCGAAGGCAGTTGCTAGCGCCTCTTGAGGCCAAGGGAGTTAGGTTTACTGCAAAGCTCTTACTATCTGGCCTCCGTTACAGTCTCAGTTTCATCTCTCATATCTATCAGACCTTTAGCATTTTGTCTACTTAGCTAACTGGATATCAAATCTTTCCTGATTCTTATTCATCTATTTCAATTTAAACCTTGCCACAAACATTTTGCTATGTAATAAATCATGTGGCTTCACCAATATAGAAAAAGCAGAGCAGATAGATCTACAACTAGTAAATCGAATATTTAATTTATTAGGTTTCATGAATTCGTTATGGTGAATTTCCATTAACTCCCCTTATCCGTCAAGCTGAAGTAGATGTAAAATAACCATATTTTTTCTGAAACACAGTAGCTACTGTATTATAGTGGTAAACTAATTAGTAGTCATTCCAATTTATATTAATTAACTGATGGTATTGAAATCTATTATTTATACACAAACTTTGTAAAAGATATCTAAATCACACCTTTTGTCTGCTGCCACACAACTTACCTCAGTATCTCCAATTTACACTTTACACTCTTCAGTCCAGAGCAGAGATGAATTACTCCTGAACTCTGTAGATTATTATTGTTCATATTCAGCTCTTCCAGATTGTTATCTGATTCGAGAGCTTTAGCCAGACTTGAACAGCTTTTGTCTGTTAAGTCACAATCGTTTAACCTAAAATAAATCATTTAGAAATTATTAAATTACAAAGTAAAATATAATACAAACAATAGATTTGCTATGTACAACTATTTTTAAAATTCCATTTATTCCATTTAGACAAACAATAAATATACTCTAGCGTATACAGCTTATCTCATACTGCTACATAAAAACAAACAAACATGATTATATAAAATATATTTCATCTTTAATAAAAAGGAGTTTAGTTTGATTTAACTTTCTTTATGAGTCTGTAGTGGTGGAGAATCTGGGAGTTAATGATGATTTGATGTGGGTGACCTAAGTATTCAAAGTCTGTCACATGATTCTCACAGAGATCTGGAGGGCAAAACATCCATAGAATTTTAAATGTTTTCCTAGCTACAAATATTTAGATTACCTCTCAAAAGAAGAAAAACAAAGATATATGAACAAATGTTAAGATTTGTAAAGCCGCCGCAGCATTTTAATCACTAAAATGACGGGACATTGTAAAACGCTCAACGTAAAAAAAAATAAAAAAAAAAGGTAAATGTATAACGACAGTGATATTAAGATAATAATAATAAGACATAATAATGACTTAACATCTCATAATAATGAGAAACTTTCTCATAATAATGACTTAACATCTCATAATAATGAGAAACCTTCTCGTAATAATGACTTAACATCTCATAATAATGAGAAACTTTCTCGTAATTATGACTTAAACATCTCGTAATAATGAGAAACTTTCTCGAAATAATGACTTAACATCTCGTAATAATGAGAAACTTTCTCGTAATAATGAGAAACTTTCTCGTAATAATGACTTAACATCTCGTAATAATGAGAAACTTTCTCGTAATAATGACTTAACATCTCGTAATAATGAGAAACTTTCTCGTAATAATGAGAAACTTTCTCATAATAATGACTTAACATCTCATAATAATGAGAAACTTTCTCATAATAATGACTTAACATCTCATAATAATGAGAAAGTTTCTCATTATTACGAGATGTTAAGTCATAATTATGAGAAAGTTTCTCATTATTACGAGATGTTAAGTCATTATTTCGAGAAAGTTTCTCATTATTATGAGATGTTAAGTCATTATTTCGAGAAAGTTTCTCATTATTACGAGATGTTTAAGTCATAATTACGAGAAAGTTTCTCATTATTATGAGATGTTAAGTCATTATTACGAGAAGGTTTCTCATTATTATGAGATGTTAAGTCATTATTATGAGAAAGTTTCTCATTATTATGACTTAAAGAATCTTTTTTTTTTTACTCAACGTGGCGGAAACGGGCTTCCATAGCATACTACATAGACTGCAGAATATTTGCAGAATTTAATTTTAATGATGTGTTCCTCTGAATTTTTTTTTTTTTTTTGAAAAACTGAATTCCCTAGATGCTTAAACATAGTTTAAACATTTTAACTATCTTACTAAGCAATAATGGTTATAATTAAACTGTAAATTAATATGTTAAATAACATTTATGGTGTAGCGCACAGATTTTTTATAATCGTTATTGCTGATATTGCTTTTTTATTTTGCTCCGGCATTCAAAGGGCTAATTCACAGGGTTCCAAAGCCCGGTCGAGGAACTAGATAGTGAGTTAGGCTGGTTACATTTGTTCAGTGTTACAATTGAAAGTTCAGAAAGTTAGGCTGGTTACATTTGTTCAGCGTTACAATTGAAAGTTCAGAAAAGGAGCCTCCTTTGTTGGTTGTACTTCAGACATTACAATATACTTGTACCTGGTATATGATTAATAATTATATACAATTTTTTTTTTATTTTTTTTTTATTACTTTTTAGTCATTTTTATTTTTATCAAATGTCTTTAACCTGCCCCCTGAAGGCCCAGTGTCCTGCAGAATTTAGCTCCAACCAGTGGCTTGTACAGACCTCTCAAGCCACAAACCCCAGCTCCAACCCCCCCATGGACTACACCCTAATTAATACACCTAAAGCAGCTAATCAGGCTCTTCGGGATTACTTGCAAAACACAAAATGAAGCAGGTTGGATATAAACATTTTAGGGCAGTGGGCCTTAAGGGCCGGGTCGAGGACCTCTGCTTTAAATGACTTACAGAGCTCTTTTGGAGATTTTCACAACTTCCAACAGTCTAAAGAGACACTCGTCTGATTTCTTGAATTTCTGAAGATCAAACTCCTCCATCTCCTCGTCTGATGTCAACAACACAAAGGCCACAGCAGACCACTGGGCAGGTGAAAGATCAGCAGATGACAGACTTCCTTCTCTAAGTTGAGTCTGAATCTCTTTCACCAGAGTTTGATCATTCAGCTCATTCAGACAGTAGAACAGATTGATGGATCTTTCTGGAGACAGATTCTTATCTAATTTTTCTTTGATGTACTGAACCATTTCCTTTTTGCTCTGGTCATTGTCTTCTTGCTGTGTCAATAGACCTCGTAAGAGTGGACGATTGGTCTGGAGTGACAGACCGAGGAGGAAGCGAAGGAAAAGGTCTAGGTGTCCAGTTTCACTCTCGAGCGCCTTGTCCACTGCAGTCTTGAGCAAATCAATCATGGTTTTATTTTTGTTCTCCTGTTCTGCAGACTCTTGAACAAACACACTTTTCTTGTTTATGTCTAGAAACAGATGTGCATAAAGGGCAGCAATAAACTCTTGAATGCTCAAGTGAACAAAGCAGAAAGTGGTACCAAGAATGATCCCTTTTTCCTCCTTAAAGATCTGGGTACACATGCCTGAGTACACTGATGCTTTAGAGGCATCAATACCACATGATTCCAGGTCTGTGTCATAGAAGAGCAGGTTGTTTCTTTCCAGCTGATGAAATGCCAGATTCCCCAGTGAAAGGATGGCATCTTTATCCCAGGAAACATCTGGTGTGTATTCTCCATCATACTTTCGTCTGCTCTGCTGGATCTGAAAGCGTAGAAAGTGTGTATACATTTGTGTCAGAGTCTTGGGAGTGTCTTCAGTATTTGATTCCTGCAGTGTTTTAGAGGCTTCATCAGACTGATTGTCATTATTTCTTTTCTCTTCCAAAATGTTCTGGAGAACAGTGGCTGAAATCCAGCAGAAGACCGGGATGTAGCACATGATAAAGAGACTCTTTGATTGTTTAACATTGTCAATGATTTCATTGGCCAGATCCATATCCGTGAATCTTTTTCTGAAGTATTCCTCCTTCTTTTGTGCATCATTGAATCCTTGTACTTCTGTCACACGGTCGATACAGTCAGGAGGAATCTTACTGGCAGCTGCTGGTCTGGTGGTGATCCAGATGAGAGCAGAAGGAACCAGATTTCCCTTGATGAGGTTCGTCAGGAGAACATCCAGAGAGGCTGGTGATGATACATCACGCCACGTCTCATTACCATCAAAGTTTAGAGGAAGACGACATTCATCCAATCCATCAAGGATGAACAGGACTTTGAATTTATCATTTCTTGCAAGGTTCAGTCCTTTTATCTCTGGAAAAAAAAACCTTATAAGACTTGTTAAGCTTTGTTTTTCTTTCTCCTTTAAGTTCATCTCTCGAAATGCAAGAGGAAATATGAAAGTAATATCCTGATTTTCTTTTCCTTCAGCCCAATCCACAATAAACTTTTGCACAGAAATGGATTTTCCGATGCCAGCAACTCCTTTTGTCAGTACAGTTCTGATCTCCTTGTCTTGTTCAGGTGCTTCAAACAAATTTTTGCATTCAACTGGTATCTCTTGTGATTCTTGCCGCCTGGCAGCAGCCTGAATCTGTCTTACTTCATGTTCTGTATTGACTTGTTTATTAGCACCCTGAGTCATATAGAGATCTGTGTAGATGTTATTCAGAAGCTTGGAGTCACCGTGCTTTGCAATTCCTTCAGATACAGATTGATGCTTCTTCTTCAGGTTTGATTTTAGTGGTCGTTGATGAATAAGGACCAGCTCATCTACACACAAATGATAATAAAAAACAGATATGCATAATTTTCTCTTGTACATTTTATAAGTGACAATGACAAATTGTTATGCCCATGACACTCTTACCTTGTAGAGCATCTGCAGCCTCAACTTGCTTCATATCTCTCAAGAAGTAGAGTGTCATATCAAGAGCTGATTCTTTAATATCACGCATTTCCTCTAAAAAGTCCTGCACAAAGTATTGAGTGTTCTCTCTTTTTAGTATTTTCTTAAACTTTTCCAGCTCATTCTTCAGAAATATGGTCATTTTGTTCTCAAGAGCCTAAAAACAAAGCAAGAAAAAATAAGGGGCAGACCAAAAAAAGTAACCAAATCCTATACCCTTGTCAAATACATTTAAAATGTAAAAAATTGAAACATTTTACTTGTAGCACAAATTACAGACAAGCAACAATAAAAGTCACTCATTTAGTTTGACAGCATTGACCATACTTGAGGTAAAGTCGTGGTGAATACAAAAACACAAACAGCAGGCCCGGTTCCAGAATCAAATAACTGACGGTGCTTCTGAAATTATTGAGGGTATTTTGTTAAAGTGCAGATGAAGGCTGAGCAACGGCTCCACCATAGTAGTGTAGGCTACAGAGGGACATTTAAGATTATATGCAACACAATAAATCTCTAACTTACTGTACACCGTGTCTACACCTTGTTTGTTAATGAGAGGTTTCGCAATCCTGCATAACTCAGCACTGAATAAAACTCTGGCGTTTTGAGCGGTGAGTGGAATCTGACTAACTTAAACACCTCTGATTGACCATTGTGTTCATGAGATCAACAACAATGTCTGTGAATGGCTACATTGCTCACTGCTGCAAAAAACACATTGTAAATAGATACGTTTGACGTTCTCCAGAGCGGAAACGCAAATATGCACTGGAGCGTTTGCCAAATCTGTTTTGCCGATATAATATAACAATATTATTACATTATTATTACCTGGTATGTATCAAATCCAATTATCAACATGATTTCTTGGTATCTCAGTTCATGTGTTTTTTTATTCACTGCCATTAATAAGTCATGAGTTTGACTTATTTTTGAGTTGAGATTTGAAAATTAGGGATTGTTAGAACATCAGTTAGCATGATTCTATTTATGTTTTAAGTTTTAAAAATAAGAATTAAATACAGTTTTAAATTTGTTCAATAACCTGTTTTTTACTTACCTTGAATATCCAGAGGAGATTTTTTTTGAAATCTCTGCGGAAGTGGTAATTCTTGAAATCCGAGTCAGATTTCTCGTATTGAACCCTGGAAGCAAAATAAATGTGATTTCTTTTGCATTTCAATCCATACTATTGGCTCAGTTACAAGAAAGAGCAGAGTTTTGTGGGGGCACTATCCTCTTGGTAGTAATAATAGACTATTGCATATACAGTATATTCCATTTGACCCTGATGACTGAAATTTATGATTCATTGCAAGGTGCTGAATTTAACTTTCAAAAATTGTCAGTGTGATTTATATTTACATGGATCACTGCACACAGTCAGTTTGATTCAAAAGGCACAAGTCCATTATGGCTTATTACATCTGAAAAAATAAACCTAATTACATTTTGACAACATAGATCCATTTAAGTTGGAAGTGAATGGTAAGCTGTGGTATATTGTGTTCTCACCTGTTGAGAAGAAAAGATGCCAGTTCCTCATCACTCTTCAATTGCTTCTGTGCTTTTAGAGCTTCCCACCGTGTAAATTCTGCACCAATATTTACTGTGGTCTTTTGCCTTTTGTTACTAAACCACAGACAAAAAGAAGAAAATCACATCAAATGAACGGGTTCACAGTTGTCAATTTCATTTGGCCAAAATCAAGAGTAGTGTCAGTTCTGGCAAGTCACATTAGTAAAGCTTGCATCAGCTGACTCTCAGCTTCTCCATGTCTACCTATAGGAATACGACACCTTTCACAGCATCCATATATTTAAGCTCCTTCAGTATTATCAACAACAATCTTGTTTCTCAGGAGCTAATTACCCTCCTCCGTTCCCCAGCTGCTCCTCTCGTCCAGTCAGGATTTGCCATTCTGATTCCCCTTTGGACTAGACTAAATTCTCGAATTATCTTGTACATTAAAATATTGAATTAATGATATCTGCAATACATTCATGTTGGTTCTGTTCTGTTCACTGTTCACTGTTCTGTTGGTTAATGCTGCTCTCCCTCATCTTATCCATGCAAGGCTGCATGGATGCACAGGGAGTTCTCGCCCAGAACAGAAATGTAAATCCAAACTGTTGGCCCTATTTTAACGATCTATGTGCATGGTCTACAGCACACGGCGCAAGTGCACTTAGGGAGTGTCCGAACCCACTTTTGCTAGTTTAACAACGGGAAAAATGGTCGGTGCGCCCGTCGCATGGTCTAAAAGGGTTGTCCCTATTCTCTTAAATGAGTAATGGGTGTGTTTTGGGTGTAACGTGCAAAAAACCTATCAGTGTAATTTCCCATTCCCTTTAAAGCCAGTTGCGCTGGCGCCATGGCAGATTCGCTATTTACATGGTGGGATTTGCAAGCGGAAAGAGTAAACGCATCTCCAGAGAGCAAATGGATCTGCTCGTGCGCAAGGTTAAAGCGCGCAAACAGACCATTTACGGGACAGGCCAGATTCTATCATATCTTCTTTATGTCCACAATATAAATTTTTTACATTTTAATATTTTTTATTTTGTAATATTTGGCATGTTTGTGTGCTGCTGTGCATCCCTGTGTTGTGGACCCACCAACAGGCACACATTACTAATTTGCTCTTTAATTAACAATATATATATATATATATATATATATATATATATATATATATTATATTATTTTATATATATATATATATATATATATATATATATATATATATATATATATATATATATATATTGCGCCATTAACTTTAGACCAGGTTTCAGTTGATCAATGGCGCAGTCTATTTAAAGGGTTAGTTCACCCAAAAATCAAAATTCTGTCAGTAATTACTCACCCTCATGTTGTTCCAACCCCGTAAGACCTTCGTTCATCTTCGGAAAAATCTGAGAGCTGTCTCACTCCTCCGTAAGCTTCTAAGGGACTGAAACTTGCTGGCCCAAAAAAGTTATTAAAGAGATCATTAATATAGTCCAAGTGACTACAGTGGCTTAATCTTAAGTTTATAAAGCGACGAGAATTTTTTTTTTTTGCGCTAAAAAACAAAACAAAAATAACGACTTTATTCCACTATTCATTTCCTTCTCTCTGGGCCTCGAGTGAGTTCACGTAGTGTTTTTGCGCAGCGCGTCACACACATGACCAGCGTCGGCCAATAGTGAGCCTACGTGGTGACGTGCAACACTGACGCGCTGCGCAAAAACACTACGTGAACTCACTCGAGGCCCAGAGAGAAGGAAATGAATAGTGGAATAAAGTCCGTTTTGTTTTTTGTTTTTTTTCTCACAAAAAGTATTCTCGTCGCTTTATAAACTTAAGATTAAGCCACTGTAGTCACTTGGACTATATTAACAATCTCTTTAATAACTTTTCTGGGCCAGCAAGTTTCAGTCCCTTAGAAGCCTACGGAGGAGTGAGACAGCTCTCAGATTTAATAAAAAATATCTTAATTTGTGTTCCGAAGATGAACGAAGGTCTTACAGGGTTGGAACAACATGAGGGTGAGTAATTACTGACAGAATATTCATTTTTGGGTGAACTAACCCTTTAAGTTGCCTCAAAATAGCAATGCACAAACAATGGACCTGAACACACCTCATTTTCAGACCAGCACGCCCATGGGCGCACAAATGGGAGCAAATGCATTTACTATTTAAACAACGTGGCGCAGGACATGAAAATGTAAACTACGCTGCATTGCGCCGGGTAAAATAGGGCCCTGTATGCTAATTGTCAATCGAATTTGACGATAGTGGTCCTGACAGAACCATTATCAAACCAGCAGCTTACTGCTACCTACTTCATCAGTGCAGAAAGGTGGTTGATTGAAAAAACAGTTTTATGATAAAAAAAGAACACAAGAAATACCTTTTGGTAGATGATGGGGTTTTCGCACAGAAGTTTGGTCCATCACCTTTTGAATGGTCACTCTTCATAGACACAAAGCTGGATGCATGTGAAAATGATCTTTCCCTAATGACACAGAGCCGAAAGAATAAGAAAAAAACACTTTACTACAGGTTACTGCTGTGTCATTTATAGAGGTTTGACGTTGCAAATGGTACTTAGATGCAATATAGCCCCGTATGGAATGTATTTATACTTGATTGCCTGTTCTGTATTTCCACTGTGGAATGTAGTGCACTAGTGGCTACCTGTGTTACTGAACGACCATGTTCATTAACAAGTAAAGCCGATTACAATTTTCTTTCAAAATTCTTTGATTTATTCTTGTATTTAGTCAAGTTCTAGTACATACACTAAGTTAACATCACTGCATGTTTGTGTAACGTGCTTGTTCTGTTTTGGTTTGGTTCTGTCATTTGCTTCTGTGATCTTCTGCGTGTTCTGTGTTGTTTTGTAGTGTTGGTTTTGGATTTTCCTTCTCTTAATATAGACATGCACCCCAATACAGTTACATGTGACGATAGATTTTACTTATTTAATAATAATTAATCAATGGATCACATGTAAGACGCTTTGAGAAACAGATGAAATACCTTTTGTCATCTGGTGTTTTCTCACTGAAGTTTGGTCCATCACCTTTTGAATGGTCACTCTTCACAGACACAGAGGACAAATGTGAGCCTGATCTTTCACTAATGACAAAGAGACAAAAACACTTTACTTTAAAAAGGTTTGATGTTGCAAATGGTAATTAGATGGGTAGATGGAAAACCTACAGCAAAGGAGGCTTTCTTTGAACTCTACGCCTGCTCTTACACGGCCAAGGAGGTCATCCCTGAACACCGTTTGCCCCTGTTCTGTCAAGGCCAAGGAAGCCTTCCTTGAACTGTCGGCCAAAATGAACTCATGATCTAATTGCCAAGGAAGCCAGCCTTGTGGTGTTCCCCTGCTCCACCATAGTGGTCACCAGCTCTGCCTGCTCCTCTGTAGTGGTCACTGTTGTGGCAAATTCAAAGTCCTCAAATCGGGTCTCAAAGAAATCTCTCAAGAGTCGAAGTTCCAGGTCTCAGAAGAATTATGTGTTATTTATGTTCGTTATTGTTTCATTAAACACCCCTGCACTGGATCCTCATCTCAGTCTGCTTTTGTTTTTATTGGTTCCTTTGTTTCTGTGTCAATAGCCGCTTTCCGACCGGAGGAACCTTTTCACAGTTCCTAGAACTATTGGCTAAAGTACCCGGATGTCGGTGTGTTCGCACCGCAGGAACTAGGAATGATTTTAGTTCTAGGAACTCCATTTGGAGGAACTAATTTAGGTCCTACTTCAGAGTAGGGTCTAAACCAGCACTATAGGAACTACCCGTGACATTAGTGTACGCTGATTGAACGAACGCACGCGGAACACCAGCACCCGCCATTTTTAAAACAGCTATAATGTAAACACACAGATTATAGCCTATATATTTACTCCAGAAACTAACTATACAAACATGGAAAACAGTGATAGATGGGCCTCTAAACCTTAATGCTGAAGAGAAAATCCAACGCAACTTTGAGGGGACCAAGCCAAACATGATTATGTTTATCTGCCCAGCTAGCAACACTGGACATCAACCACACGGCATAGGCTAATAACCTTTTTTTCATATACTGTCTACTTTCTATAACAGTTCTATCTAATAACATGTTAAACAGTACTGTTAGACAGATTGCTAACTAATAAACACAGAGAATGCGAGCATTGTTTGCTCTGGCGTTCTCAGCGCCGCCAAAATAAAGGTCCGTCGCGCCGTCAAAATAAAAGTCGCCGTGCTTGCGTCACTCCCTTACCCCTCCTGCCAGTGCGAACGCAAACAGCAAAACCCGAGTTTGGGGGAGAGTAGTTCATAGAACTGTTTAGAAGTGGACAGTTCCTATAAATAAGTTCCTATAACTACTTGGTCGGAAAGCGGCTATTGTCTTTTTGGGTCATTGTGTTGATTACTTTCAGGTGTGTCTTGTTATGTCATTAGTCCTTGAGTGTATATATAGCCCACATTTCCATTGTTCCCTTGTCTAGATTTGGTGTGTATGTAACCTATTGTTTAGTGAGTTTGTCAAGCCTGATCTGTTCATAGTGAAGTCTGTTAAATTTAAGTCTTATTCTAGTCTTTAAGTTTGTCATGTTTTTGTTTGGTTTGTCTTGTATTCTTGTATTCTATGATTTTCAAGACATCACCCTTAGGGACATTGTTTTGCAGGGGGTTATATTAATAAATTTGCTTGTGGCTTCCTGGGGGAAAGATCCACTGGTCTCTGGCGCAATACATCAATCATACTCTGTTGTTAAGCAGCTCATCATTCACTGTGGGAATTGCAGAGGAGAAACCTCGCAATTCCGCTGCACCTGCCATGCCAGAGTCTCGTCAAGTCCAAGAACGTTCTATGCCCTATGTTACGGTCATGAAGGCTGTTCATGTTCTTGCTTCACCATGGCCTTGCAATCTACCAAATCCGCCATGCGATTTACTGCTCTACTGTTGTGGTCATCGCCAGCTCTACCCTGGTGGCCCACTTAGCTCCTGGCTCTGCTATGGCCACCTGATCCTCCATGGTTTCTTTGACTGCTCCACAGTCTTTGATCTTGTCCATAATCCCTCATCTCCTTCATGGGCCTGGCCCTCCATTCCTCCCCTTGGGCCTCCTCCAATCCACCACCCTCCTGATCTTGTTTGTGTTTTGGGTGGGTGTGCCATTGGCATATGGAGCCGCCATTTGTTGGGGGGGATATGTCACATTCGGATTTGATATCACTTTCATGTTTTTATGTCTTTTATTGTGTATTTGTCTCACTTCTGTTCCTGGTTTTGTCATGTGATTCCCATAATTCCTGTGATCTCATAATGTGATCATGTCATGTGCTCCTCTTGCTATAGGCTTGTTTGACTTCATGCAGCGCTGAGCAGACCGATCGGCGACTGACTTGAAGTAGCACATGCTGGTTAGAAAAACGTCTTGAAACAGCACCAACGCCACGTGACTATGACGTATGCCATCAAAGTACTGCGAGAGCGAATTGAGATCAGCTGGCTCGTTCATTCTGCACAGCTTCTCCAGAGTGGCTGCACGAGCTCTGATGACGACACAACTGTTTCACGATTGGCCCGATTCACCGCATGACAATGATCACGTCTGTTTCATGTTTATTCTCACACCTTTAGTTCTACTAATGCTCACAGATCTGTTTTTATAACAGTAAAAGCTCTTTTCATGTAGTCGTGATGTTATATTGTGTCATGTATATCAAAATAAAACTGATAAAAAACATAGACCCCACTTTATTGATTGTATAGGCTTATGTTGAACTACATTCTTGTACAAACAGACGTTATATTAAGCAGTAAATAAAGTATTGAAAAAAAATACTGAAAATTCTGTTTCAATGAATTGCACATGGATTATCACATTCAACTTGCCTCCAGAGGATTAATATTACACAGACATTGTGTGTATTAAAGGTTGTATCAGTGATTTCAGGCCCAAAAATAAATTATCACATACATCTAATCTTAACGATCCGCTAGCTGCCCGCCCCATAAGCATACCATCAAAAAAACGCGTCTCTGTAGGCATCATAGGCTCTGAGATCTGCACACAAAAACAGTTGCTTTCACTACCACTCAAAACCAAAATAAATAGTGTTCCAACCAATCACCGACAGGGGTGGGTGTTGTGAGGTTTTCGCGTGCAGTCGTCATAGGCAGCCGTGCACGAGTGCAAAACCTCACAACACCTACCCCTGTCGGTGATTGGTTGGAACACTATTTATTTTGGTTTTGAGTGATTGGTGAACCACTCAAAACCAGATTGTTTTTGTGTGCAGATCTCAGAGCCTAGGCTGCCTAGAGAGACGCGTTTTTTTGACGGCATGCTTATGGGGCGGGCAGCTAGCGGATCGTTAAGACAGATTAGATGAATGTGATCATTTATTTTTGGGCCTGAAATCACTGATACAACCTTTAATTAATTTATTCTTGTATTTAGTCAAGTTCTATTACATTTACCACAGTGAGAAGATTAGTTAACGTTGCTGTAATGCAAAACATATTAAAATACCTTTTGCCAGGTGTTTTTTCCTCACTGAAGTTTGGTCCATCCCCTTTTGAATGGTCACTCTTTACAGATAAAGATCTGGATACATGTGAGCCTGATCTTCCACTAATGACACAAAGAACATGGAGAAAAACACTTGACTACAGGAAATTATTCCAACTACATTGTCAAACGTTCTCACAACAGCTCACGTACAGTATTTCAGCCGTTTGTTAGATGTTACCTTTCGTTAGATGGGGTTTTCTCATTGAAGTTTGGTCCATCACCTTTTGAATGGTCACTTTTCACAGACACAGAGATGGACACAAGTGAGCCTGATCTTACACTAATGGCACAAAGAAAAAAGAATCTTTACTTCAAGAATTACTTCAGTCTCCATTGAAGAGAAGTTGCAAATGGTAATTAAATAAGGAATAACCGTGCATTTATTGTATTATTCATTCAAGTTCTGGTTTCAGTTTACTTTATTATCCACATTGTGCAAAAATGGTCTCTGTCTCCACCTAACAATACATAGCATAATTTAAATAATGTAACATAAATCATGTGGAATACCTTTTGGTTTGTGACAGTGTTTCTTCACTGAAGGATACACGTGAGCCGGATCTTTTACTAATAACACAAACAGTAGAGAGTAAAGAAAGTTTGAACTACAGAGTCAGATTTAGTTTTGCAATTAAGTTATTAAATACAATGTACTGCGAAAAAACAGTTTAAACATATATTATTATTATTATTTTATCAACCATGACACTAGAAAATGTATTAACACAATGCTTTAAGAAAAGAAATCTAAATGTTTTAAGAAAAATATTTATTGATATACTTTCTTACAGTCTATGTGTAGCAACAATAAGAACCCCATGAAATACCTTTTGGTAGATGATGGTGTTTTCTCACTGAAGTTTGGTCCATCACCTTTTGAATGGTCACTCTTCATAGACACAGAGCTGGACACATGTGAGCCCGATCTTTCACTAACAAAAAAAGAAAACAGAAAAAAAAAAAAAAACACATAAAACATTACAACAGGAGGTTACTCAGTGATATATATAGAACATGCATTAACACAATGCTTTAAGAAAAGAAATCTTAATGTTTTAAGAAAAATATTTATTAAAATACTTTCTTACAGTCTATGTGCAGCAACAATAAGAAACCCATTAAATACCTTTTGGTAGATGATGGTGTTTTCTCACTGAAGTTTGGTCCATCACCTTTTGAATGGTCACTCTTCATAGACACAGAGCTGGACACACATGAGCCCGATCTTTCACTAACGAAAAAAAAAAAAACATAAAACATTACAACAGGAGGTTACTCAGTGATATATATAGAAAATGCATTAACACAATGCTTTAAAGGTACAATATGCAAGATTTTTTTTGCTGCTAGAGGGCGCTACATTCCAAACAACAACAATGGCGTAGCTTGATGACGATGTGAAGGAGCGTGGAATGATGGGAACTGTCGCTTTAAACTCCACCGTGGATGTAAATCAGTCAGACGGGAATCGAAAAATCATGTTCATGGATGAGGCTAAGTTCTATTTTTATAATGACATGCTTTTTGTGGCGAGGGGGGCGTGATTCAGCGCAGTCTGTAATGGGAGAGAGAAGAGACGAGCGTCGTAGGTCAAGTGCAAATGACGAACACCTGTGTCTTATTGCTGTGATCCACGTGGAGAGACCACTTATAAGCCGCGCGCTGGAACGAGAGAGAGACTGAAGAGAAAATTGGACGAAGAGAAAGAAAACCGGTGGATCCGAGCTCTCATTTTTGAACTGTTTTGTGCCGTCGCGGTTGCCACGGTGAATGCGCGTTGTGCACGACTTTTGTTTGTTTTGCTTTATTTTAATAAAGTGCGAGTCCCAGTCACGCCAACCCCTGTCTTCTTCCTTCCTGACTCTTGAACCTAATCACACTTTTATTTCATTAAAATGAATTAACCGCAAGAAAAGTAAGGCTTAATACTAAATTGGTTATCATAGATGTTACTGTATGTCGAATTCATTGTTGCGTAACGCGGCGCAGTTTTACGTGTTCTAAACAATTGTTGTAAAAGTACATTCGAACATACCCACATCATTTGCCAAAATACTGATTAATCTTTATGTATAACACATGCCATATTTATTTACATGGCCATAAACACCAGACGTGATAAACAATGTCAATAAACTAAACACAAATCTAAAGCAATAATACTTCCCTTACATAAACATAAGTATTACCGAATGCTACATTTGGAAAATATAAAATTAAGCATGCTTTGTCGACAGAACCAGCTGCAATCGGTAAAGAATAATTGTGTTCCATAACGACTGCACGAACAAGCTAACGTTTGTTGCTTGATAGACGCTACAACTACAACTTCCGCATTTGTCCAGGACTCCACGCAGTACGAGCGGAAACCGAGGGTAACGCGGGTATGACGCAATTGACTGGTGACTCCCAGCTCCCCCCTGCTCTAACGCCCCGTTTTCTTGGTTAAAATCGCAATTTTCTCACGATTTAAAAATAGTTAGAAACATTTGGGATATTGTAAGTAATCAACTTAACAAAATATATAACACTGGCCTTGAGATTATGGGATATTTTATTGCAAAATTCGTATATATTGTACCTTTAAGAAAAGAAATTGAAATGTTTTAAGAAAAATATTTATTGACATACTTTCTTACAGTCTTATGTGTAGCAACAATAAGAAACCCATTAAATACCTTTTGGTAGATGATGGTGTTTTCTCACTGAAGTTTGGTCCATCACCTTTTGAATGGTCACTCTTCATAGACACAGAGCTGGACACATGTGAGCCCGATCTTTCGCTAATAGAAAAATAATAATAATAATAATAATAACATATTATAACATAAAAACATAAAACATTACAACAGGAGGTTACTATATATATATATATATATATATATATATATATATATATATATACACACACACACACACACATATATACATACATACATACAGTTGTGGACATAATTATTTGCACCCCTGCTTATCACCCATGATATAATAAATAAATAAATGGCTGTAAAAAAAAATCTGCATTGTTTATCCTTTTTTTCTTTCATTAAAAAAAATTTGGCAAAAATCTAACCTTTCATTGTTGTAAAAGAATTTAAAAAGGGGGGCAATTCACATTATGAAATAAATGTTTTTTCGCCAAAACACATTGGGCACAATTATTGGCACCCCTAGGATTTTCTACGAGTAAAATATCTCTGGTAATATTTACCT
Organism: Squalius cephalus; assembly: GCF_949319135.1. NCBI lineage: Eukaryota > Metazoa > Chordata > Actinopteri > Cypriniformes > Leuciscidae > Squalius > Squalius cephalus. Next base: position 26,045,828 of record NC_137134.1, read on the forward strand.
TTTTTTAGCACACCAGGGTGACTAGGAACATGAAATTGTCTAGCTATGACTTCTTGTTTCACAGAAGTTTAAATATGAGGAAACACAAAAGCCAAATTCCCTTAATCATCCATCACAATGAGTAAAACCAAAAAATATAGTTCTGATGTGCAGCAAAAGATTGTTGAGCTTCACAAAATAGAAAGTGTTGTAGGAAAATGGCTAAATAATTGAAAATACCCATTTCCACCATTAGGGCAATAATTAAGAAGTTCTAATCAACAGGAAATGTTACGAATCTGCCAGGAAGAGGACGTGTGTCTATATTGTATTAATGCATGGTGAGGAGGAAAGTTTGAGTGGCCAAAGACTCTTCAAGGATCACAGATGGATAATTGCAGAGATAAGTTGGGGTCAGAAGCCTACCCAAAAAAAATAAAAAATAAATAAAAAAAATCAAACAAACCCTACATCACCACATGTTGTTTGGGAGGGTTTCAAGAAAAATCCTCCTCACTCATCCAAAAACAAACTCCAGCAAATTCAGTTGTCAGGAAATTAAAATTGTTGTCAGATGAAACTAAAAAAAAAAAGCTTTTTGGCAGCAAACACGCTAGATGGGTTTGATGCACACATGGATAAAAAGTACCTTAAAAGTACTTTAAAAGTAAAGTAAAAAGTATGTGTACAATTTAATATACCATTGGAAACATGTTTTGGGCATATTTTTCATCTGGAGGTCCTGGACATCTTGTTCAGATACATGGCATCGTGGATTCTATCAAATATCAACAGCCAAAAAAACTAAATCAAAACCTGACGTCTTCTGCTAGAAATCTTAAAATGGGCCGTGGTTGGATCTTCCATCAGGACAACGATCCAAAACAAACATCAAAATCAACACAAAAATGTGTTACGGAGCACAAAATGAAGCTTCTGCCATGACCGACTCAGTCCCCTGACCTGATGAGTGGGCTGAACTGAAGAGAAGCAGCACAAACATGGATCTGGGAATCTGAAGGATCTGGAGAGATTCTGTATGGAGGAATGGTCTCTGATCTCTGGTCAGGTGTTCTCCAAACTCATCAGGCATTATAGAAGAAAACTCAGATCTGTTATCTTGGCAAAAGGAGATTGCAAAAAGTATTTAATAAAAGGGTGCCAATATTTGTGGCCAACGTGTTTTGGAGAAAAACATTTATTTTATAATGTGATTTCCCCTGCACTTTCAATTCTTTTACTTCAATGAAATGTTCGATTTTTGCAAATTGTTTGAATGAAAGATCAAAAGGATAAAAAATGCAGATACATTTTTTTTTACAGCCATTTTTTATCATATTTACCAGGGGTGCCATTAATTCTGACCACAACTGTATATGAATGCTGTATTAAAACCATTCATTATTATTCTTCATTCGAATCCAAAAGGAGAAATTGATTCATTGAGTGCAGATCAATGCATTCAGCACCACTCCAAGACTGTTGTATGTTTGTTTTCATTGGTTGTCATGGTTATTTATGGCTCCCTGGCTCCACCTCAGCCGCTCTTCCCCGTGTCTCTGCCTTGGCCATCTGGTCCTATGGTGTTTGAACTTTGCGACCGTTAAAACTGTATGTTCTAGTAAGAATGTACTACATGTGGATGTACTACATCCATCATGTTGTCATTATCATGTACACTATCAGCGTCAGTTGTGTCACTTCACCTCCATTCATAAATTCTCTCCCGTGGCCTCATGGGATAGTAAAGTATCCATCAAATGAGCACTTCAGAATCTTGCCGGAAGTAGTAGGTCATCCTGGGACTTTTCACCTACTGTTTTTTTAATACTATGTATTCGTACATACTACTCTTTTGGTATACTGTTTTTTCGCATACTATATAGTAGGTAAGTATTCAATTTCAGATGCAGCACTGGTCTCCACCACTCCCGTTTTCAACTCCCCCAACAACCCCGGCTCCACCCTCCATCATCTGTTGATGAGTCCTCCTCCTCCTGGCTCCTATCTGAGACGCTCAAGGCACTTGCTCTCCACCAGAGCCCCCATGGTCTGGTCTACCACCGGCTCACACGTGGTCTCTTCCGTCGACCTTGCTACGTCCCCCACCCTCCTTCTACTTTTATTGTTTCTTTCATGGTGCCAGGAAGCGGGATAATGTCACATTCAATTTTGATTTCAGTTTTATTTTCATAAACTTTTATTGTTCATCAATATTTCCTGAGTTTCCTTGGTTGTCTTGGTTACAAAGTATGCTTTCATTGGTTGACATGGTTCCCTATCAGTCAGTCATGTAAACTAAACGAGCCAATGCACATTGGCATGCAAGATTTGCATCAAGCCCCCCGCCCCACTAAGCAGTTATATAAGTCGACGTGTGTGCGATCACACTTCAAGCTTTCGCTTAGGAGCCGAGCATTTCATTCTGATCCTGCTCTACAATCATCAACGAGTCTGCTATGAGTTGGGAGAGTTCTTCAGCAAGTTTTGGTGTGACGGCGTGTCAGCGGTGGTTGCTTCAAGAGCATTTCCTACTGCTTCCTGCAGTTCTAAAAGAGAATTATTGCACACTGCAGACTTAAATACAGGTCTCGCAAGTTGTGCTGCGACCATTCCCCTGTGTGCTTCAGCACTATTAAAAGAGCTATTTCCCTAAAAGAGTAAGCACGGGTGTAACGTTGTGTCTTTTTAAAGATGTTATTCCACCCATGTGTTTCTGGATGCTGTCGTTTCCAGCTCTGTCTGACAGTCATGATCACTGCTTCATGTGTCTGGGCTTAAAGCACACTGAGGTGGCTTTTGTGGATGAGTCATGTACCCATTGTGGGAAGATGACCATCTTGATGCTGCGGTTAAGACTCCAACACCCCCAAAAAGGTGGAGTCCCCTCTGCTATGCAAGATCCTTATCCTTAAAACCTACTAGTGTTGTTACTAGGAATTTTTTTTTTTTTTTTGCCATTGACTTCTATGGGGATCTGTCATTCAGATATCAACTATTCAGTTCTGACTAGTGTGTATTCCAACTGTGACTAGTACGTATTTATTAGATACTAGAAGTTATTTATTAGGTACTAGTACTTATTTTTTTAGATACTAGTACCTATTACTAGATACTAGTATTTATTCAATAAATACTAGTACTAAGTCATTAGATACTAATACCTATTAAATAGATACTAGTACTTATTCATTAGATACTAGTACTTATTCATTAGACACTAGTACCTATTAATTAAATACTAGTACTTATTAATTAGCTACTAGTACTTATTCAATAGATACTAGTACGTATTTATTAGACACTAGTATCTTTTGTAATTGTTACTAGTAACTATTCTTATTTTACTAGTCACAGTTGCTTTTTTACTCGTCTTATGTTATGACTAGTCAGAACGGCCACTGTAGAGTTCAATTAAAAATCTTACTAGTAAAATAAAAAATATTAACATTTGGAATAAATAATAGTATCTGATAAATAGGTACTAGTATCTATTGAATAAGTACTAGTATTTATTGAATAAATACTAGTATCTAGTAATAGGTACTAGTATCTAAAAAAATAAGTACTAGTCCCTAATGAATAACTACTAGTATCTAATATATATGTACTAGTCACAATTGGAATACATAATAGTCAGAACTGAATAGAAGTCAATGGCAAAAAAAATAATTTGTTACTAGTAACAAAAGAATAGTTACTAGTCACTATTGAAATAAGTACTAGTGTCTAATGAATAAGTACTAGTATCTAATGAATAAGTACTAGTACCAATTAAATAGGCACTAGAATCTAATGAATAACTACTAGTATATTTTAAAAAGGTACTAGTATCTAAAGAATAAGCACTAGTAGCTAATGAATAAGCACTAGTACTTAATGGAATAGATACTAGTGTCTAAAAAATAAGTACTAGTAGCATGAAAATAGAGACTAGTGGGTTTAAATGTTAAAACGGCTTGCCATAACACATATAAATGTATATATTTTACAAATATTTGCATGTATATACTGTATATATATATATATTTTATATTAAATATAATTATTTTATATATAAATAACACTTTTAAATCACATAACATAATATATATATATATATATATATATAAATAACACATTTTTCTTAAATATATACATGCATTTGTGTGTATTTATATAAACAAAATAATTATACACAGTACACACACATATATTATGTACACACAAACTTTTATTTTGGATGCGATTAATCGTGATTAATCATTGCACAGCCCTAGATCACAGTGGGATCACAGTGGGGGCTAACCTTCTGGGGTAATCTCCATGGGGAGTGGGGAATTTCCGGTTAATATTACTGGCCTTTCCCATGGGGGACCAAGCATTTCATTCAGGGCTCTGGCGGAAGACCACGTCTAAAACAGCATCGGAGGGTCGTCTAGACTCCTAAAATTCGGCTGTGTTGCCCCCTTTGGGGAGAGTAGCATTTACTGTGTCCCGAACGCTCAAGGCTGGATGATTGGTGGGGGGCACTGAGGTTACCAGGTCATGGAAGGCATATTTTTCTGCTCAAAACCGAGCTGGTGCCTTCTCTGCCCTCACAACCTTCGATGGTGGGGTGGCCAAGGGGTACATGTAGATCTGGTGGGGTAATCTGTGTGTCCCATCCAAGGCTTGTAAGTTCTCGTCCATGCTTATGGCCATGGCTTAATTAAAGAGCCACTGGACAGGCTGCCTCCCCCTGCACGCCATGCCCCCCCCCCCCCGATCACTGACTCAGGCGATGTCCACACTACTGCCGTGCAAAGGCAAAAGACTGTAACTTCGTTTTTGGTCGAAAATTTGTTATTTATATTTTTGCCACATTCAAGATCTCCTTTATCATGTGGATAAGTATCTTGAATCAATTCCGTTGTTTTTTCGAGAAAATAATGAGTTGTCTTAACAGTAACTTCTAAAAGCCCATGAGAAACAAAGGCAGAACACGGTCACATCAGTTACCGCTCTTTGGCTTTGTTTTGGAACGCTCGAAATTGAGTTACGGTGCTCTGCCTTTGTTTAGCCGCGCGTCAATATGAAGTTACTGTGCTGGTGTTCTATCAAATAATGCTACCTACCAGATTGTACAGTGTTCTGCCTTTGTTTTACTGTCCATTAAAAAATTACGGTGTAGCCTGTGTACTTGTCATAGCAAAATGTCATAGCAAGCAGTACTCCTGAGACGGACGACCCGGCAATGGAGGAATTAGCTCTTCGGGTCTGCCTTGCCACTCTCATCCCCCTCTCCTATCACCAGCAGTCAGCGGTGTGCGGTTCGAGGACAGATCTTCACACACCCCCTGCCCAACCATGGAGCCAGGTAAATGTTACACCGCACACTCAGACCCCACTCCGGGATGCTGTGCCTTCCACCTCGCTGCCCAACTGCGGATACTTCTGTGATTCCTCTGACCCCGCTTGCACGGTCTCTGGAGGCCTTTGCTAGCTCTTCTCAGGCCATCTCGCTGGCTCATTCAGACTCAGCTATGCGATTCAGTTTTTCAGGGGCATTCAGTTCACCTCAGTTCTGGACAATGATGCTCCTGTCCTACTGGCAGCGATTGCAGCCCTGCTGGTGACGGACCCGATGGAGCCAGTCCCTCCAGCCAATATGAAGACTATGAATAATGAATAAGGGTTTTACAGCCCTTACTTCATTGAAGTACCCAAAAAAGGCAGTGGGTTAAGACCGATCTTGGATCTGCGTGTTTTATATCAGGCCCTTCACAAGCACCCGTTAAAAATGTTGATGCAGAGATGGATTTTTGAATGCATTCAACCACAAGATTGAACCTGATCTACCAGAAGGATGCGTACTTTCATGTCTCGATCCTCCCTTGACACAGACCATTCCTACGCTTTGCGTTCGAGGGTCAGGCAGTACATAGTACAAAGTCCTCCACACACCTGTTTCTTATTTTGATCATTAGCTTGCTTTGTATATATAGCCCTCTGTTCTGTTCTTTGTTTGGCATTGCTTGTGTTTAGTGCACACTTGTGTATATTTTGGGTTTAGCCTTGCTTGTATCTTTATTTTGATTTGTTTATTAAAGTATATTAATATTAAGTATATTGTATTTACATCTGCTTTGCCTCGTCTCATCTCATATTTGCCTGATCAACTGTGATTTCTATTTAATATTAACCTTTTATACTTCAACACCACAACTACCAGAAGTGGCATGTCTTATCAATCTTGTAATCTTACCAGTGTTTGGTCTGCCACAATATAAACTACCAATAAAAGCTAACAATATCCTGCATCCCTTTGTGGACCCGATACGTCCGCGATAATTAATGTGATATGGCTCAGCTTGTCAGTGAACTACGGCTCTGTGTAGTAAATGCCGCTCCAATTGAAAGCAGGTGATGGCGATTTACAACTAATCAAGGAACCGGCTTTACTGACGAGATGCACATAAAAATGTCATGCGATATATCGCCCAGCCCTAGTGTGCACATATAGCCGTCATCATATAACTCCATCGCAGGGATTATAATCATCCAGTCTATAGTGAACGCTACACACTACCATGTTTTTCGAAGCAGATGCAGAAGTGAAGTCCCGACTTTTCATCTGCACATTACGCACCCAGGCATGGAAGATAGCACCATCCTGAATAGCAATCATCCGGAAACCTGTGGACTCGAAGTCCTGACAGGTCATAATTCACAGTAATTTACCACAACAATAATTAATTGAAATACAATAACGACGAGAACATACTGAATCACGTCCACTCTCACTGAGCACCAACCTACTCTGCGGTGCACTAAGTGAACACAGAGCCCGGCAAACGACTCCCTCTCATGACGTAATATGACGTGATGATGAAAAAACAGCTTTTTCAACACGATCAAGGAAACTGTCACGTTTTCTTTGCAAAACAATTTTAAATCCTGCATTAACTTTTTATATGGTATTTTCATACAAGTTTATAAATTAATTTTGAAAAAAAAAAAAAAACGGCAATATGCCCTTTAAACAACTATTCAAAGACTGGGACAGGGGCTCCAAGAGCCATTAAAGACAAAAGGTGATAGTCTCCGCAATCTGACTCATTTGACTTACAATAAAGAGAACAGGACTGGCAGGAACCTCTTGCTAAAATCTTTGCTTAACCAAATCATTCATCTGATGTTATCATCTTTACCTTAAATGCTAAATACAAAGTACTTACCCTTAGTTTTTCATGTGATGTTATGTAAGGATGTAAGATCAGCAGATCTTAAAGAGATTCTTAAATTTGTAATTCCACATTGCGTTGGCTGGAGCTGAGCCAGAGACGGATGCCCTCAGCACCAGCCATATATCACATAAATGTTCATTTCAGATACACATTGTGTAGGTAACCATAAAAGTCACTCTTTTCTTCTCCAAGTTCCCTGGCAAATTACTTTCATGTATTTTGGGAGAAACTGATGAATTTACGTGTTGTAAATCTGACAGATAGAATTCTCTGAACTGCAGTGCAAAAGGGGCGGTTAAATACCTTATGGCAGATGATGTTTTTTCCTCGCTGAAGTTCGGTCCATCACCTTTTGAATGGTCACTCTTCATAGACACAGAACTCAGTACAGGTGAATCTGATCTTTTACTAAAGACACAAAGAGACAAAAGAAGAAAAAAAAAACACTCTTGAAGGTTCTTCAGTCTCAATTGAAGAGCATTTGTCCTTCTCACAATTTATACAAGATTGTCTGTTCAGTCAGTCAAGATAATTCACAATTTCACAAACACCATAATGGAGATATTTAAATAATGTAGCATAAAACACATTGAAAAGCTTTTGGTTGGTGATGGCGTCTCCTCACTGAAGGACACGTGTGAGCCTGATCTTTCACTAAAAACATAAAGGTAGTTCCTCAGTATCATTTGAAGAAGTTTAATAATTAAATGCAGTTAAATACAATTTAACAAACAATAACCATGCATTATTATTCTTCTCCCACCAATAGAAGGAAAAGTTAGCTAATCATAATATTATAATGCAATTGTATGTTTGAGAAAAAAAACCTTTAAAGTTTTATGATAAATATTCATTAAAAAAACTTTAACACAGTCTATGTGTGACCAACAGTGAAAAACACACAAAATACCTTTTGGTAGGTGTTTCTTCAGTGAAATATGGTACATCACCTTTCGACTGGTCACTCTTCACAGACTCAGAGCTGGAAACCTCTGAGTCTGGTATTTCCCTAATAACGCAAAGATGAGAGAGAAAGACAGAGAGAAACATTTTACTAAATACGGTACTTCAGTCTCATTTGAAGAGGTTTATTGTTGCAAAAAATAATTTAAAACAAACTTTAACTGTGCATTATTGTCCTTTTGTTTTTATTTTATTTTTAAAAATGTTGACGTGATGTTGGCGCTTTGAGTATGATTGGATGGAAAGAAGTTCTTCTTAAAAACTTGTATTACATTACTACCGCCAACCTATCCAGAAATTTCACTGGAATTTGGAAGATACTTTTATCCAAAGCAACATATATTTAATTCAAGACACATATGTTATCCATTTCCGTGATCTTGTGATACTCTTTGAGTTACAGAAATATTAAACAGGAACAAAGTTGTGACACCTGGCAGATCCCTATAATGTTTAACCCCTTAGCCAATAAACCTTGATCACTATTGGCATCTCTGTGACAGTACGAATGTAAAATACCTTTTTTGGCAGAGAAACTTAAGTTGTAACTGAGATGCATGACACTTTTAATTTTAACACAGTTAATTTTTAACCCTACACCTTTACTGGACTTTGAACAAGCCAATTTCTTCCCTTCACTTTATTCCTGAGTGTTTCTTGTGTTCTATAGACTCATATGCATCAGAGGTGGACAGTAAAAAAGTACATTTACTTGAGTACTGTACTTCATTTTATTACTTGTACTTCATGTATTATTTTTTTCTGGAAACTTTTTACTTTAACTTCACTACATTTGAAAGACAAATATCGTACTTTTTACTCCACTACAATTCTGTCAAGGTCCTTGAGTAGAAAGTAGTAATGCCAGTCAGGGGATGATTTTGGTTGCAGGGGTTGCATTTCGGTGGGAAATGAAAGTCGGATTGATGTCAGAAACCGACTGATGTTGGTTTCTGACGTCAACCCAATTTTCGTTTTCAACCACAATACGTCTGTCCAACGTTATAAATTAATGTCAATCCAGCGTTGGATTCTAACATCAACCTGATTTTCATTTTCAACATTGGGTTTGGTCTTCTAAATGCAAATTTTGTCATTGTTTTGGTGCACACTAGCTTATAGATAACAGTAGGTTAACATATACTAAAAGCCAAAAAAGTTTAAATAGGGCACTATTTGAGGGAACAGCCATTTGGGTGTCTGAAACCATTGTGGACATTATTGAGTGTACTTATTCAATCCCACTACTGGAACTGTTTTCTAGAAATAAATTTGATATTGATATGAGGGTAGGTAGGCAGGCATAGATTCGGAGGCATAAGGTACTGTAAGTATTACACACAACAATGCAACAATAATAAAACAATGCATTGACATTTACTTTTGATACTTAAGTACTTTTAAAAACGAGTACTTCTGTGCTTTTACTTAAGTAAAAATCGGTCTTTACAACTTTTACTTGTAACGGAGTAATATCTGACCAGTAGTATCCGTACTTTCACTCAATTAAGGAAGTTGTGTACTTTGTCCACCTCTACACTAACACTAAGTCTTATCCTCCAGCTTACTGAGCTTCTTAAAGGGATACTTCACCCAAAAATGAACATTTTGTCATCATTTACTCACCCTCAATTTGTTCCAAATCTGTATGAGTTTCTCTCTTCTGTTGAACACACACAAAAAAAAGATATTTTGAAGAGTGTTGGAAACCAAACAGTTTATGGCCATTGACTTCCATAGTATTTTTTTCTTATTATGGAAGTCAATGGCTACTGTCAACTGTCTGGTTTCCAAAAATTCTTCAAAATATCTTCTTTTGTGTTCAACACAAGAAAGAAACTCATACAGGTTTGGAACAGCTTGAGGGTGAACAAATTATGACAGAAATTAATTTTTTGGGTGAACTATCCCTTTATTGATGGAGCTGCATTATCACTTTAGTTTATTATGATTTCAGTAAAGAATAAATTGTAATGAATTGTATACTCAAAGTTTATGATTGTTGATTAATGATGACTGTTTAATGAAATTAAACTAAAACTTTGTGATAAATACAGTACAGTTGCCTTACGGTAACAGAGCTACAATTGTGACTCTTCATTCGAAGAATGAGGAGAAGATTTAAAAGGACTGCCTGAAAACAGATGCGGTCTTACCTCTGTTTCTCTGGGAGACTCATCTTAGAGAGAGAGAGTCCTTTCCTCGCTCTTCTGACATACTGCAGCTAAACTGCCATTAAAATCAGATCAGCACTGGGATCGATGTGTTGAAGACATTCAGCTGCTCAGCACGACCTGGACATAACCATAATGTTATGAGGTGAATATAATTATGAGTGTTGAGTTGGTAACAAACAAGCTGCATAAAAATAACATGGACTATGAAACAAACATTTCCATTTAGTGCAACCAAATGTGCAGGTGCATTTCAAATAACTTTTCAAAACATAACTTTAAATATAAATACACAACTATGCAATGAAAGAAACTTTTTTCAGCACTGGATCAAAACATTGAAGGGGAAAACTGATCAAGGCTATTGTAATTTTATATGATTTTACACTCATATTTACTTATCCACCAATATATACCATATGTTTTATCATATTTACTTATCCACCATAGTTCTTTTCATTTGATTTCACATCATTTGACCACGTCATGCTCAGAATGTTGGCTATTAATTTCAAATGCTCCCACAATATTACCACATTGGTCATTGTGGTAAGTGAACGGAAATATTGTAAATATTCTATTTGTTAAAGCTGTCATGTGTTAGCTATATTTGACACAAACAAAAAGACATTAAAGCATCAATCACCGCGTGCTTTGGTTTACCCGCCAAAGGGTCTGATTTTCCCTTAGAATATGCTTTCGATTTCGCATCATGGCATATCAAAAAAAAATAAATAATAAAACAGACAAAAATAAAAGGAGGAAAATTTAAAAAGGCCTCGTAATACTTGTACTGAAAAATAAAAATTACCTGTTCTTTAACGTAGCCTAATTATCAATAACTACTCGAGGACGTTTTTTTTTTTAAAAAAACTTACTTGCCAGCAAGGATGTCAGTGTGGAGCATCAGAAACGATTTGCACAATGGTTTCTTTTTCTCCCTTTTACTGCTAGTCACATGGTACGATTAGGCTACACCCACCCTTGCCAACCACCAGACTGTTCTGTTACATTACGATCTTTAATGCCTGTAGATTTGTTCACGGTTAAACATTGACTGGTCATGTAGATCATATTTGTGTTAGTCACATCTTTATCAAGTGCAAATCATGCCATATGCAAAACAATTGTGAGATTCATATGAAAGGTTCATGTGAAAGGTATCCCCTCACCAGTGTAGCCTTTTTTCTATTTTTATTTTAAATAAAAACATCTGTCTGGGAGCTGTTCGGGTGCCTCGAATTGGTTTATCCCTATGGATGTTTAATTAGCCTAGTTTAACTTCACTCCACTCCAGCCTGGACCCTGAAGTAGCCTATAATGCGCGATTTTTTATTTTATTTTTTCCATTAGCCTACTTGACGGTGACTATTCTGCGTTTGTCAAAACACTTTCAGTTTCGTTTATAGGCTACAAACATAAAATAAGTCTTTACCCTATTGACATACGTTTAGTAGGCTATAGAGACTTTGTGAATAACACGCATAGTCCTAGGCCTAAATGATTTGTTAAAAACTGTTTCTGTATTTTTTAAATCAAACGGCGCTAAAGGACCGGTTGAAAAATCAGACGTAAAAGAGCTGCATTTCATCTTTATGCACATTAGATGGCGCTAACCCCATGTTTTGTAACTTAGCACTGACTTACGGGTGGAATTCAATATGTTATTTCATCCGAGTTGCCTTATAATTACATAATCTCTGTAAAGTAAAAGCGCAGTCAGCAAATTTCCTTTGGCATAGATTTGGCCCAAATAAATTTAATTTAATCATTAAAATAAATTTAATAATTTAACAAAATACTTGTTTTATAATACCAAAAAAAAAAAAAAAAGTCATTTAAAAAAGCAAGAGAATGTGCATTAAATTATATACAGGTACAATTAAAATGCCACATAATATTATAACATTTACTTATCTAATCAGGCACGTATTAACCCAGTCTATGGTATTAACGAATAGGCTATGGCAAATCAGCTGTTCTCCCCGTAGACAGTATTTAAACGGGTTCTCCCATTAGCAGTTTTATGTCGCGCAGGCGCAATAGAACACCAGAACGCCGTTGCCGTTTCATCCGCAGCTGTTATGTTGCTTAAAGTCCCTAATAAAAACAAATTGTAAAAATTAATTTGCAATAATAATTGCTACATTTAGCAATGTAAGGAAAAAGAAGATTAAAAAGAAATACATTAGTAAAAGAAACAATTAGTATAATACATCAGATTTTTTTTTTAAAGCACATAGGCCTATTAAAAATGACTGTAAATCAACACATACATTCTGCATACATACATACATTCTGTTTAGCTAATGTGATGGCTATCTTCCACATATTGACCCAAAAGTTCTTGCTATTTGGTTGGCTATTCTACGGAGCCCCTGAAGGGACATATGAGAAAAAAATATGAGATGAGGAAAAATTATTTGTCAATGCTTTAGTGTTCTCTAAAGCATGCAATGTTTTGCATTCCCTCGCTAAAATGTTTGTGTTCCGCTGAGAAACTTGCCGTTTTGCAAGTGAATGCAAAGTTTGTACAAACGGCGTGAACCCCATTTCAACAGCCTACATTTGTTCTGAAAGCCTCACAGATTCAGACTACTGGCATCACCATTTTGTAAGAGCAAGGCATTTAAAAGAGAGCAAACAGTAAAAAAAAAAAAAAAAAAAAAAAAAAAACCTTACAATATTAACTTGTGAAAGTTGTTCATATTAAAAGATTGAGTCAACATGAAGGTGAAGGAATTTTTATTTTTTAACGAACTATCTCTTTGAAATGGACCCATAATTATGACCGCCGCTAGCGTAGCTAGCGAAAGCGGTCATATAGGGATTGTCAAAGTTTTTTTTTTTTTTTTTTCCCGTCACCTTACTGAATTTTTCGTCAACGATACCAGGGACACCGAAGCACCGGGGAACATGAAATTTGGTGGGCATGTAGCCCCACTAGACTTCTAAGGAAAAATTTCGTTTGGTCCCCGGGGGCCACTCCCCCCCCGCGCTGGGCCCCCCCAAACCCCAAAAAATGCAGTTTTTCCTAAATAACTACCTGAACCGTGGCACCGAGGATGAAGAAATTTTTATGGTATGTTGGTCTACTAGACTTTTACGGAAAAATTTCGTTTGGTCCCCGGGGGCCACTTCCCCCCCCGCGCTGCGGCCCCCGTAAATTTTTCGTCAACGATACCAGGGACACCGAAGCACCGGGGAACATGAAATTTGGTGGGCATGCAGCCCCTCTAGATTTCTAAGGAAAAATTTAGTTTGGTCCCCAGGGGCCACTCCCCCCCCGCACTGGGCCCCCCCAAACCCCAAAAAATTCAGTTTTTCCTAAATAACTACCTGAACCGTGGCACCGAGGATGAAGAAATTTTTATGGTATGTTGGTCTACTAGACTTTTACGGAAACATTTCGTTTGGTCCCCGGGGGCCACTTCCCCCCCCGCGCTGGGGCCCCCATAAATTTTTCGTCAACGATACCAGGGACACCGAAGCACCGGGGAACATGAAATTTGGTGGGCATGCAGCCCCTCTAGACTTCTAAGGAAAAATTTCGTTTGGTCCCCGGGGGCCACCCCCCCCCCCCCCCCCGCGCTGGGCCCCCCCAAACCCAAAAAAATGCAGTTTTTCCTAAATAACTACCTGAACCGTGGCACCGAGGATGAAGAAATTTTTATGGTATGTAGGGCCCACTCTTAAGGGCCCACATCAACCTAGCCCATAATCAGTCATTTGTGATTTGCGCCCCTCCCATAAAAAATGAAAATGCAATATTATTCTGCTTTAATCGCCCCTATCTTCAGTGGAGATGTTCAGAACTGCACCATATTTCATGTGTATGATTAACTTGACATCCTCTGGGGGTATCCTCTGCTAAGTTTTGTAGAATTTCATCCATGGGGGGGGTATAAAATAAATTCATTTATGTGCACATTTAGTGACTGTACACTCATCGGCCTGTAGATGGTGCTGTTGAGCGAAGGGTTGCTGGTTTAGGATGATACTGTCACACACACACATGCAGGAATACAAACAAATGCAAGCATGCACACACACTGACATCCACACGCACAGACACACACCCATACACACACATACAAATCCACATGCACAGACACACATACATACACGCACAGACACACACACAGACACACACATACACAAACACACACACACACACACACACACACACACACACACACACACACAGACAGACATGCACATACTATTACTTTTTATAGGTATATACATAAACACGCAATACAGCCAAATTACTCAACGTCATTTATTTTTGTGGAAAGCCAGTGCAGGCCTGAGCGGCGGTCATATTTTGTACCGCGATGCGGTACATCTAGTTTAATAACAAATATCAGACACGTGTAAATGCTACTAGAACAGCAAAAACATGTTCAATGACGCTGTGCACACTTTGAAACCGCAACGCGCAAGCCTATAATAAGCAGACTGTTATTGTTCATGGTGTGGACCCAAATATAGTTATCATTAGTTATCATTCTTGGTGTGAACGGCCCTTTAGGCTACGTTCATAATGTCAGTCCAAATACAATTTTTGTGCATATCCGATTGAGATCCGATCAAATTTAGCAAGTCTGAATAGCCACAAATCCCATGAAATGTGGACATTCAATCATTTTAGATCAGATTCCAATTGGATTTGAAATGACAGTGTGAACATAGCCCAAGTGCTCAATTCAAAATTTTGCTTAGATCAAATCTGACCCTCATGCAAAGACAGGGTTGCCAGGTTTTCGCAATAAAATCTGCTCAGTTGCTTCTCAAAACTAGTCCAAATCGTGTTCCTGGGGGTAAATATCATGTTAGTGGGGTCACTTTAAACCCACAGAGTTGAAAAACAACCAGAGGCAACGGTGAAAAAATAGCCCAATTCTGGGGGAAAACCGTAAACTTGGAAACACTCGTCATACAGATGTAAGAACGGAGGACAATAAAGGGGTGGTCGATTATGATTTCACTTCTCTAACTATAGTTAGTGTGTAATGTTGCTGTTTGCCCATAAACAACATCTGCCAAGATACAAAGCTCAAAGTTCAAAGAAAAGGGAGATATTTTCTTTTACAGAAATCGCTTTTTAAGGACTACAACAAACGACTGATAAGGACTACACAAGCTTTCTCCCAGGTTAGTGACATCACAAACCCTAAAATGTACAAAAACCCTGGAAACACACAACAAAGGGGTGAGTCCATGTTGAGAAGAGGTATAGCTGTTGTAGTAGAGCTCATTTGGGAGTCTGTTCAAGCTGTCGCATCCGTCTTTACACATTTATTGCAATGAAGTACGTAACAAATCCATTACGCTGATTTCACGCAGCCGTTATTTTGAAATCGAAAGCAAGGCTCCGGTGGGAAGAAAACCGGAAGTGTCGCCTTTAATCACAGGAGAGTCGTGAATGCGATGGCGTATTGTTGTGTTTAATGAAGTTGTGTCAATTCTAAAACTGTACATACATTTCTTTCATACTTTAGACTATATACAGTGAAATTAATTTATAAATAAAATATTTTTTATATATATAATTCAGAAAGTAAAAAAAGAAGCAGGAATGAACTACATACATATCCTATATTGGATATTAACATCCAATAGTGTACATCGCGGCAGCAGCTTCAGGTTGGTAGTCCAAGGCATTGTTGTTTATCTTTACTTCCGGGGTTCTTCCCACCGGAGCCTCACTTTCGATTTCAAAATGGCGGCTGCGTGAAATCAGCGTATAGCATGTCACTCTTACACCGGTTCCCAAAAGAGCGATTTATAGATTATCATGACAGAATATGCTAATCAATTACTTGAAGATATTTAACTCCACATCAGCTACATCATTGTCCGACTACGGTTTGAGAGACTCTACTTGGGGAGTAGAGTCTCTCAGAGACTTAGTTTACATCTTGTAAAAAGGGACATGATACCACCCTTTAAAAATAAGCAATTTTCGTGATGAATGTTGATCTCGAGTGACAAAAGTTGCATAAATTCTGACATGACTTCAGACTGTACGACAATATGACAATACTATTTGAATTTGAATTGTGTAAATTTGAATTATAAGTGAATATTATATGGCAATTTACATAGTTCTGAACATTTGAAATTAATGCATTTTCAAAAGACGCAAATAAATATAGTTTGGCTTGGTTTGGCACACAGTCTAATGGTTGAACGAAATTTTTATTTTAAACAACTTATTTGTTGTACTAATGTTTAAAGGAGTAGTTCAGCCTCAAGCTAAGGTGTATATGACTTTCTTCTTTCAGACGAATACAATCGGAGTTATATTAAAAAATATCCTGGCTCTTCCAAGTTTTATAATGGCAGTGGATTACAACCTAAAGATTGAAACTCAAAAACATGCATGAGTTTGTGTAAGAACAATATTCATATTTAAAACTTTATAAAGTAAAATAACTTCCGGCCAAACGAACACACGGATTCCACTTAAATGTAAAGCACAACTTATGCAAGTAATGCGACGTACTGCTTTTTACGCTATGCCATGACGCACTACGCTGCTTCTGACGTCATACATTTCATGAGTTGTACATAAGGGGCAACCGGGCAAGTAGAATGCGTTTGGCCAGAAGCTAGAATTTTACTTTGTAATGTGTTAAATATGAATATTTTTCTTCCACAAACTCATCGTTTAGCTTCATAAGGCCTTTTTTAACTCCCCGGAGCCATGTGAAGTTCGTTTATGACTGATGGATAAACGTTTTTGAGCTTCAATCTGTTGGTTGCAATCCACTGCCATTACAAAACTTATTTTTTAATATAACTCTGATTGTATTATTCTGAAAGAAGTAAGTCATATACACCTAGGATTGCTTGAGGGCGAGTAAATCATGGGCTAGTTTTCATTTTAAAGTGAACTAATCCTTTAGGAACTATATTCTTCAGTCAATGAAGGACAAGACAGAAAATTTCACTAGATCTATTTGTGAATTTTAAACATTTTTGTGAAACTAACATATATTTGTGGAGATCATTTTAATTATTTGTGCATATGATAATTTTTTGTGAATCTCTTAACATTTATTTGTGGATCATAATCAATTTGGAATAATGGAACAATTCAATCTCCTTATAAGTTACTGCTGTGAAGTAAGACCAGATCTGTCAAAATCTAACATAATTCACATATAAAATTGATGGTTTCACTCGATCTTCAACCAGAAGGAGCTGGATTAAATAATATCCAGTTGGTTTATACTTCTGCGTCGGACCTAAGCCAGAGCCTCTAGGCTGTAGGCTACGCGTTGGTTTTCATTTATACTTCTGCGTCGTTGTCCGCGTTGACGCGCAATTACACATGCAGAGGGAGCAGTTCTAGCAGACCAATCACAGCAATCACCGCGTAGAATTGACACGTTGTTACATTTTTGGAGAAGTGCACGTCAGGGTACGCCGAAGGGCGTGCGCTACACACAGTCTACGATGTAGCTACGGCGCGAGTTTGACGCAGAAGTGTAAATTGGACTTAATACTTAAGCAGCTCACATCACATTTTTACATACTCATCTAAACGTCGCTCACAGCAGCGTAGGCAGTGTCTCAATGTTCGCCAACAGTTTTTTTTACCACATGTTTTTTACCACATTTTTTTTTAGTATGACGCAGTAGAGAACCTGAATTATTATAACTCTTCCCGCACTGATCACATGTGTACGGCTTCTCTCCAGTGTGTATCATCTCATGTCTTTTCAGATTTCCGGACTGGCTGAATCTCTTGTCGCACTGTGAGCACTTGTAAGGTTTTTCTCCAGTGTGAATTCTCTGGTGTTGTGTCAACATGGCATTTGTAACAAAGGTCTTCCCACAATCAAAGCACATGTGATTCTTCACACCACTGTGTCTTTTCTGGTGTATTTTTAAAGTACACATCTGAGTAAAACTCTTTCCACACAGAGAACACATGTAAGGCTTCTCCTTTGTGTGAACTTTCAGGTGGATCTTCAGGGATGATGATGAAAGACATGATTTCCCGCATTGATCACAGTTATATGCTTTTTCCCCAGAGTGAGAACGCAGATGTAATTTAAGTGTGAATGAATGTGTGAAACTCTTCCCACATTGATCACACGTGTACGGCTTCTCTCCAGTGTGGATTCTCATGTGAAGTTTAAGGGTTTCTTTTTCTTTAAAACATTTCCCACATAGATCACATTCGTGTGGCTTCTCTTCAGAGTGGACCCTCTCATGTTTTCTCAGATTTCCTGACCAAGAGAATCTCTTGTCACAGTGTGAACACTTGTAAGGTTTTTCTCCAGTGTGAGTTCTCTGGTGCTCTTTCAATATGGCAGCTGTAATAAAGGTCTTCCCACAATCAACGCACACATAATCCTTCACACCGCTGTGTATTTTCTGGTGTATTTTGAAATAACCCAGTTGTGAAAAGCTCTTTCCACACAAAGAACACATGTGAGGCTTCTCCTTTGAATGAACGTTCAGTCGGCTCAGGTGTCCTGCCCTAATACATTTTTTACCGCATTGATCACAGTTAAATGATCTTTTTCCAGAGTGAGAGCCAAGATATAGTTTAAGACAGTTTGCTTGTGCAAACTTCTTCCCGCACTGATCACATGTGTGCGGCTTCTCTTCAGCATGAATCCTCTCATGTCTTTTCCTATGTCCTGCCTGGCTGAATCTCTTGTCACAGTGTGAACACTTGTAAGGTTTTTCTCCAGTGTGAATTCTCTGGTGCCGTCTCAATACGGCAGCTGTGGCAAAAGCACTCCCACATTGATCACACGTGTGCGGCTTCTCTCCACTATGAATTCTCATGTGACGTTTAAGACATTGTTTGTATGGAAATCTTTTTCCACACTGATTGTATTCTTTGATGGCTCTTCTCCGTACACATTTACTTTCGGTCTGTGAGAAACACAAAGATATCTCTTCAGTTTTGACGCGTTTCTCCTCCACTTCATTCAGTTCTTCTCTCTCCTCGTGTTCTTCCATAAGGTCTAAAATGAAAAAAAAAAAAAAAAAGGTCACACATAATAAAATATTAAAGACCGAAATGTGAATGTCAAGGAAATTTGCTACAAATGCTGTGCTTTGATGAGTTTTTAAAATAATTGAATTATATGCGAAAATTATATGCGAAATTATTCAAAATTAAATAAATCTCATTACCACAAATGTAATTAAGGTGTCACATATGAATCAGTAATGACTAGATGTACAGAGGAATGTCTAAAAAAATAAATTATTAAAACATATTAATTTGTTAGTAATTAAAGGCCAATTCACATCAAAAAATATAATTGCAATCTAACTATAAAATGTAAAAAATCGTTCTAAATTTAAAAGAATAGCAATGTCCTCTCCACAACTATAATGATAACTTAATGACTAGCTGAAAGATTCTAGGCAGATTATGAATATAATTTGATACTACTGACTGATCATGCTGAGTCAGAGACAGTTGCGTTCAGTCGGTGTTTACAGTCGGTATTTAACATCATGTAGTCATATTGGTGCTATTTTTTAAACCTATAATCAAGCAATAATATAGACTTCTAAAATCAGGATTTGAAAGTATCTTTACGTTTACCTATGATAGGCTCCGGTATATTAACTGACAATCTGCTTTAAGTTTTATAACCTTCATGTTTTACAGCATAATAAATGAAGAATAAAGAATAAACACCAACCTCTCAGTTCACCAGTATCTTCAAGCTTCACTTTGAAGGGTTCTGGATCACTCCTGTTCTCGCAGTAATCTTCAATAAACTCCATCTTTACAGATTTCTGTTCTTCCAGATAGTCTGAATGCATGTCTTCACTTGTAAATTGTGTCCGTTATGCTTTAAGAAGGCTGCAAATATTTTGTTTTGCAACAGCGGTTCGGAGAGCCTCTCTTCGTCTTCTTCTTCTGGTTTTTAGAGGTCTGGGAAAACAACGTAAAATGTGCATTTCCGCCACCGACTGGTCTGGAGTGTGAAGCGCATAGTTTAACACTTTTCTGAGTTTATAACATGAAATATAAAATTACTCCTCATTCCACACACCACTGACATTAACTGTTTTCCCTATCATCAATTTTAATCAAAAAGCCATATCATACTGTTTGCCATCTCTTCAAAATACTAACAGACTTCCATTCCATCACCCAACAGTTTTGCACACTCAATGTGCCCAACTTAGCCTTCAATGTATCAGTAAATTTCAAAAGGATTTGGGGATCCTGGCAATTCAATCCCCCTTTGGACAGTTAATAATCTACACAGTCAGATAATAATACTACAAACCCATGTCATTCACTCTCAGTCATGTTTGGGGTCAAATATCATTTATTAGACATTAAAAGGTTTAAAAGTTGGAAAACGTACTAAGGATCTTAATTTGAGTATTGAAGAATATCTGTATGGTAATGGTAATGGTGGAGTGAGTGCAGGTGTGAGCCGGAGAGGATGATGGGACATGTAGTGTAGACAGTGACTAATGGGTGACTGTGACACTTACCAAATATTACACAATCTAAAAACACAAAGCTATTGTGAAAATGTGAAAAGCTATCTATATGTAGTTACTCTACAACTTTTGACTTATTTACCAAGTGCAGATGTAAGAGAAACTATCATGTAGTTTTTCAACCGGCTGCTTCTTTTATTCTATACCTCATGCTATTTTTCAGTATCTTTTAAGTCAATAAAGAGAGAAATCTATCTCATTCATTTTCACTTTAGTTTGATTTTTATATTTATTCATTGACTAATACTGACTAAGCATGTTACTCATTTTATCAACAGCTTTTTATTGTGGAAACAAGGGAAAATTTGCACTATGAACCCGAGAGCACCTGTGAAGAGGTGGTCGGCAAAGGGAGGGAAGTCTCGCCACATAGCCAGATCTTCAGACTGATGGCAGAAGGTCTGGTGTCCATAGTAGCTTTTATTGTCTAAGGACCGCTCAAGAGCTGTCTGACAACTTTGAACCTTTTGAGGTGTTTCCAACTTTAGGGCTGAGAGTAGCAACGGGAGATATATTATTATTATTATTTGTATTTATTTGTCTACCTTTATTTAAGCAGGATAATCTCTCTGATATTAAAAATCTGTTTCACGGGAGTGTCCTAGCCATGACAGCAGTACAATCAGATTCAATCAGGTTAACAAAACAGAATAACAATAAAGACCAAAACACTTCAAAACAATTGCACATCATTGAGTCACCTTAGAGTGAATGAATAATACGTTTAATTATCCCTTTTTTTGGTGGCATAAATGCACCTCGAGCTTGTCTGCCAACTGCAAACAAACAGAAAAGGAGACGATATACCCACTAGCACCTTCACTTTCACTCACTCACTCACTCACCGTTGAGCAGTTCATGTGTTTGTAAGCTTCAAATTGGCTTAACCAACCAATCAGAATCAAGGACCACAACTGTCTGTATTATAAATTAAATGAAACCCAATTTGAGGGAATTACACAGACATACAAATGGTTTCAGATCTGTATTTTTCTGTATTTATGCTTTTAATTTTATTTAATTTTATTTTTTTTTAGTTGTGGTATTTGTTCATTTATGTTCTTTTCTAAACTTCAATATAGATGTCTGCCTTATTGTTAATAGGGGATGGTGCATCCAAACTGTCAATGTTTATTCTGAATTCCTTCATAATATTTTTCCTATCAGCGTTATTCATTTATGATTTGTTCCTTAGTAATTAAAAATCTTTGAATATCAATCTCCATCAAATTTCATATTCAAGTATTTACTCATTTACTGTTTCTTATGTTAATCTTTTATTCAGTTTTATTTATATATGCAGTATTTATAGTATTGTCCATGTAATGTATATATACTTATTTCATGTTCGTTAAGAAACTTTGTTTCTCCCATGGATTGTTTTTCTCCATTCTGTCACCTTATGGAGTTTTGGTTCCTTGCCACTGTCGCCTATGCCTAGTTGGGGACACTTAATATTGCACAATATTAATGATCTCTCTGCATTGACACCATTATATGAGAACTGAACTGAGCTGGACAATGACATCACTGTTTTCTCCAGAGCGGCTATAGATAAATGAACTGAATAACTTTTTTTATAACAGAAATTAATCAACACTGAACTTAAGCTGGACAATGACACCATTTTCTTCTAAATCTGCTGTAAATCCAAAAGCTGTACATCCGAAACAAACATGATTTTCCTTCCAATCTATTTTTCAAGTATTGTAAAAAGCGCTATATAAAGCTGATAAAAAGCTGTTGATAAAATAAGTAACACGTTTAGTTAATGATTACTTGGCGAAACATTATAAAAACAAAATAAAAAGTTAAAACGAATGAGATATTTCTCTCTTTATTGACTAAAGGTGTCCAAAGCAACACTAGAAGAATATCAAAGAAGCATCCAGTCACAAAGCTACATGATCATTTCTTACAGTAACTAGATACAATGCTTTAATAAAAAAATTTAAGACATGTTCCTCTTAAAAGTGTCCTCTTCTCCAGCCTCTTCGAGCAAACAAACATTTTGTACATGTAAAAAAAAAAAACTACTTTTTTTTCATAAAAGAGAGTAAAAGAAAAAGTCACACATATGCATTATAAGAAATTTGGGGAAACAAAGAACAATGCAAAAATCATAATGTATAATGATTCAAATTATATCATAGCTGACGACGATATATATCGGGGGAAAAAAATCTGAATATCTTTGTCACAGTGTGAACACTTGAAAGGTTTTTCTCCAATGTGAATCCTCAGTTTTTTTTATTTTGGCAAATGTCTTTCACACTGCTTTCGCACTGGTATGTGTTTTCTGGTGTACTTAAAGAGCTCAGTCGTGTAAAACTTTTTTCACAAGCAGAACACGTGTAAAGCTTCCCCTTTGTTTGAACTTTCTTGTGCTTCTTTCTGTCTCCAGAATGAGAACACAGATGTAATTTCAAAGCTCGAACACTTCTGAAACTCTTCCTGCACTGATAGCATGTGTGCGGCTTCTCTCCGGTGTGGATTTTCCAGTGATCCTTAAGCAGTCTTTATTGTGTGCAGCTTCTCCTCTGGTGCTGATTCAGTTCACCCTTTGTAAAATAATTTTTTCCACAAACATAGCACACATAATTCTTCACACCGCTGTGTCTTTTCTGGTGTTCTTTTAAACAATTTAGCCAAGAAAATCTCTTTCCACACAAAGAACACAAGTGAGGCTTCACCTCTGAATGAACGATCATGTGCTTATTCAGGGAACCTGCCGAAAGAAATGTTTTACTGCATTGATCACAGTTAAATGGTTTTTCTCCAGAATGAGAACGTAGATGTAATTTAAATGAACATGCGAATATGAAACTCTTCCCACACTGATCACATGTGTACGGCTTCTCTCCAGTGTGGATTCTCATGTGATATTTAAGGTATCCTAGTTGTGAAAAACTCTTCCCACATTGATGACAAGTGTTTGGTTTATCTTCAGTGTGGTTTTTCATGTGACTCGTAAAGTTTGTTTTTAGTGTGAAACTCTTCCCACACTGATCACATGTCTTCAGCTTCTCTCCAGTGTGGATTTTCAGGTGTTCATTTAAGACTGACTTTTGTGTGAAACTCCTCCCACACTGACCACATGAGTACGGCTTCTCTCCAGTGTGGACTGTCATGTGTCTATTAAGGTTATATTTTCTGATGAAACTCTTCTCGCACTGATCACATGAGTACGGCTTCTCACCAGTATGAATTCTCATGTGACGTTCAAGACCTTGTTTGTATTTGAAGCTTTTTCCACAGTGAGGACAAGTGAAATTGTTGCTGGCATTTCTCAGTACAAATTTACTTTCAGTCTGTGAGCAACGCAACGATTTTCCTTCAGTTTTGATATGATGTTTCTCCTCCGCTTCACTCAGTTCTTCACTCTCCTTAATTTCCTCCATCAGGTCTAAAATGAAATTTAAAAAAGTTTTATTCATCAAAGAAATGTGAAGAGATAAGACAACTTATATGCAAAATTATGACTGCCTTGATTTTTTTAAAAGGGTAATATAATGCTACTTCAAAAGTTCATTATTTTGTTCATTGGGTGTAATAGAAATTCAAATATCTGTACTTTACTGGAGTATTTTTATTCTGAGGAATTTTTACTTTACTACATTCCAAAGCACAATATCATACTAAATTTCTTAATGTATCATTTTGCATTATTTTGAACTGAAGAATGTTTCACATACTCTGATACTCGTGAATAAACTGATTCTTTTCAATGATTCTGTTAAGTGTAAATGAAAATCATATTGGTTTGTGAACTAAATCTGCTGTAAAAGGGCGATATGTTTAAGCTCGCTGAAATGCTCGCATGCAGACATGCCCACATCAATATCATCAATATGGTGAATTATTTGTTGAAAACAAAAAAGATAGAAAATAGATTTAACTTTGAGGCTCTATTTTGTACCTAGTTATATTATTTGCTACTGTTATTTCATGACTTTTCTTCCCACAACCACTAAACAAATAATCAAGAATAAAAACCAACCTCTTTGTTCTTCAGTATCTTCAGATTTGATTCCGCAGGATTCTGGTCACTCATGTTCTCACTGTTCTTTCACAAACTCTTCTTCGCTTGTAGGCTGATGGGAATATTCCAGCATTTCTTGGCGAATTGTTGTGGGAGGAGCTTCACTGAAGGTGGTAGGTGGAGCAGACCTGAAACCGAAAATAAAATCAGAAATAAAATGGACATTTTCACTCATTCACACACTATAAGCATTTATGTACCATATTTATTTATCCATTCAGAAAAATGTTACTGAGTTTGTTTAATTAATTCTGTTTTAACATTATTTTATCTTCAACATAAACATAATGGACAAAGTGATATAGAAAAAATATTATACATAATCAGAATTAAAAGACTTCACAGAAAAAGTAAGAATAAATGTAAGAATAAACAAATTCAGAAATAAATATACAGAACATATAACACTTCAAGGCACAATATGTAACTTTTTTGCTTTAAAAATAGCAAAAATCACTATAACTATGTTATATATTTTTTTTAGCTGTGTACATTATCCCGACTGTTTCCAACAACTTTCAAACCAGGAGAAACTTGTAATTTAATTCGAAGACATAACGTTTCTTTATTTCCGTTTTGTCACCGTCAATGGCGTCATATCCGCGTTGTCCCTGGTTTCCGCTCTTACTGCCATAGTAATAGCCTCTGATAGTAACCAAGGCGACAGACGTGGACAACACAATGTCTATTTGCACGCTGTTGTTGTTTCGTTCAAACATTATGGACCATGGCAAGCAGACTTTGGATAAAAAAGGAGAACTAAAACGAGAATCAATATCAGTACGGTGTTTTCGAGATGCCTAGAGCTCAGTAGACAGTAACAGTATATAGACAGTATATAAACGAGAGCTCCACGTCCGAGACTTCAACCGCTCCTACATGTAATTTATTAAACAGGTGACCACATTTACATAAAAATAATCAATGTTATATAGTTCAACAATGATCAAATGTTAGAATATGATCTGTATGTTATTCTAATGTTGATCTAGCTTACTGCTAGTCTCATACAGACAAACTAGGGATGCAAATTATCGATTAATTCATTAATCGTTAGTTGATTGACCTTATCGATCGATTAACGATTAACGATTAACTGATAAGCGGCTATTTTCCTGAGAATGTAAAATTCTCACGGTATCAATAGTGTCTTAAATAAAAAGCTAAATATTGCTTATATACTGAATACAAATGCATGTTATATTGCTCAATTGATGTTTTATTGTAACAGCTGGGATATGGTACAGATAATGGAATTTATGTAGTTTAAAAAAATAAATGATGCACAGAAAATTAAAATACATAAAAAAAAATTGTGCACTGGCTCATCTGTTGCATGTGAAACATTAAGCAACATAAAATAGGTTTTAAATAAAAATCTATATGGGTAGGCTTAGCCTATTAAGCCTACATAATAATCTATCTGGTAAACTACATATGAAAAACTTGAACATTAGCAGCAGCACTTATAATCCCCCTTGGTCTGAGAAAGGTAATAGTAAGATTACTAGACCAGGAAACTTATATAGAACTGAACACAACTTAAATCATCCCTGAGGAAGATGACAGTAAAATTAGAGGGCGTCCCTTATATTAGAAGAGTCAAATGAAGATATAGGCTACCTGTCCTGAAACAAATATACTGCACAAAACGCTAACTGTTATGTTCCTCACCAAATGAATGAGATGTTGCTCACCTTGCATTGCTGTTTGAGCTGCGCGTGAAATGAATGCCGTTAATCTGGATCGCGTTATTTAACTCAAAGAAACGTATCCTTTATGAGATTAATCAGATACAAAATATAAAGATATAAACATAATATTATAAATTATATCTGCACAAAATGAAGCGAATGCACAAGTGAACTTTAACTAAGTTACGTGCCATTCAGAATGACTCATGTTGTGGACGCGCTATTTCTGGAGCAACGCGACTATGGCAACTAAACCCAAATAATTCACAATATTTTATTACAATAACCTATTGTTGTTATATGAGATAAATCAGATATAGATACGTTAGGCCTACACAAAATAAACACAACATTACAACTTACATTTACACAAAACAAAAGGCTGCGAATGCACACGCAAACTTATAGTCATGATAGTGTAAAATGGTCCCAAACATAACTCCGGCGTGCTCGCTATGTTTGCGGTTCTTCTTCTTCTTCTTCTTCTTCTTCTTCTTTCCAATTTTACGGCGGTTGGCATCCAGCTTTTTGGTGCATTACCGCCCCCCTCTGCTCCGGAATATGGATCAGATAATAGTTTTATAATACAACTTTGTCCATTCTCTTTCCTACACTTACATAACACTCATTCCCCTCAAATAAACACTCACACACAAAACACACTTTAATTATCAATTAAATCCTATTGAAAAGTCCCGCCTCCCTTAAAAATAACATCAATATTCTACTCTGTGTCCCATTTACTGCGCTTAATAACCCTTTTAATGTAATCTCCTGCACCCCAATCTGCCTCAACTTATTCTTCATTACCTGCCTCTGCATTTCATATCTCTTACAACTCATAATTATATGCTCCACTGACTCCTCTTCTCGACAACCCTCACACAACCCTGTCTGGTGCTTCCCTATCAACTTTAGTGTTTTATTCAGTGAACAGTGTCCCAACCTTAACCTCGTCATCACAGACTCTTCTTTCCTATTCCCACTTCCCACCCTGTCCCCTTTAACATTTCTCTGAATTTGGTATAAATGCCTCCCTTTCTCCTCTCTATCCCACTTCTCTTGCCATCTTTTATTTATTTTCTCCCAAATTATGCTTTTAACCTCTGCTTTACTAACATTAACCTGTACTTCTACATTCTCTTTTGTTAGCGCCCTTTTAGCCAGCCTATCTGCCATCTCATTACCTGTAATGCCAACATGTGCTGGCACCCACATAAATTTAACCTGACATCCCATATGACTTAACCTTGTGTTTAATTGAAGTACTTCATACAGGATATCTTGCCGAGCTTTTGAATGGAATGACCTTAAACTTGCCAAGACTGATAAAGAATCAGAACATATTAAAACCTTTTCCTGTCTTACCTTTTCCACCCATTGTAAAGCAATTAAAATTGCCATCATCTCTACTGTATATACCCCTAAATTATTAGATGTTTTTTTACTAATTTCTACTTCTTTCCCTGGAATTGCCACCCCAAACCCTGTTTCTTCTGTCTCTGGTTTTTTAGCACCATCTGTATAAATCTGCATAAATTCACTATAGTTCCCACCTACTCTATTGTTAAATATTCTTTTCAGATTAACTTCTTCCATTTCTTTCCTTTTCTCCTCATGCACATACCAGTCTACCTCAGGCCATGTCATCTTCCAAGGGGCAATCTCTGGAAAAACTACCGTAGGACTTATTCTAAGATTAAATACTTCTAACTCTTTAGCTACATTATTTCCAATTCGACCAAAGTTTTCTTCTTCTTCTTCTTCTTCTTCGTTTGGTGTTTTATGACGGTTGGCAAACCAACTTTCGGTGCATTACCGCCACCAACTGGACTGGAGAATCTTCTTCTCTTTGAACCAACTTTTTCTTGAATGCAGTAAAAATGTCTACCTTTTGTTCCTTCATTCCATTCCTTCTGCCAAATTTCCTGTATTTGTTTCGCTATTATCACTCTAATTTCTGTTTTACTTAATGCCACTTCAATGTCAATTTGTGAATGATTTAATGCCTGTTTAGCCAGATTGTCAGCCTCCTCATTTCCTTTCACACCCATATGTGATGGAACCCATACAAGATTTACCAGAAGTCCATACTGTCTTGTTCTGTAAAGACTCTGCATTACTTTGTTTATCATGTCTGGCCTTGCTGATGATGCTCCACTTTCCAAGCCATTTAGAGCTGATAGAGAATCTGTACAAATCACTGCCCTTATTGGTTGTATTTCTTCTATCCACTGAAGTGCTAGACATATTGCTATTATTTCTGCAGTGAATACCGAAATATTATCTGAGGTTCTTTTTGATATTCTAATTTTCAAAAGTGGAATATATACAGCTACTGCTGTTTTCCCAAATTCTGGGTCTTTTGAACCATCAGTGTATATTTTGACTGCACTATAATAAGTTTGATCTATGTATTGCTGTATACCTAAATTTTCTAATCCATTTGTATTGTTATGCTTTTCTTTAAGCAATTGGATATCAATCAAAGGCATTGGGAAAAGCCAAGGAGGAACTGCTGACCTAGCCACTGACCTAGCCACAGTCCGAGTGTCCCTTTATGCTTATGAAATACCTCATCTTTAACTTGAGCCTACAAATTACTTGAGGCATTACACCCATCTCTACTTGCACTGCTGGGGAGGATCTAAATGCTCAACAACAAATTTGCATAGCTTGTGACTGAATTGTCTGTAGTTTTACGAGTTGTGTTTTGGATGCAGTGCAATATACCATACTGCCATAGTCTATTGCCGATCTTATTAGAGCACAATATATTATTTTAAGGGACTGGCGACATGCTCCCAAATCAACTCCTGCTAAACACCTCATGATATTTAATGCTTTTTTTGCATTTGTCAACCAGTTTCTGGATATGTATTTAAATTTCAGTTAGCGGCGGGAAAAAAAATCGATATTGTACATTTTAGTTTAACCTAGTTAGCCTATTTAGCAGAGTTTTTGTTTACTGTTTTTTGTTTTGTTGTTGTTGCTGTTTTTTTTTAATAAATCACAAATTATAGTATTTAAGTCTGTTGACACCAATGAAAGGAGCTTTAAGTGGCAGTTTACATGTGTGAGGTGTCAGTTTACAACACTGTAAAAAAATATTTTCATGATTTGTTATCTTAACTTTTAATCTTTTGTCAAAACAACTTAGATAATTAATGTGGTTCAGATAACATATATTTTGAAGTTCTATTTATTAAACCATAATCTTTTGTCAAATCAACTTAGATAATGTTGTTCAGATAACATATATTTTGAGTTTCTATTTATTAATTTCAATGAACTCAAAATTTTAAGGCAACCAGGTAACTTACATTTTTAAGTTTAAGGTTTAACTTAAAAATGTAAGTTACCTGGTTGCCTTAAAATTTTGAGTTCATTGAAATAAAAAAATTGAGTTAATGCAACAAAGAGATTGGTTTAATAAATAGAAACTCAAAATATATGTTATCTGAACAACATTATCTAAGTTGATTTGACAAAAGATTATGGTTTAATAAATAGAACTTCAAAATATATGTTATCTGAACCACATTAATTATCTAAGTTGATTTGACAAAAGATTAAAAGTTGTGATAACAAATCATGAAAATATTTTTTACAGTGAATCAATGAGGTGAAAACAGGTGCAGTAGAAATACAGAGCAGACTCCCAGACAAATGTTCAGTCTTAAAAGATTGAGCTTGGTCTGGTGATAGCCAGACTAATTTAACTTCATTACAGCACGAAGAAAATATATGACCCATATGATGTTTGTATGCCTTATGTGGGGCTTAACAATAATAATAAAAATAGTAGGCTATAGCTTACAGATTGAATTTGGATCATTCCTATCTGACTGATACCCGATCCACCAAAGAATGGCAGTGGCACTTCCCTAGTTAGGACAGATTTATATGAAAGATAGCTTTTATTCCTCAGTGTATTATGTTATATTTGTGTGGATTTAGCAACACACTTAAAAGTGCTGGATGTAAGGGAACTATGATGAATATAACTCAAAGGGTGATTGAATTAGTCTACAGTGAATAAGAACCTAATTAATATGCAAATGATTCAGAATTAATATTTAACACTATCAACTATTCGTCCACCAGCAAATTGAGATTAGGGTATTTTATCAATTCTGGACAGAATAATGTCCTGAATGTATCCCCAAAATTATGATCACTGATTACGAGCAAGGTAACAAGATCAACAGTTTAAGGCAGTAACTTGTAAGCACAAAGTCCAAGACACTCGTATGTAAAGTCAACCAAGACTTTATTGAACTATAAAACACACAAACTAATCTAAATCTGGCAGGTTGGATACAACTAACAGGGCTTAGGCTCAGACAATTAGCAGACTACGCCACGATGGGACTTACACCCAAATAATTTGTTATCTTGTTCTAGCAAGGCACTCAAGTTCGTTTGATGGATTAGCCAGACACAGTGATCCAGTACAAAAATAGAATTTTATTAAATCAAGGAGCACACACACAGTAATTCGGGGACAGAACCTGAGTCTCATCATAACGCGTTCATGTCTCGAGACTCTGGCACCTTGGTCTGGCACAACCAGGTACGAACATTTTATTAACACACATATAGCCTAATACAAATGGAGAGTAGTAGATTTGTCTCTTATTAGTCTGATTAAGAAAAAATTATCGCAAAACACTGTACAAATTAATAAAACATGACTATACAAAACCATCATATATGCTTCATTCTGAAGGTTGGTATTTGATGGTTTGCAAATTGCATTTAGTAGATGAGACATTCAAATAAACATTTGTAATTGGTTTCTAAAAAGGTGTTTTATGCATGTTTGGACTGAGTTTTCGTTGCATGTAGGCTACACTAGACCTGTAGATCCGTTTTTTATTTCTATCTTCGGTATGAATATAAAGAAATATACCACAATTAATGTAACCCAACACTCTCGGAAAAAAAGTACAAAAGCTGTCACTATGGTGGTACCTTTGTACCTAAAGAGTGCATATTAGTCCCTCAAAGGTAAATATTGGACATATTAGTACCTAAATGGTACATATTAGAACCATTTTGAAGGGTTTTGTCCCAGTGACAGCTTTTGTACCTTTTTTTCTGAGAGTGAATGAAAAAAAAAAATAAGCATAAAAAATAGGAATATACAAATTCAGAAATAAATATACACATTTGTTAACAAGAAATAACACTCCAGTTTAGTTCAGCTTCATTTAGCTTATCATTTACCTGAATATTTGTTCACTGGTTTTTAGTTTTGGGTTGTTTTTACATTGTTTATCAGACTATAACAAAGTGATATTAATCGATTTACGGTGTTGGTGAAGTTTGTCTCAGCTGTTGACACCAATAAAATGAGCTTTAAATGTGATCAAATATGAACATCGGCACAATGAATGAGGTGAAAACCGGAACTACTGAAATGAATCTTGATGCAAACTCATCAGGAGTTAAAAAGGTGACAAAGATGTGGCCCTCAACCCCAATGCATCCAGCCTCGATAAACTCAATATCCAAAACAATAATCGAGTTTCTTGAGGTTTCTCATGATTCATTGTGGCTTATGTTACTGTTTTAAAAAGAAGACATAAAAAGAATAGTTCTTATCAATGTGAGTTTATTAATTGATGTAAGCCAAATATCTGAACACGTCTCTTACATGCATTGTAATAAAATAATCACTTAAAAATAATTTCATTTTGTATTTAACAAAGTAACACGTTATAGAATGAAATGCATCCGCTTCTCTGACACAGAACAATGACGTGCATATTAATAAAATACATTTTAACAGTTAACAGTGTTATAAATTAGCATCCTCATATAACTTTTGACAGGTCTTCAAACAAAAACAGATCTGTACTCAAATCACATCACTCCACCAGTTTCAAATCATTTATTTTAGTTTGGGGTGTAGCCATGTTTTCCTCTCCTCACACAATTGGGAACAACAGAAACTCAGCCACGAAGTGGTAAGCCATGTAAAATCACAGAGCGGTGTCAGGGCATGTTGAGGTGCACAGTCCGCAGAAGTGTTGTGGCAAATTCAAAGTCTTCAGATCAGGTCTCAAAGAAAATCTCTCAAGAGTCGAAGTTCCAGGTCTCAGAAGAAGTAACTTTATTGACAAGCAACAAAGTGAGATGCCAGCTGGCCACCTGACTTGCAATGGTCGAACTTCAGATCTTATACCTTTGCTTATCACTAGGTAGCCAATCAGCTATCTTTTTCTTCTTTGCTCCGCCTCCAGATCTCGCTACTGTTAGAATCATCATTCACGGAGACATCTCTTTAGTGGTGGAAAAATCTTTGGCCACACCCATTTTTAACAAAAATATCTGTCACATGATTCTCTGCACCTGCAGTGTCCTAGTGCCATCCATCATTTAATGAACATGTATTTAGTTCCATCTTATCAACTACCTATACACATCTTCTCTCTGAGCTTGTTAGGTACTTTTCACAGAAACCCTTTGACTTGATTTAACCTGATTTATCCTGATTTAACCCGGTTTCTGACTGAGACACTGCAATACAGACTTTACATGAGGCAAAGGAAAATCTCAAACACTTTCTGCAGAGTCAATAGCTTTGTGGGGCCTTCAGATTAGCTCAAGAACAGTTCATAGAGAGCATCATGGAGTGGGTTTTCATGCCCGAGCAGCTGCGCCCAAGCCTTACATCACCAAGTGCAATGCAATGAGTGCTACATAATGAGGGGGATTATGGTGTTGGGTTGTTTTTCAGGGGTTGGACTTGGTCCCTTAGTTCCAGTGAAAGGAACTCCTAATGTTTCAACATGACGAGACATTTTGGACAATTTCATGCTCCCAACTTTGTGGGAACAGTTTGGGGATGGCCCCTTTTCTTTTCCAACATGACCGCGCACCAGTGCACAAAGCAATGTCCATAAAGACATGGATGAGCAAATTTGGTGTGGAGGAACTTGACTGGCCTGCACAGAGTCTTGACCTCAACCTGATATAACATCTTTGGGATGATTTCGGAGACTGTGAGCCAGGCCTTCTCGTCCAACATCAGTCAATCAATCAATCAATCAATCAATCATCAATCCACAGACAAATGGACACATCCTGCATAAAGTAGCTGTCTTTTCACAAGCTGTTGTGACTTCCGTATAAATGTGATGTCAGAACTACTGCCTTCAGTCACCACCTCCACCAATGGTGGGTAACTCAGAAAACAACAGGCCAATCAGAAGAGAGGCTCGTGTGTCATGAATATTAAGTAGACAGGCCAAAATCGTCCTGTTCTTGGCAGAGCTCCTGAGAAAGGAGCTGTAAAATATATATTGATCTGGTTTTTGGTAGTTATACCAAATATATATTCTTAAGGACATCAAATTCTAAAATAAAACTTCAGAAAGGTGTACAATATGGGACCTTTAATTCAACAATACAAAAATAATAAAGAATAATGATTTAATTAAGCAAAATGATTTACGAATAAAACATATAAAAGCATAATGTGTCACGGTTCATAAATTCATTGTTTCCTTCTTGTCTCCTGTTTCTATTGGTATGCGTGTATTGGTGTGTGTGAGTGGGCATTACCGCTCATCCCGACTGATTAGCGCTCCAGCTAATCTCATTCATCACTCCAGCTGTAGCTCATTCACGCACCCTTAAAACCTCACTGCACTCTCCTCTCATTGTCAGATCGTTGTTTGATGTCTCCCGTGTGTGATCCTGTTCCTGTCTGCGTTCCCCTTGGATTTTGTCTTCACTTGGATTTTGTCTTCACTTGGATTTTGTCTTCACTTGGATTTCGTCTTCACTTGGATTTCGTCTTCACTTGGATTTCGTCTTCACTTGGATTTCGTCTTCACTTGGATTTCGTCTTCACTTGGATTTCGTCTTCCTTGCATATTTGCTTCTGTCTTTTGTAACCATGACATAATGATTTAACTTGTTAAAATGATTTAACTGTTCACTGTGACAACTTTGAATGATATTTATTGCTCAATGCCATATTTTTAAAGTACCCAGGAATGAAAAACTCTTTGGACACAAACACATGTGAGGCTTTTCCTGTGTATAACATTCAGGTGGATCTTCAGCGATTTGTTCATTGATCAGGCTTCTCTTGATGCGGCTTCTCTCCAATGTGGATCCTCTTATGTTTTTTCAGATTTCCTGACTCACTGAATCTCTTGTCACAGTGTGAACACTTGTAAGGTTTTTCTCCAGTGTGAATTCTTTGGTGCATTTTCACTTCACCTTTTGTTATAAAAGTCTTTCCACAATCAAAGCACATGTAATTCTTCACACCACTGTGTCTTTTCTGGTGTAAATTTAAAACACTAAGCTCTGAAAAACTCTTTCCACACAAAGAACACACGTGAGGCTTTTCCTTTGAATGAACCTTTAGGTGCTTCTTTAAGGAAACTGTTGAAAAAAGTTTTTACCGCACTGATCACAGTTAAATGTTTTTTCTCTGGAATGAGAATGCAGATGTAATTTAAGTGAGTTTGCATGTATGAAACTCTTACTGCACTGATCACATGTGTACGGCTTCTCTCCAGTGTGGATTTTCATGTGTATAGTAAGGTTTGCTTTTTGGGTGAAACTGTTCCCACACAGATCACATGTGTGTGGCTTCTCTCCAGTGTGGATTTTTGTGTGATTAATAAGGGTTAGTTTGTGTGTGAAACTCTTCCCACACTGATCACATGTGTGTGGCCTCTCTCCTGAGTGGATTTTCATGTGTCTCTTAAGGTTTACTTTTAGTGTGAAACTCTTCCCACACTGATCACATGTGTGTGGCCTCTCTCCAGGGTGGATTTCCATGTGTCTGTTAAGGTTTACTTTTAGTGTGAAACTCTTCCCACACTGGTCACATGTGTACGGCTTCTCTCCAGTGTGGATTTTCATGTGTCTGTTAAGGAATCCTTTCTGTCTAAAACTCCTACCGCAGTGATCACATGTGTGCGGCTTCTCTCCAGTGTGGATCCTCTCATGTTTTCTCAGAGATCCTGACTCACTGAATTTCTTGTCACATTGTAAACACTTGTAAGGTTTTTCTCCAGTGTGAATTCTTTGGTGCGCTGTCAATTGATTAGCTGTAACAAAGGTCTTCCCACAATCAAAGCACATGTAATTCTTCACACCACTGTGTCTTTTCTGGTGTAAATTGAAAAGACTAAGCTCTGAAAAACTCTTTCCACACAAAGAACACACGTGAAGCTTCTCCTTTGAATGAAAGATCAGGTGCCTCTTTAAGGAATCTGCCCCCAAAAAGTTATCGCACTGATCACAGTTAAATGTTTTTTCTCTGGAATGAGAATGCAGATGTAATTTAAATGTGTTTGCATGTTCGAAACTCTTACTGCACTGATCACATGTGTACGGCTTCTCTCCAGTGTGGATTCTCATGTGTTTAGTAAGGGTTGCTTTTAGTGTGAAACTCTTCCCACACAGATCACATTTGTACGGCTTCTCTCCAGTGTGGATTCTCATGTGTTTAGTAAGGGTTGATTTTCGGGTGAAACTGTTCCCACACAGATCACATGTGTGTGGCTTCTCTCCAGTGTGGATTTTCGTGTGATTAATAAGGGTTAGTTTGTGCGTGAAACTCTTCCCACACTGATCACATGTGTGTGGCCTCTCTCCTGAGTGGATTTTCATGTGTCTCTTAAGGTTTAATTTTAGTGTGAAACTCTTCCCACACTGATCGCATGTGTGCAGCTTCTCTCCAGTATGAGCACTCATGTGATGTTTGAGACTTTTTTTGTCTGGGAAACTCTTTCCACACTGAGGACAGGCTCTTCTTTTCGGTGAGCAACTTAAAGATTTGTCCAGTTTTGACATGATGATGTTTCTTCTCCACTTAATTCAGTTGATTACTCTCCGCTTTCTCTTCCATCAAGTCTAAAATTAAAGATAAATAGATAAATCAAAGACAGAAATGTGAAGGGAAAAGACAAAAATGACTTTGAAGTAATAGCAAAAAGTAGACAATTTCTATACAAAATTATAATAGTTTATAAATTAATTATATGCCCATGGAACTTGAATAGGCTAATTCATTATAATAATACTCTTTCAAATATTGTTTTTAAAGCTAGGAATGCACAAGTTTGAATATGTGAGTGCACAAAAACGGTCCCATGCAGAGTGTTTCCATACAAAGAAATACAGAAAACAGAACAAAGAGATGAATGAAGATATCAGAGATTAAGTATGTCTATGATGTAAAAGTATTGAATTAGAAGATAACTAAACAATTAAAACACTGTGTAAACAAAGATTTTCTTTCTAATTAAACTTACGAGTGATCATTACTTATTCTTTTATGTTTAGTAAAAACCTGCTATCATTACTAAACAACATTAGTTATATGTACTATTTAGCTGAAAGATTCATTGCACTAATCAGGTTTAGCAGAGATAACTTGGTATGTTCAGTGTAACGACGTATGTTGTTACGGGAAGAAGGAGGCGGGAACCGGCGAACATTTAACATTTTAATGATAAAAATGAACCAAATACAAAATAAAAGTAAAAGCCAGCAGTCCCTCACGGACAACTGCTGGCCACACAAAACAGAAACAAAACATCAACTAAAACACAGGCCTGTTCCTCTCTCCCTCTTCACTGTCGACGCTCCTCCTTTATGCTTCCGCTCCTCCGTGAGAGATTCGAGACCGGTGCGTCTCGCAGGTGTCACTCATCAGAGTAATCACACCACCGGCCTTGTGCCGCTCTCTCACGGCCCTCGGCCTCGTCCTGCTCGCCACATTCAGTTTCATAAGGAAGGAGAGGGGGCTAATTCAAAAACCTGCGTGGTCACGTGAAAAGATGCGCGTCTAACGTGTGTCTAAGTGTACTACAGAATATTAGAATTGTTAGAAAATATCCATAAAAAAACAAAACAAAAAAAAACAGTAGAATAGAGCTGAAAGACATCTACGACAGTTGAATTATATGATTAATAATAAGGAAAAAGTAAATTAACCAGATGAACAAGAACAATAAAAATAAAATAAAATGACCATAAAACCAGATGGGGGGGGGGGGGGGGGGGGGGGGGGGGTTAATTCAACTCAGTAAACCCTTGAGTTTTTCCATTGTTTGGGCCCAGAGTCTAATGGTGTCCTCTCTTGCGCCATGAATGCGTGCAGTGGACAATTCGAGATACACCACATCTATAAATGTGAGAACCCAGTACTGCTTATTAAGATAATGTGGAGGTTTCATCTCGTTGCTACTATTTTCTTAGCGGCTGTCAAACCAGCTAAAAACACTCGTTTCTGAGTTTTGTTAAGTTGGATATCAGAAAGATCATCTAAAATAAAAACAAATGGTCACAAAGGGGCCGAAACATTCAATAAAGTGGACAAACTTTCTTTAACCATATTCCAAAAGTAAGCAACCCCAGGGCATTCCCAAATCATGCGGGAAAAAAAGTACCAATTTCCCCTGTATGGCACAGCGTGCAATTAGGATCAGGTTTAAGCTTCATACTATAGAGTTTTCGTGGAGTCATATAAGTCCTATGAATAAAATTAAAATGGATTTGTTGATGATCCGGATTCCTTGAGGCATGCATTACCATCACCCAAACACTGTCCCAATTAAAACTGGGGGAAAGGTCAGGAATATCTGTCCGCCATGAAGAGTCTATTGTCAGAGGAGGCTGCATTTTTTCCAGAAAATAATTATATAATTTAGAAAACAACCCTCTTGTTCCCGGAGTCTCACGTAACACTTTAAGTAAAGGGTGATCTTTAAGAGGAGCCAGCCAAGGAACCCCATAAGTCTTCATGGCTGCCCTCAACTGTAAGTAAAAAAAAAGGTAGAGCTCTGAAGGTTAAATTGAATGGAAAGTTCTTCAAAGGAGTGAAGGCCTTTATCACCTATTAAGTCACCCAAGGAGTGAATTCCTTTGTCGAACCACTGTTGACACTGGCCAATCTTTATTGGGCGCTTACCAATTAACAAACCATCATTATTAAAGATAGGAGAGTAGGGATTCCAGTTAGAACGGATATTACAAGCTTTTTCTGCTGATCTCCAGACCGACAGAGCGTGTGACACTAAAGGACCGAAACGGAGCATACACTTTTTTTTAGAGGAATATTGGCAAATAAAACTTCATCTAACTTCAGAGGAAGAACTAGATTTCCCTCCAAGGAACGC
This sequence comes from Squalius cephalus, assembly GCF_949319135.1. Taxonomy (NCBI): domain Eukaryota; kingdom Metazoa; phylum Chordata; class Actinopteri; order Cypriniformes; family Leuciscidae; genus Squalius; species Squalius cephalus. The sequence continues at coordinate 26,084,558 of NC_137134.1, forward strand.
CACGAAACATCCATTTTGTCATTATACCAGCTAAGCAGGGGATGTAGTGTAAAAGCCCAGTGATATACAGTGAGGAAAATAAGTATTTGAACACCCTGCTATTTTGCAAGTTCTCCCACTTGGAAATCATGGAGGGGTCTGAAATTGTCATCGTAGGTGCATGTCCACTGTGAGAGACATAATCTAAAAAAAAAAATCCAGAAATCACAATATATGATTTTTGATTTTTTTTTTAAAATCTATGATTTTTTTAACTATTTATTTGTATGATACAGCTGCAAATAAGTATTTGAACACCTGTCTATCAGCTAGAATTCTGACCCTCAAAGACCTGTTAGTCTGCCTTTAAAATGTCCATCTCCACTCCATTTATTATCCTAAATTAGATGCACCTGTTTGAGGTCGTTAGCTGCATAAAGACACCTGTCCACCCCATACAATCAGTAAGAATCCAACTACTAACATGGCCAAGACCAAAGAGCTGTCCAAAGACACTAGAGACAAAATTGTACACCTCCACAAGGCTGGAAAGGGCTACGGGGAAATTGCCAAGCAGCTTGGTGAAAAAAGGTCCACTGTTGGAGCAATCATTAGAAAATGGAAGAAGCTAAACATGACTGTCAATCTCCCTCAGACTGGGGCTCCATGCAAGATCTCACCTCGTGGGGTCTCAATGATCCTAAGAAAGGTGAGAAATCAGCCCATAACTACACGGGAGGAGCTGGTCAATGACCTGAAAAGAGCTGGGACCACCGTTTCCAAGGTTACTGTTGGTAATACACTAAGACGTCATGGTTTGAAATCATGCATGGCACGGAAGGTTCCCCTGCTTAAATCCGTCTTAAGTTTGCCAATGACCATTTGGATGATCCAGAGGAGTCATGGGAGAAAGTCATGTGGTCAGATGAGACCAAAATAGAACTTTTTGGTCATAATTCCACTAAACGTGTTTGGAGGAAGAAGAATGATGAGTACCATCCCAAGAAAACCATCCCTACTGTGAAGCATGGGGGTGGTAGCATCATGCTTTGGGGGTGTTTTTCTGCACATGGGACAGGGCGACTGCACTGTATTAAGGAGAGGATGACCGGGGCCATGTATTGCGAGATTTTGGGGAACAACCTCCTTCCCTCAGTTAGAGCATTGAAGATGGGTCGAGGCTGGGTCTTCCAACATGACAATGACCTGAAGCACACAGCCAGGATAAACAAGGAGTGGCTCTGTAAGAAGCATATCAAGGTTCTGGCGTGGCCTAGCCAGTCTCCAGACCTAAACCCAATAGAGAATCTTTGGAGGGAGTTCAAACTCCGTGTTTCTCAGCGACAGCCCAGAAACCTGACTGATCTAGAGAAGATCTGTGTGGAGGAGTGGGCCAAAATCCCTCCTGCAGTGTGTGCAAACCTGGTGAAAAACAACAGGAAACATTTGACCTCTGTAATTGCAAACAAAGGCTACTGTACCAAATATTAACATTGATTTTCTCAGGTGTTCAAATACTTATTTGCAGCTGTATCATACAAATAAATAGTTAAAAAATCATACATTGTGATTTCTGGATTTTTTTTTTAGATTATGTCTCTCACAGTGGACATGCACCTACGATGACAATTTCAGACCCCTCCATGATTTCTAAGTGGGAGAACTTACAAAATAGCAGGGTGTTCAAATACTTATTTTCCTCACTGTAGCTTAAAATTCGGAAGTGTAAGGCTACGTTCACACTGCAGGGCTTAATGCTCAATTCCGATTTTTTTTAAAAAAAATAGATTTTTTTGCAAGGCCGTTCACATTTCCAATTAAATGCGACCTTTTGTGATCTCCTGTGTGAACGTGAAATGACCCAGAAGTGACCCGCATGCGCAGAAGAGTACTCAACGGTCAACGACGTCACTTTTGTTTGCGGAAGTAGCTAAACTTTAACCAGAGCGCGTCTCTGCTTTAACTACCGTAACTGTGATTCTCTCACTCTCACTCTCACACACACACACACACACACACACACACACACACACACACACACGAGCGCACGCAGCGACCGTTACACAAGAGCCAGACAGCAGCCGCTGACCTATCTAATATCAGATTCAGCACAAATAAGTTAACATAACGTATATATAATGGCCGTGGGCTTTTTATTATTTTTTTTTATTAACTGGCTCGGCAGATTTACCTCAGCTCGACAAATATGCAGTCCGTTTTCAAACCGACGACTACTTCAATGCAGAATTATGATGTTTTTCGCGTATCAATGACGTGTGGGTCGGATACATGCGACCTGGCCATTCAGACTGAAGTCGCATTTCAAAAGATCGGATATGTATCGGATTTGGGACCACATACCCAAGTGGCCTGGGTCGCATTTGAAAAGATCGGATCTATGTCGTTCAGACTGTCATGAAAAGATCAGATACAGGTCGCATAGGGGCAAAAAAATCGGAATTGGGTCGTTTCAGCCTGCAGTGTGAACGTAGCCCAAGTCCACCCGCAAATCTATCTCGTTGCATCGTGGAAAGTTTCAGACGTGGACGTTTGCCATTCCATACAAATTTGGTAATTATGCTCTGTAGCCTATCCCAAAAACGAGAAGGAGGAGGCAAGGGCAGCATAGAACTCACAAAGTTAATTGGAGGGAGTACATTCATTTTGATAATCGAGATGCGCGATCTAAGGGAATTTGGAAGTGATGACCAATTATCCAAGTTACAAGAAATTTTAGACAGGATGCCCTCATAGTTGGTCTTAAAGGAGCTGTATGTAAGAAATGTATTTTAATTAATCATAAAATGGCCCTGATATGTCACTAGACATTAAGAAATCATGTTAATTTCAAATACTTATATCACTGACAACAGTAGTCCGGACAGGATATTGCCATTTAAAAGTGATTGTTGCAGCCCTCAACTGATGTTGATGTTGTCATGATGTGTTTTGGCCTGATGCCCCACCCTCCACCTATCTACCAATCACAAAGTCAGTTGTGTTTCAGCATTTGGGTTGCCAGCACTGCTCTAGTTACCACAGCTGCAGCTACAAACATGTCAGCCTACATTCCTGCTGAATCCTGGAACCTATCTGGCAACCTCGAGTCAGGGGGGAGGGGGAAGGGATACACTGCTCTAAAGTAATTTAAAAGTGATTGCAGTACCAGGTTTGGCCACAATCTTACATACAGTTCATTTAATTATATATGGCAAAGAAGTACCAATCATAATGCCCAAATTCTTCTAAAAAAGAAGAATGTCATCTGCATACAAAGAAATATAATGGTTGGTCCCACACATTGTGATTGGGGTGATACCTTTATCTATGCGTATTGTCTGGGCCAGTGGCTCTAGCGAAAGTGCAAAAAGCGGGCTTAGAGGGCATCCCTGTCGAGAACCTCTGGCTATGTTGAACAGTGAAGAACAAGTCTTACCTGTCAAAACCATGGTTGTGGGGTTTGCATACAGCACCTTGATCATATTAATGTAGGAGGACCCCAGAGCCATGAGCTTCAACACAGACCACAAATATGGCCATTCCAAGCGATCAAAGGCTTTCATAGCATCTAAGGAAAGGACCGCGGTAGGAGGAGTCAGCAAAGATGACCCATATATTATATGGAGTAACCTCCTAACACTATAAGATGCTAATCTAGTCCTAACAAAGCCTGTCATGTCACAGTTAACAAGCTTAGTCATGACCGGCTGGAGCCTCCGCGCGAGCAATTTAGCATAAATTTTAAAGTCAGCATTTAGAAGTGACAGAGGCCTATAATTTGAACAATCATTGGGGTCCTTGTCTTTTTTGAGCAAAAGCGTAATAACTGCAATACCGGTATTCACATCTCTGGAAAAGGACCCTCTCTCAATAGCGGCTTGAATCATATGAAAGAGTAGAGGGCCCAGACTGTCCCAGAACGTGGTATAAAATTCTGGTGGAATTCCATCCAACCCAGGGGATTTACTAGCCTGGTTCTACCAGACTCTCGTACACATTTCATTTGTACACAGAGTCTGGCCTCTCTCCATTGACAAGCGTTAACTTCCTTGTAGGCGGGTACTCTGTTGAAGTTTAAAACTATTGGATCTGCCCAGAGTCACTCTGGATCTGCCATAACCAATCGCTAACCTTTGGTAGTGACGTAACCCTACGCCCATCAACTCAAACTAACGCACGACATCAACGTCATCGTTCTCAGCCACTCCCTCTGTTCGCTGATTGGGCCGCCAAAATTTTGGCCGGAGAAAACCAAAGAATACACCACAATCCCAGACGTAGTACTGAAGGGAAATTAAATTGAGCGGAAGTACGCAGGAGGGCGGAGCCAGGCTAGGGATTTACCGCTACACATATCAAAAGCAGCCTCCTTAAGCTCAACTAAAGTAATGGGGGTATTTAATTATAGAGAATCTTCCTCAGACAGCTTAGGAAGCAGTGTTTTGTTTAGAAAATTGTCACAAGTATCCTGATTATGTGATATCTCAGAGCTATATAAATCTGCGTAAAAGCTATGGAAAGTAGCATTAACTTGTGAGGGTTCACTAAGAATATCACCATTTTTGGTCTTAATTGTGCCGATATTTGCAAAATGCTCATTGGACCGCAATCTAAGAGCTAATAAACGGCTGGGTCTAGCCCCATTTAAATAGTACAACTGTCGCGTCCTATGAATTAAAAATTCGGCCCGTTGTTTCATAACAGCATTTATCGCTTTCTTCACAAGGTTAAATTGAAGCCTAACCTCCTCATCATAACTTTGTTGTAATAGGCCATCTAATGCTGATAATTTAGACTCAAAATTTTGGAAAATGGGGATGAACGAGCTTTCCTTATGTTGGAGGCATAGGCCTAACATACAGTAAAATTTCTAATAAATCCTTTAACAGCATCCCAGACTGTCCTTGGGTCAGCCACAGAGCCTTTATTTATATTTACAAAATCTGATAGTTGGCTTGAAAACTTGGTTTTAAATGCTTCATCTCGGGGTAGCGAGGTGTTAAATGCCATCTAGGGGCCCGAGCTGGATTTGAATTTACCAACACAGAAGCAATCACTGCATTATGGTCAGAAAAAGACACTGGTAATAAGTTAACAGAAACAATATTATAAAACAAATCTCTAGAAGAGAAAATAAAGTCAATTCAAGAGGAAGATTATGTCTTGATGAAAAATGGGTGAAGCCTTTAACACCAGGATTTAATACACACCAGAGATCCATCACCCCAGTATCATTAATCCAGGAACATAAAGCCTCAGAAGCATATTTTTGATCTAAGGTTTCAGAGTCTCCCGATCTATCAAATGAATAGTCAACAACAGCATTAAAATCAGCACCTATTACGAGTTTGAAGTCAGAGAGCTCCAGCAGTACCTTAGTGAGCTGTTCATAAAATTATTTTTCAAAAGTATTAGGGGCATAAATTGAGATGAAGGCAACATTTCTATTTTCTATATGAGCTTTCGCAACTGTTATTCTGCCTTTGCGATCTGCCGAAGTATCCAACAACTTAAAGCGCAAATTACGCTGACATATGATTGCCACACCTTTCGATTTGTTTAAAGCTGACGAGCAAGCAACTACCCGGAAAATTACAGCGATTAGACATGCGATTTGTATCCCTTTTTAACAGATGAGTCTCTTATAGGAAGGCTATATTAATTTTTTGTTTCCGCAAAAAGTCCAAAACAGCAACTCGTTTCACTGGGTTATTCAGGCCCCTTACATTGAGGCTGAGAATATTCAACTTGGCACCATCAACCATTTAAAAAGTAATAGCAAGGTAAACTATGCAGTAAACAAGAAAAAAAAACTTTCCATAGGGGAAAAAGATGGGGAGGAAAAAGGAACTTCTCTGGTTCAGGCTTTGAAAACCTAACATTAGAACATAACAAAAACAGAACAAGGAGAAGATTGGCCACAACCATGTCTATAACTCCTGTGAAACAAATGGAAAACTAGGATATATTGATCATTGAAAGTACAGAAAAAAATATGCACCTGTTCAATATCCCAGCTTAAATCAAAAACTTCACGATAATAACGGTTTACACATGTGAAAACTCTCCCATTCCTTTTGGCATACACCCGTCATTGAATAAACATAATCGTTGCATGGATTATGTTACCGGTAAAACGAAAAGCCAAAATAGTTCACAAATTACCGTCCATAAAGGCTTTGGCGTCTTACGGGTCTCTGAAAGTTTTCTGCGTGCCGTTTGCTTTGAAGACCAACACGGCTGGGAAGTTCATTTGGAAGCGGATGCCTTTCTTAATAAGCTCAGTGCAGATCGGATTGAAGGCTCTCCTCGCGGCACGAACTGTTGGCGAAATGTCAGGAGCGATGCGGAGAGGTTGATCCTCGTATTGAAGCTGGCCCTTGCGTCTAGCAGCGGTCAGAATTGTAGCGACGTCTCTAGCTTTCCCATGCTTTTATGCTTAAAGCTAGACGGAGAATGGCATCCGGGTTCTGGTCGCTGTGTGTGCGGTATAGCATACGGTGTTTGCTAGCTAGTGGGCGCACGCTTTCTACACAGAACACATTTTGTCTATTGATGGGCTCTCTGCACACAGAAAGCATTTCGCAATTGTTGATGGGGGCTCTGAGTGAGTGTGTGTAACAGAGTGACCCGTGTTTGTGAGTAGGGATGAGCACTGTACAGTGGGCACATTTCCTAAATTTAAAACACACGCGCCGTGAGCCGGTTTTATTAATGTGGGCTGTGAAAGAGTGTGTAACACTGAACGGGCCGTGCTTATGTGTAGGGGTGAGCACTGGGAAGTGGGCACATTTCATACATTTATAACACCTTCGGCATGCGCCGGACAGACAGATATAATGCTCTTTTTGAGATTTATCTAGCTGGCCGTGAAAACGGCCTTTGGGTACAGGCGAGCGGGTTGTGTAATGGGCTTGTTGGCTGTGAAATACACTTCTCCAGTCGTCTCTGTTGAGGGAACTGAGAGAGTAAGACGTGCTTATCAACGTCTTTGATGGTGGTCCGGCCGCGGCGAGACTCGACCATGAATACTAATGTTTCAGACATGATACTCCTTTCTGTTTTCTCCTACTATATAGTAGATAAGTAGGCATATTTAAAGGGATAGTTCACCCAAAAATGAAAACGCTGTCATCATTTACTCTTCCTCAAGTTGTTCCAAACCTGTATGACTTTCTTTCTTCTGCTGAACACAAAAGAAGATATTTTAAAGAAGGTTGGTAATTCAACAGTTGCTGGTCCCCATTGACTTCCATAGTATTTTTTTTTTCCTGCTATGAAAGTCAATGGGGTCCATCAGTCGTTTGGTTACCGACTTTCTTCAAAATATCTTCTTTTGTGTTCAGCAGAAGAAAGAAAGTCATACAGGTTTGGAACAACTCGAGGAAGAGTAAATGATGACAGCATTTTCATTTTTGGGTGAACTATCCCTTTAAACACTATTAGTCTGAATATCGCAAGAATTAGTATGTCACCCAGGTAATTCTCACCTAGTCTTTTGAATACTAAGAATTTGTACATACTTATTTGCTCGCCTATTGCTTTTTCCCCTACTACTGTATATAAGAAAGTATGTGGTTTCAAACGCAGCTGGAGTAAAGTGTAAATATGGAAATAAAACCGCCAGTAGGTAGCAGTAAGTCTTAATGTGTGGATCATTTAATTCAATCATTCAAAACACAGATTCCTTCAAGAGTCACCGTTGCTTGGAGATGCGCAACAGTTCTGATGTGGCTTTGTTTAAAACGATGTTCACGAAACACATCCAACTTCGCCATTGGATCCAACTGCAGCACAGCCAATGAGTGAGCCAGTCACTCTCTGTGCTCGCTGTGCAGCTGCAATGCGTTTTACATAAAAGCTTCAATAATCTGAGGAAAGGAGTTTCCCCACTGCGTATAGGTATGCAATACGAAGTGACCGTTCTCGAAAGGGAGCCGAGGTTACGTTAGTAACCGAGTACATTATCTTGCCAAAAAAATAAAAATATATATTCATATGCATCAGCCATAGGAGAGAAACAAGAAATGTATGTCCATGCCAACTGTGTGTGTTTCTCTGAAGCTGTACTACTTCAATTCCTTATCAGGTAGAAGAAGAAAAAAAACATGTTAGTTTATGTTAAAAATAGACGTATGCCTCATGCTTATACATGGCACAATCCACTATCCATATAAAGAATACAATCACAATCCACTTTCCATATAAAGCATGCTGTCCTTTAGTGTATACATTCTTAGTCCATATATGCATCAGTGGAAAACATATGCTACATTACACACCCAAAATAATCTCTGCTCCCTGTGCCTGACATATGATACTAATGTCCATGTAGTTTTTAGAATGTGCAGCTCATAAACTGTCTCATGCACTTAAACTTCAAATAAACATCTGATTATGAATATTAATAAAGAATAATAATAATACTGAAATAATATTAAATAATGCAATCATTATAATTGGTTAAAAATAATCTTCATTATAATTGGTTAGTGAGTGTTTCGCTCATAATCACTGGTTTTTAGATTTTGCTGTTTAAACATATTAAGTGGTTAATCTCAGACTATAATAAAATTAAGAGATTTAGCCTATATCTTGTATATCAAAAGTGGTGATGGGTCAGTATGCTGACACCAGATCACTTGCAAACTGACACTTAAGCCTGGTTCACACGGCAGGATAATTAGGCCGATTTTAGCCCCGATTCACCCCTTCCGACAATCTTAAAGGGATACTCCACTTTTTTTGGCAATAGGCTCATTTTACAACTCCCCCAGAGTTAAACAGTTGAGTTTTATCATTTTGGAATCCATTCAGCCGATCTCCGTGTCTGGGGGTCCCACTTTTAGCATAGCTTAGCATAATGAATTGAACCGGACAAGATCGCATCTCTCTCAAAAAAATTAACAAAGAGTTTCGATATTTTTCCTATTTAAAACTTGACTTTTCTGTAGTTACATCGTGTACTAAAACCGACGAAAATGAAAACTAGTGAAAGAAATCGTACAGCAACATCAGCAGAGATCTGAATTTAGGCTATTCTAAGTGTTTGGTAGAAACAGATAATGAGTCAGGATAGTAAACAAGTATAAAACTGCCAACTTATTAGTATTACTCAATAACAGAGATGACTAAAACATCAATTATGCATCAAAAAAATACAAATGGCACCAATCTTTACAGTACAATAGCCCTGCTGTAAGAAAACACACAGCTAAAACCATCCTAAATTGGTTGGACTTCTGGCTGGTTAGGGGGTTTGAACACTTTTTTTTATGTCAGGCTGGCTTAGCTGGTCAAGCAATGATCATAAAACCCTTTTGCTTAAAAAAAAAAAAAAAGTCAGGGCGCAGTTTTAAGTTTCCAGTGTCAACCCGTGGTGAATTTAAAAGTCCTCTTTACGGGCTCAATAAAGTATTCAAAATACAAATTTTTAACGACGTAAATTAAACGTCAAAAGAGAAATAATGAAATAAAACCACTGCAGCAGTGCTTGAGATCGATTCCCAATTCCTGTTTGGACTAATATTATCAATCCAAATATCGAAATAATAAAATCACAAAAATAACTCAGTTCTTCTTGCAGAGTAGTTTCTCACAATGCTGCTCATGCCTGCTGCGCTAACTGTTTAGTCAGCAGACGCCAGAAAAGACACATGGCACAATGTTAAAAGAAAACTACAAAAATTACCTCGATGTAAAGGCTAAATAGGCTACGAGGTACAGTGAGTGAACAGCTCAACTTACCTCAGTCTGAACGCTGAGTGAGTGACCATGCGTCTAAACCAATGTCCATATCCATCTTAAACTGTATGCAAAATTAAATAATAAGTGTGTCCCAAAGCATAGGACCTATAGGCGTAGAGTGTGCCAGAAGTCCCCGTCTACTGGTCTACTATTTCCGAAGTGTGGATCCGTGCACATACCATTCTATAAAGGCTGCAGTGCTTTGGAGGAGGGACTACAAACACGAGTAAAAAGTGTTTAGATAAACTACAAAACAAGGCGAATATGCTCGCGACGCGGTGCGCGTGACAATACTTTATGACAACGTTGTGAGGACGTCGTGGTAAAGTTCCATTTTTTAGAATCTTGGCTAACGTTCCAGAGACGTTGTGGTTGTGGGCGCGTCCTCAAAACGTCACTTTATCCATGGAGAACGTTGTAGAGACGTGGTCCACTGGTCACCACCGGATAACTTAATAAAATCTTTGATGAATTAACCCTTTCATGCATGAATTGTGATAACCTCAGTCAGGATTTTTTTTCATATGTGTTTTTATTGCTCTTAGGGCATGAAAAACAAGAATTGATATTTATTTTATTTTTATTTTTTTACAAATTTTTCAAAGAGATCTTCAGATGTCCACTTGAGTGGACAACATGTGGTTATGGTTTAAACTTAAGATATTAAATATAAGACAATAATCAAACAGATAAAGTAAGTGAATTTAACAAACTAATCAATACAATTATATCAAATCATGATAAAACAATACAAAAAAGCAAAATATTGCAAAGGCTTCATACAACTTCATACAAATTACACTTCGCGTATCTTTGATATCATATCAGAACATGAGGACGTGATTCCATCAGAATTTTTTTTACAGTATGTCAAGGTACAACTGTGGAAACCACTCAGATGCTCCCTCCAGTGTACCAGAGTATGGAGATTTACCCTTATTAGCTGATAATTCTGATTATGTTCAAGATGGACATGCACATTTCTATCATAGTCCTCCTCTGAAAAAACCTAGCAGACATTTTTTTTTCAATCTCATCTGAAATGATCAGTGTTGGGGGTAACGCATTATAAGTAACATGCATAACGCATTCAGATTACTTTTTTGATGTTACAAGTAACATGCATTACCTAATCAGATTACTTTGTGATGTTATGAGTAAAGAAACGCATTACAATAACATGCATTACGTAATCAGATTACTTTTTGATCTAACAAGTAAGTAATGCATTGCAAGTGTCATACATTATGTAATCACATGACGTCAAAGAAAACTACATTCTAATAATACAAGTACATTTATTTACAGTAAAACTGCAGATTAAGTTTTTAAGTTTTAAATTTCAAAACCAATATTCACATTATAATTATGAATTGTACCTGAAATATAGCAATTGATGCATGACGTCCACTACAGTGGATATGTGATTAATCAGAGTTTTCTCTCAATCTAAAATCAAAACTTGGAAAATTTTACTGCGATATGACTCATTAGATATTGCTTTATGCTGCAATATTTTTTTTACCAACAAGAGTCTCCTAGGATAGAAGGAATGGGTGGATATTCCGGAGCAACTTGGCATGTCTGACTGACCCTTGGCCATCTTGGTTTGGAAGGGGAAAAAATCAAAACACAAACGCTTGCCACTTGGTTGCAATTTATAGGATGATGCACCAGGGTCCAATGAAGAGATTGATGTGCAACTTTGCCATAAAAACCCATGCAAATTCAAGAAAATGCTTTTTTAATAGCTGTCTTCTGTAGTGACCACACTGTAAAAAATCCAACTTACGTTTTGTATGACAAATTCAGTTTTTAAAGTTTATTCAACTATTTAACATGAAAATATTTGAGAAAAGTTGAGATAACTCAAACACGTAAGTTGAGAAAACTCAAAAATGTCCTGCAGCTGGTTGCCTTAAACTTTTAAGGTTTCTCAACTTTTTTTTTTTACAGTGCACTATGCGTGAAATGGTTAAGTAAATTTTCCATATAATATTCAAATGGCATATTATCACTAGGATAATATTTGTAATGCATTCATTTATATAATTGCAAACTTGGCCTGCCAGAACTGACCATTTATATTGCAATTTATATGCTTGAACACATTAACTACTCTATATGTTTTTACCTGATCTCGGATCAGTTTTATAAGTTTGGACATTTTATTAACTAATTTGTATCGCCTAATACAAATGGAGAGTAGTAGATTTGTCTCTAATTAGCCTGATTAAGAAAAAATAATAATCACAAAACACGGTACAAATTAATAAAACATGAATCATACAAAACCATCATATGCTTCATTCTGAAGGTTGGTATTTGATGGTTTTTAGATTGCATTTAGTAGATGAGACATTCAAATAAACATTTGTAATTGGTTTCTAAAAGGTGTTTTATGCATGTTTGGACTGAGTTTTCACTGCATGTAGGCTACACTACTGTAGATCAATTTTTTATTTTTATCTTCCGTATGGATATAATGAAATATACCCAATGAAAAAAAAAAGCATAAAAAATAGGAATATACAAATTCAGAAATAAATGTACACATTTGTTAACAAGAAATAACACTTTTTACATTGTTTATCAGACTATAACAAAGTGAATTTAGTCAATTTACGGTGTTGGTGAAGTTTGTCTCAGCTGTTGACACCAATGAAATGAGCTTTGAATGTGATCAAATATGAACATCGGCACAATGAATGAGGTGAAAACAGGAACTATTCACTGAAAAACCCAACAAGTTAACTCAACTCAAACCGATTGAGGAAACTGATTGCGGCAAACCATTTAAGTTTAAAAATAAATACATATGAGTATTGTGAACTTATATATATTGAGTCATCAATATATTTAAGTTCATAATACTCATATGTAACATATTTCATGGTATTGTGTCATGCAAGGTAATTGCAAAATCTATAGAAATGTGCGAGTTGGCCAGCGGGGGACAGTTGGGACACACGTGTATCAACCACAGACTGTAAAAAACTGTACCCCCGATAAAGTTCTATTAGATCACACACTGTTTAGTTGTTCAGTTAAACGTGTAATTAGCCAGCATAGGACGCAAATGAAAATAAAATTTGATATTTGTGATATTTAAACTGTGCATTATTAATAAATATTGTTTCATATCTTGTTCCTGCTTTATGAATTTTAACCAGTGCTAATTTAAATAAAAATGAATTCTGACCATGACTTTATAGCACATTTCATATGGCAATTCAAAGTGCTTTATGTACATAGAGAGGAAATAATCACTAAATAAAACAGGGAAACTCAAACAGTTACATACACAAGCTACATAGAAAAAGGTATTATAATAATCACACTTTAGCATAGAGCTTTGCATAGAAAACACAAAATAAAAGCAGGGGGAATTAAAGCAGTTTATAAAAGGAAACAACAGAGATAAATGATACAGTTATAAAATGAATTTGAGTAAAATGAATTAAAATACTAAAAATATGATACATAGAATAAACTCATCTGGCAAAACACCGGTGTATCTTATTTTGACACTGAGATTTCCACATGGCGTATGTATTCTTCTGTGGATTTTCAGTATAGTACTGTGGATTATCTGAGCCCACCAGATTAGTAATCTGTACCAATCCAGACTAGTAATCTGTACTAGTCATCACAGTGTTCTCTTGATAATCCATACCAGACTAGTAATCTATACTAGTCACCAAAGTGTTCCCTTGACCGTCATGAGTCAATCCCTCTCAAACTCCACCACAGGATTTAGTGCAAAACATCGGTTCAACATATCAATCAGTGCCATTTGAGTTCAGTTTAGAATCAAACGGAGAATGCAGAAATAAAATATAGTGTAATCAGTCGGGTGAACAGTGGCACGGTGCTCATTCAGTAAATGCACAGCTAAACAGATGTGTATTGATTCTGGATTTGAATGTGACTACTGGGAGGAGCACATCAGGGGCCTCATGTACAAAGACTTGTGTTGAATTCATACTAAAACATTGTGTACGGACAAAGCTTTAAATGTGCGTACGCACAAAAAAAAACAGATGTATGAATCTCTGCGTACGAAGGACCCCACGCATATTCTCTTTGTACATCCCAATATACGTAAAATTGAGCGCACATACACGAGCACAACGCCCCACCCAGTCTCCTCCCTTATTTAAATCAATTTAAATATGGTAATGACTCCACTTTGGCAAAAGAAAGCAGTAAGAAAATGGCTAAAGCAAGCGGCAAGAAACGAAACTTTACAGAGAGTGAATTGGAGGTGCTACTATCGGAGATAGAAATGAGAAAAAAATATGTCCTTCGGAATTAATAACAAAAGGAAAAAATATGAGTGGGAGTGTTTGGCTGATGCCGTCAATGCGGTGGGATATGAAAGTCGCACTGTAAATGACCTTAAAAAGAAATGGTCTGATTATAAAGGTGGACGTTAAACGGAGAACTGTTGCGCACCGACAAAGTGTGGGCAGAACAGGCAGTGGTAAAGGGGTTGATGAACTTACACACTTTGAGCAGAGAGTTGCCTCAAATATGGGTGACACTGTACTCTCTGGAGTAGTATCTGCTGCTGTGGGAGACTCGGATTTACTACAGGACTGCCACGAAGGTAACCAATTTCTCATTTGTTTTTACTTTGGTACACACAGCTTACCTATTTAATTTTCAAATGCATGCAATGTAGCTGACCAAAACCCAAAAAGTACACCAGAGAATTTACGTATCCATTGCATTTATGGCAAATGTGTGTACCCATTAATAAGGAAATTTTAATTGTTAATTGTTGTTAACAATTAAAATGAATTAATTTAACCAACAAGTGGGACCTCGACCAAGGAAAAAAAGCTTCTTGGGGGGTGTTTGGTTCGAGGTCATGGTGCAAAGTGTTATGAATGCTCCGAGACACGAAGATAGATCCAAACGCAGCTTTATTAAATAAGGGTAATCCAAATTTGTAATCCAGTAAACAGGCAGTGGTCAAGGCAGGCAGCAATAAACAGAGTCCAATAAACAATCCAGATAGGGGCAGGCAGAACAGAGTCAGAAACCATAAACAGTCCAGGGACAAAAACAGAAAACAAACACGGGAAAACCGCTCAGAAATGCAGACTAACACAACAAAACTTCACGATAAGTGAATGTAAAAACCAGGTAATTATGGTGTGAGTGAAACAAGGTGATGAGAAACAGGTGAAAGAGATGAGTGCTGATGAGTCCGGACAGTGCTTTATGGGAAATGTAGTGTTTGAAGGAGTGATCAAAGTCTAGTGTGGAGTGGCCTCTGGTGGCTCTCGAAGGCACTCCAGCTGGTGGCCGTTACACAAAGAACCCTAGGTTGATTTTACTCCGAACCATCCCTTTAAATTACATCTGCGTTTTCAGTCTGGAGTTTTTAAGAGTGGATTTTCATGTGTCTTTTAAGGTTTCTTTTTCGTGTGTAACTCTTCCCGCACTGATCACATGTGTACGGCTTCTCTCCAGTGTGGATTTTCATGTGTCTGTTAAGGGATCCTTTCTGTCTAAAACTCTTCCCACATTGATCACATTTGTACGGCTTCTCTCCAGTGTGGATGCTCTTATGTTTTTTCAGAGATCCTGACTCACTGAATCTCTTGTCACATTGTGAACACTTGTAAGGTTTTTCTCCAGTGTGAATTCTTTGGTGCGCTGTCAATGCATTAGCTGTAACAAAGGTCTTCCCACAATCAAAGCACATGTAATTCTTCACACCACTGTGTCTTTTCTGGTGTAAATTTAAAAGACTAAGCTCTGAAAAACTCTTTCCACACAAAGAACACACGTGAGGCTTCTCCTTTGAATGAACGTTCAGGTGCCTCTTTAAGGAATCTGCCCGAAAAAAGTTTTTACCGCACTGATCACAGTTAAATGGTGTTTCTCCGGAATGAGAACGCAGATGTAATTTAAGTGATTTTGCATGTTTGAAACTCTTACTGCACTGATCACATGTGTACGGCTTCTCTCCAGTGTGGATTTTCATGTGTCTCTTAAGGTTTACTTTTTGTGTGAAACTGTTCCCACACTGATCACATGTGTGTGGCTTCACTCCAATGTGGATCGTCATGTGTTCGTTAAAGTGACTTTTCTGTGCAAAACTCTTCCCACATTGATCACATGTGTGCGGCTTCTCTCCAGTGTGGATTTTCATGTGATTAATAAGGGTTGATTTGTGTGTGAAACTCTTCCCACACAGATCACATGTGTGTGGCTTCTCTCCTGAGTGGATATTCATGTGTTCCTTAAAGTTTCTGTTGCGTGTGAAACTCTTCCCACACTGATCACATGTGTGTGGTTTCTCTCCTGAGTGGATTTTCATGTGATCATTAAGGTGATGTTTGTGTGTGAAACTCTTCCCACACTGATCACATGTGTACGGCTTCTCTCCAGTGTGGATTTTCATGTGATTAATAAGGGTTTGTTTTTGTGCAAAACTCTTCCCACACTGATCGCATGTGTGCAGCTTCTCTCCTGAGTGGATATTCATGTGTTCCTTAAAGTTTCTGTTGCGTGTGAAACTCTTCCCGCACTGATCACATGTGTACGGCTTCTCTCCTGAGTGGATTTTCATGTGATCATTAAGGTGATGTTTGTGTGTGAAACTCTTCCCACACTGATCACATGTGTGCGGCTTCTCTCCAGTGTGGATTTTCATGTGATTAATAAGGGTTTGTTTTTGTGCAAAACTCTTCCCACACTGATCACATGTGTGCAGCTTCTCTCCAGTATGAGCACCCATGTGACGTTTAAGACTTTTTTTGTGTGGGAAACTCTTTCCACACTGAGGACAGGCTCTTCTTTTCGGTGAGCAACTCATAGATTTGTCCAGTTTTGACATGATGATGTTTCTTCTCCACTTAATTCAGTTGTTCACTCTCCGCTTTCTCCTCCATCAAGTCTAAAATTAAAGATAAAAAGGTTTAATTTTAAGTAAAAATTAAAAAAATATATATTTTTTTTAATTCAAAGACAGAAATGTGAAGGGAAAAGACAAAAATAATAATAGCAGATAGTAGACAATTTCTATACAAAAATATGATAGTTTTGATGAATGTTTATAAATTAAGTATATGCTCATAGAACTTGAATATGCTAATTCATTATAATAATACTCTTCCAAATATTGTTTTTAAAGCTAGGAATGCACAAGTGTGAATATGTGAGTGCAAAAAACGATCAAGCAGAGTGTTTCCATTCAAAGAAATATAGAAAACAACAAAGAGAGGAATAGAGATATCAGAGATTAAGTATGTCTATGATGTAAAAGTATTGAATTAGTAGATTACTAAACAATTAAAATGTACAAGTTCAATATTCATTGAGGATGCACCGAAATTTCGACCACAGAAAATTACATTTTCGATTTTTGCCAAACTTAACATCAGAATCAGCACAATCACTATAGCCGCGTTTCCATTACCCTTCAAATTGCGCAAATTGAAATTGAAAATTGAAAATACACCCAATGGAAACACGTCAATTTTGCAAAAACTCCCATTTATCGTAAAAATATTTTTACGCTTGCATGAGGTGGTTTTTCAGGCAATTCGAAAAAGAAAGAAAATGTTTTGCACATTTACAGGTCACCTGACATAGATGACGCGGTATGTTTGGACAGAATACAAGGCAGAGTTATTTATTAAATTCATAAAAGACAAAAGAATTACAGGAATACTGGATTCTAAATCTCAAAGAAATGCCACAATCAAGACCTTCACTGTAAATGATTTCTGTTGTTTTCACAGCATTATACTGTTTTTCTCAACAGTTTATTGCTGTATAACCTATGTACAGTATGTTACTGTAGATTTAGTTGCTTTCACAGTATTATTTTGTATTTTCAACAGTTATGTACTGTGCACTCAGTTGACAGTATGTTACTGTAGATTTTCAATGCATTCTGGGAAATTATTAGTTACTGTAAATCTAAATACAGCAGTGCAAATTGACCGCGAAAAACACCACACACAATTCCACAGGACTACTAACATTATCCTTACAAAAAACATTTCCAGGACCGGGTCCTACAGTCTAACAGTCTTAATTTCTGTCAGTGGGGGTGCAGGAGAGCGCGTTTACTTTGAAAGAGTTTTTCTGTTGTGACTCAGTGCATCGTCACGTCTTTTCTGCCGACCTGGAACTTCGTCATATGGTAAGTAATAAATCTTAATATGTGTATGTGTTCGAACTTCTAGCTAATAACTTTAAAGTTTTTTAGAGAATAGCTGACCACGATTTCGATGTTTAATTTATTCTCAACATTTTACTATAAGCTGTCTACAGTATGATAGGCTACTCTATGTTTCAATGTAGTTTGGGACATGTTAACCTACTGTAAATTTAAATAGAGTAGTACGAAATGACCGCGAAAAATAACCACAAGCTGCCATTTTATGAAGAAATCTTTAGTTCCCTGAGTAGCCTAACTTTGAGAGCGCAGGCCTTTGCATCGCGTCGCTGTGTCTGTCGGCGAAGTTTTCGCCATAAATATCTGGTTAGTGATGAATCTTTATTATTATTTTTTTATGCAAACTAAATAGTAGCAGGTTAACGTTTAGTTTAGAAGAAGAACTGCCCGCGGCTTATGTTCTAGCCTCGTTTAAGTCAGAAGCGTATTTCCTTCTTGTTGATAGCTAGCCTACTTGATTAATAAATGTGATTTTATTAACATAAATTGCATATGTAGCCTCTTATAAGGTCAGAATGATCTAATAATTTTGTTATTTACCATTTTAAGTCGGTGGAAGTGCCCGCGCGTTCATTATTTTATATCATACGGTTTATATCAAATCGATCAATATATCCTGAAATCGGATACCCAAGGTTAGGATTCGGATTCTTGTTATAAAATTAAATTTTCGATTCCTCTTATTGATTTATTCGCGCTTATTTTCGTCTAAATCAGAATTTTCTTTTACACGCCTGTGAGGACCTGACCTGGCGATCTGCCAGGACCTTGTGCAGTTGACTCAGTCAGTGTTCATTCATACACTTTTGTTACAAATTGATTTCTATTAGTAACACTAACACCAATGGGTTTTTATTTTGCACAAGTGATGGTTTAGAGCTTATCCCCTATTGTGATGTGACTTATTACAGATTATGCTATATTGTGATCACTCTTGATTCAGTAAAATATTTTTTATTTTTTTGTAGGTTTCTTGTCAGGATAAATCCTGAAAATTAGAAATGCACATCACAGTTCCAGGTGAGCAGAAAGAGTGGGAAGGTTGTTCGGAGGAAGACCATGGCCTTGAATCCACACGTTGCATCTTACATCAGGGACTTTGCAGAATATGATTGGCACAATCATTAAGGTAAGAGTAATATTAGGGATGTGCAGTGGAGTCCATATCTGTAGAAATTATTTGTGTCTGAATCTGTATTTAGAAAAAATCCAAAAAGGGTGGAAATGACTTAAACCATACATTTTTCAATTGATAGTCTGTTTTAAAATGTAATTATGTTCCCTTTACAGTTTCCATTTAACAAATATGCCTTGTATAAGTCAAAGAATTCATATTTTTATATTATAATTGTAACATCTCTTTAAATAAGTTTTAATTAAAATATGAAATGGTAAAAATAGGGTTGAGTGATATGGTAAAAAATCATCTTGATAAAATGTTTCATATCAGTCAGTGTTGATAATTATCACAATCAATGTCAAATATTTATTTCTTTTAAGTTTTAAATGTTCTCAAACATACATTAAATAATGAAGACAACAGGTAAAGTTGTCCTGAAATGTATATGTATATTCATATAATGAAATGTAATAGGGGTGGGAATCTTTTTGATTCTACGATTCGATTCAAATCTATTCTTGGGATCACGATTTGATTCAAAAGAGGCAGTACTTTTGAAATTGGGAATTCTCTTTTGAATCAAATTTCAATTTGATATACTGTATGCATAGAATAGAATTAAAATATATGATCAAATCTAAAATCAAATCTATGCATATCTTAATGAAATTTGATTCAAAATCGAGAATCGAACAGCAGAGAAATGAACAGCAGCTACTGTTAGTCCTAATCAAGTGGGAGTTATTTAGTTTAAATTAGACACACCTCATATCTGCGTTAATTTAATCTAACCCGCTGCCGCTCAGCGTTCACATTAGCCTCTCACGGCGTGAGCTCACGCACGTCTTTTTCATCATTAAAATGAGTAAGAATCAAATCGACAGACATGACTATGAAAGGAACTGACTATAGTAAGCATCGTAAGCCTAAATTGATCGTAGAGACCATTGGTGGTAATTGTTCTATAATCAATTTAAGGTTACAATACTTTGGGGAAACGCAGCCCTGATCAGTGACCGATTGTTTGGAGTCAGAGATATAGAATATGGGCCATTGCCTTCTCAATATTTATTACTTTAGCTTCTGATACAGGACATGTTCATTCTCTTTTACAGAGTATTTGTTCGTTACCACAGAAAACCGTTTGCGTGTCCATGTTGAACGTGTTTCTTGTATGTAAAAACTAAAGTAGCCTACCTAAGCTATTTTCTGTGAATGTGCGAGACTTCCGGTTCATTACCCACTATATGGAAATAACGAGATGAATAACAAAGTGCTGTAAATGATCAAAATATTTGTGCTATAAACTGTTGACAATTATGACAAATTCAATACATCAAAATATCAAGAAGCATAACAAGCTTTTTTTACTGCTAGAAATAACTGTAAGCGGATGACACCGGAAGCCAGACACATTTCATTTACAAATGGCCATGCCCACTGTAAAAATAAGGTGGATACCATAGGCAAAAAAAAAATCTCCTAAAAAGGTGTTGATAATGTGAGTTAGGTTTTTTTGATTATTAATTGTATGTTTTGCCTCTGATTGATTTGTGCTTATCATTCCTTGCAGGATTATCAGAAGTGTTGTCGCTCTTCTTCCACTTGACACCATCACTACCCTCCTCACCTGGCCTTCATCCTCACCTGTCTTGCTTTCTTTCTAAGTTTCTTTTTTACCTGTTGAGGATCATTTTTGCATGAATTGAAATACATGAATTGTTCACTGATTTTAATTATTAATTATATATTGTTCATTAGTCTTATTTTAAAGCAGATTTTTATTGTTGTGTTATATTACATTATTATTACTAATGTATTGTTTAAAAATACACAATAAACCTTGTTGTGCAGTTAAAGCTTCAATTGTTCTTTTTTCTATTTCCCATTAACAGTTAAAATAATATTCCTATATTAAAATAATATTCCTATAATAAAATATTAAAATAATAATAGCACTATAAAAGTCATAAAATAACATTTCATAACTGTATAATACTATACAGTATTATTACAAATCAACGGTGTAATACTGTGTTTTAACATGGTAAAAAAATACAGTAAAATAATGTATTTAATTTTACAGAATGCTTAACAGTACTGTATTTAGTGTTACAGTAATATTACTGTTGAATGAAATACAGCAACTACTGGATAATTGTTGCCAGTAAGTTACTGTTGATTTGACAATAAATTTTTTACAGTGTTGAAGCAGATATGAGGGAGAAACACCCAGAAACACCTCATATGTGCCGCTCTCAAGTATAGGCTAAGGGTCTTTTCTTGCCATTAATGATTGGATAACGCACATACGTCTCCTTCGATTAATAATAATGGCCAGTGCAATGGCTGGAATATACATAAACCTACCAACGTCCGTTGCCATGATTTTTGGAATGACTTATCCAAGAGGAAAAAATGAAGTTTTAGTCGCATAACATCGGTTAATGGAAATGCCGTAATTTCCCAATAGTTTTTTGTCAACATTTAGAAAAAATAAAAATCGCAAATGTTTTGCGCAAACCTGTAATGGAAATGCGCCTAGTGATTGTTGTAACATGCAGTCTCGACTGTTGCAAAATTATGGGACATGTTTGATAATAAAAAGAGCTATTAAAATCACAAAAATCCATGCAAACAATGCGGTGCTGGGGAAAAAGACAAGCAAATAATGGGCTTGGTGTGCACGTTTAAATGATCAAATACACACAGAAATGATTATATGTGCGGTTTATATGCAATACCGCTGTAGTATTGTCGCAGCATACCAGCACATGATGCCCCTGCAAGCGGGGCAGAAAATGATTCAGAGACTTCAAACACAGTGAGGAGCTCTAAATAATTTATATGGGCTGAACGACGTATGCTTAGCCACACACCATTCACGGTTCTGCCCTTTTGTGTGGCTCCCTATCCTGTTAAGGGGATATATCACCCAAAAATGAAAATGAGCTCATGATTTACTCACCCTAAAGTCGGTGTATATGACATTCTTCTTTCAGACAAATACAATCAGAGTCATTAAAAAATGTCCTGGCTCTTCCAAGCTTTATAATGGCAGTGAATTGCTGTTTCTTGCATTTGCTGTTGCGCTTTACACTTAAGTGAAATCCGTATGTTCATTTGGCCGGGAGCTAGTTATTTTACTTTATAAAGTTTTAAATATGAATATTTTTCTTACACAAATGCGTTGCTTCGCTTCAGAAGGCCTTTATTAAAAGGAGGTGTTCTGACATGCTCTGACATTTGTGCTTATTTCTGTATTCAGCACAAACTCTGCTACAGAAATATGTAAGGAGCATGTACGTAAAAGTTTATAGTTTTGAGAAAATTACATTTATGCATGGTTTGTGAAAAAAAAAAAAAATAAGCAATTGAAATAAGACCATATAACCCCTACTTTAACTTTTGAGATTTTTAACACATATTCTAGAATTTTTGATTCAAAACTATGTGAAAATCATCCTGCCCTAACCCTGCTCACAAACAATATACTGATTTAAAATTTGTAAGACATGGTTTTGTGTAAGAAAGGAGGGCGTGAATCATCATGAATATTGATGTGAAGACAAAGACCCTCCAATAATGGCCCAATAATCAGGTCATTCAAAGAATGAGGAGAGTTTAGAATGGCTTTTTGATTGTTTGGATCTATTTACAACACAACAAACTCCAAAGATACACAAAGAAGGTTAAAAAGGCACATTATTGGGCACAATGATCTAAACAGACAGACTTGAACAGTCACACACCTTTATGACATTCCTAAAACAGTTATCATTTAACATACCTTTCATTTGGAGTTTGCTTTTTCATTTTGCCATGTTACTGTACGGAGTCTTGTGTGAATGTTTAAGTCAGCAGGACTCATCGGTGGCATCTGGTCCCTGTAAAAAAACAAATGTGAACATGCTGATATAAGGAGCAAGGCTGCACGATTTGGGGAAGAATATCTAATTGTGATTTTTCTGGTTAATATTCACACACACAGAATGTATATATATATATATATATATATATATATATATATATATATATATATATATATATATATATATATAAGGACACCAGGTTTGTTGAGCCTTGTAGGCATACTTGTAGGGCTGCATCAAATAATAGTTACAATAATAATCATTTTTACATTACGAAAAACAATTTTTTTTCTTTAGTATAGCGTACTGAAAGTATTTATTTTTAATGATTTATAGTTAATAACAATAATAATATTTGTATTTATTTGTAAAGAAAAGAAAATATGATTGTTGTTATTAACTAAATCATTAAAAAGGAACACTTCAACACTATACACTAGAGAAAATATGGATTATCAGATGTTACTTAAAATGTTTTCAGACGAAATGAGATTGGAGTAAAATATCCTAATGTTTGGCGCGTTTTGCTTTTCAAACGCACATCACGAGTCACTATTGAAGTTCCGCCACAGAATAAAACATTTATATAAAAGATAATTGTTCTGACTTTATATCTCCAAATTGCGTATTATAAAGTCAGAATTGCGAGATATAACAATGCAATTCTGAGAAAAAAAGTCCGAATTTCAAGTGTATTTCTCGCAATTGCGAGTTTATATTTCATAATTCTGACTTTATAACACGCAATTGCGACTTTACATCACGCAATTTTGACTTAAAAACACACAATTGCGACTTTATATCACGCAATTCTGACTTTATAACACGTAATTCTGATATAAAAAGTCAGAATTGTGAGATTAAAAAGTCGCAATTAGGCCTACCTTTTTTTTTTTTTTACTCTGTGGCGTAAGCTTCCATACACTCAAACTCACAGAGACCATTTACTGAAGCAATGGAGTCGCTCCTGGAAACTTTTGTCACCACATTATAATAAACATATATGTTTGAGCAGATATCCACGAACACAGTATTTCACAGTAAACACCGGCCTACATTATAATATTTATGATTTTAGTGTAAACTCATAGCCAACCTACTTTTTAATATTAAAGAGTAAGCAGCCTATAAAAACATTCTCGTGTCATGTATATTTATTTAGCATTTAAATGTTGCCTACCTGTCTATAGATCATATTTCAACATGGTTCCGTCGATTTCATACATTTTAGTCTAGCAAAGTTCTACTACAATGTGAAGTTTATGCAACAATAACACTCTTAACTATTCAGAATACATTTCTTACCCTAAGATCTTTCTTATCTTCAAATCGCGTTCTTCTTCTTCCGAGGTAAATCCAACAGAGCTTGTCTTCCAAACTCAAAGAAAAGCAGAGGAATGATGAAGTGTGGTGCTTTTTTTTTTGAGGTAACGAGGGCGTTTATGTGGACAATTTGCATGTCAATCTCTTTTGTGCGCGTGGGTGTGGTCACGCTAAGGAGCACGCGCCTAATAAATTGTTCATTGTTGGTTTCATACAAATTACTTAAACAGAAAATATTTGTTTTCGTTTTGAATCAGGGCATTTAAAAGTACACACATTTTATAAAGATATATTGCTCATATATGTGTGATCAGTAGGCCTATTAGCTGAGTTTTGTTTCAGTTTATACACGTGCTCAAGAAAAAAAGTTCACAGAGGCAGAGAGGCAGCACACCCTGTTTATTTTCTTTATTTTACAAAAGCACAATGTTTTGTTTTGATTGGGTACATATAAAAGAAGACATCTTACAGATTATTTTTTTTCATATTTATTTTTTCTGTATGACCATAAATGACGGTGTAGAGTCACATGGTCAAGGAAAAGATAAAAGAAGATTGAAACTGTTGCTCTGTCTTTTTGGATGCTCTGGCTCTTCTCTGGGTCCCTTTCTTGGGGGCTCTCTCCTTTTGCTTCCTCTTTTCTTTCTCTCTCTCTCTCTCTCTCTAAGAAACTGTTATATAACATCATAACATTTTTCATATATGCTGGGTACAATTAATAATATAAGTTATCATCATCTCATACATCTATTTTGTAACTATTTTAAGTGTAACCATAACCATATTTTGTCATTAAACCTTTTCAATTACAACTAATGTGCTAACTAGTTTTGATTTGGTATTGACTTTGAAGTGCTACATATTGCAATACAATATCGTCACTCTCTATAGCAACGCTCTCCCACAAATATTAAGCTATTGTAGCTGCACTTATTTCTGTCGTTGGTATAAGTGGCAGTGGGTGGTATAGACGAGAAATGTGCAGTTTTCTACCATCTTGCTAATAACGTTTCTTTAGTCATTCGGCAGTTCTTGCAGCTTGAACCACTGCAGGAATCCACCCTTACAACGGAGTAATTTAAGTCTTGTGCTAGGCCCTACTAGTGAAGAAAATCCAGCAAAACGCGCCAGCACGTTTGTCGGCCCCTAAGGGTTAAGTGCTTTAATCGGGTATCCAGTGCATCTACCAATCTAGAAACCGTGGAAAGTGACAACCCAGTAACTTTATTTTGGTAAGCCTTTCTGTATAAAGCGCCAACATTTGGTTTCTGCCAGCGACAACAGTGAGCATAACCAGTTCTAACGCAATGGCTAAAATTTGAGTCGTTGCTGCACAGACGAGCACAGAACACTATTTGACCAAAAAAATGTCACCGCTGATTTATAAAGACCCCAGGGAACTGTGTCAACTGCGTAAAAGTTAAACATGAAGGTACATGCAAGTCGATGAGATGAATCAATGTAACTCCACAACAGCTACATGAATGTATCCACTAACCATTCAGAAACGTCCAGGTGCGTCTTAAAGTTGCAGCTTCTTCCTGAGTCTCTCCATAAGGCTGCACTCCACTTGGTTATTTCTGAGATTTTGGTTTTGTAATTGCTAAAGTATCTGAAGCTTGAGTAAAGGATCGGCTGTCTTCTGAATGGGGGCAGGGAGCAGCAGTTCATTTTCATTTAAAGGGACAAAAAAAAAAAAAATTATTGTAATATAGGATATTTTGAGCTGACATTTCACTGACACATTCTGGGGACACTATATATATTACATCTTGTGAAAAGGGGCATAATACATTGCCTTTAATATAACTCTAATTGTATTCATCTGAAAGAAGAATGTCATATACACTGAGGTTGACTTGAGGGTGAGTAAATCATGGACTATTTTTCATTTTTGGGTGAACTATCCCTTTAAGCATCTCATTTGTTACTCATTTCAGCAGCATGATCGCTCAGAAGGGTGTCACATGAGCGTAAAACTCT
The DNA here is from genome assembly GCF_949319135.1 of Squalius cephalus. Taxonomy (NCBI): domain Eukaryota; kingdom Metazoa; phylum Chordata; class Actinopteri; order Cypriniformes; family Leuciscidae; genus Squalius; species Squalius cephalus. Next base: position 26,110,788 of record NC_137134.1, read on the forward strand.
GCAGTTGCTTTATACACTCTGGTAAGGGGCCTTAAAGGCGCTTTAGTGCTTCTGTCTGTCATGCCAGACTTGGTGCAATTTGATGCTTCTGCAATGGTCAGGTTTGGATGCTCTTCCCATAGATCTCCATCCAATGATGAAAGAGAACAGCATTTTTTTTACATTTTAATTCATGAATAGTCCTATAGCCAATAGCTTACTCTGAAATTAATGTTTAATGGTAAACACATTGAACATGACCTAACGTAAATTTAATATTTCCTAACGTAAGTCAGTGTACTAATTCAGTGAACTGAAACCTCCAATGATATAAAAAATGTTTTTAAATACCGTTAATAATGAAAATCATTGACAACATATCATGTCAAGATGACAAAATCATGTCCCAGCCTATAATTTCATGATGATAAAATTCCCATGCCCTAAGTGCCCTACGCTAACTTTTTTTTTAGGAGTTAATAAAAGAAATTTAGGAGAACAGTCTTTTTTTTTTTTTTTTTTTTTACTTTCTGATCAATAACATACATTAACTTTATAATTACAGAGCGACATTTGTCCCTTTAAATTAATTTCCAGGGGGATTTCTATCATTATAAGTGCTATTTTTTCTAATCTTATTAAATGTATGCATCATATTTCGTCAATTTCTTAAATTAAAATAGAAGATTTGTTTTTAAATGTTAATGTATACAAATTCAGACTGTTACCAATCAAATGAAATAGGCATAAAAAAAATCCATCTTTGCACTGTAGTACAGAAGCGCCATCTGAAGTGGTATTTACATATATTTAGACATGTATTTTAATATAGCTAGTGGGTAAATAAAGCTGTGTGGAAGTTTTAAATATACTTTTTTGAATTAAGAAAAGTTTAAAAATTAAACAATATAGAATAGAACAAATCTATGGTTGCGTCCGAAAACGCATACTCACTGATATGTACTAAATTTCAGTAAGTACTTAACAAGCGCTGAAAGAGTATAGGTATTTTATAGCCTGATCACGTTAAGTATGAATGCGATCCGGACATCTGCCTCGTTGACGTTTTCACAAGCGCAAAGACTTAAAAGATATCTGTAAATATCTTGATATTGATGAAACTTGAACAAAGTGATGCCAAAATGAGTGGGAGTCAATGGAATACTAACAGCAGGTGATGGCTTATAGCCAATGGCGGCCCTCGGGGGTGGTACGGAATTCGAGAGCTTGATTACCCCCTTGAGACAGCCAGGTATCCCAGAATGCATCTCACACTAACCAGCAAGCATCAATAACGTAGGATTTTTTTTTCTGAGATTTTCAGGCGAGGATGTAGTTGTTTAAAACTTTAATCTGTGGTTTATTTATAAAAATAGCACCTATTTGATCACTAACGTTTTCGGAGTTGTGAGATCCAGGCGATCACCGGGTGCTCAGCGCTCATTAAAGCGTAACTCTCTCAAACTTCCGTTTAAAAGCATAATTAGAATGGAAACGTCACTTTTAAGTTTGACCGTATTTTCGTTTTTGGTCAAATTGCCTTTTGAATGGGAGAGCTATAGGGGCACGACTATGATAGCATTAAAAGAAAAAAAAAAAGAAAAAAAAAAAGAGAGAAGTGAGAAAAGAAAAAAAGAGAATGCCTAACATTCAATAGGCTATTGCAGAAAATACTGCACTGGTATTGCCATGTAAATGCATTAGTATACAATATATCAACATCATGCTATGATTCAATAGCTGTACTGTCATTATAAAATGACATCAAATAATTATGATGATGAAGTTGTTTCTACTGGAAATGATTTAAACATTCCTCTAGGAAGTTGTGGCTTAGAACTGCGGGAACTCCAAGATGCTTGAAGAAACTGAAGAAAAACTATGCACAAGTGTACCTCGACAAAAGCCGTTTTAAACGCAAAGGGTCGTTATACCATATATTGATTTGAATTAGTTAATATAAGTTAAATCATAAATACATTCAATTTGTGATTCAGATCATACCAGCTGTTGTCAGACTCCTTGTGCATACACAAATCTCACTGGATTATTACAATTAATGGCAAAAAGAATGTTTGGAAATGTAAACTGATATTTCCTACTGACACACTACAGCAAAAGATATAAATAACTGACTTAAAATAACTGGGGGGCTGGTGTGATATGTTCATATTTTCTGGTTCTGCTCAGAATACTGGCGGCAGCGTTCTGTATGAGCTGCAACTGTCTTATGGTCTTTTTGGGAAGGCCAGTGAGGAGTCCATTACAATAATCCACCCTGCTGGTGATGAAAGCATGCACAAGTTTCTCTAAGTCTTGTCTGGAAACAAAGCATCTAATTCTTGCAATATTTTTCAGATGATAGTATGCTGATTTAGTTATTGCTTTGGCATGACTACTGAAACTAAACACCTTTTACCTTATTTTAATTATTCTCAGGTTAGGTAAAGTAAGTCAAAGCTGTCCTAAATAATAAGCATTTGAATTTCCATACTTACAATTTTTAGATCACAGAAGACTTCTCCGTGGTTAGTTCAGCTCAATCTTTTGTAAAACAGAGACTTATGGCAGGCCAGTTCTTAATTTCAATTATATATATATTTTTATTAAATACAGATTAACTAGTTTACATAAAAGGTACTAATATATAAAAAAAATAAAAGTAAATCCAAACCAAATAATTTACAAGTTTTTAACTTCATGAGGCACAATGGCAAGGCATCTAACACCGGAGAGGCCGTCCTTGGTGAATCAGCGTCTGACTGGACATGTCATTCCAGCTCTTTTTAAAGTCCATCAACTTTTTGACATCTTCAGAAATCTCCTCCTGGAAACCCCCTAGGACTTGGTCATTAAAGCCTTTCCCTCTTCGTCCTCCTTCTTCTGGACCTTTTCTTCATCGCTGTATCTTCTGTGTCTCGACCGCAACACATAGACGGTAATGCTTGCATTTTTCTTCTTTCTTTAGCAAAGCTCTTTCTAATACAGTTTCAATTTCTCTCTACTCTGCCATATGCTTAATAAATGCTTACAACATTCAGTGTGGTATGTTTTTCTTCATAAACCATTTTCCCAATATATGGTTACAATGATTATTACAAGTGTCTTACATTATATAACACTTTCTTAATAAATAGTTTAACAACAACTTCTGGTGTCTTTCTTTATAAAACCACTTTCTTAATACAGTTACAATTGTGGTTTACGACACATAAATACTTCATATACCAAAAGGCATAATTATAATAAATAATTGCATATTCCATAACACTATAAACCAGTATGTTTCTCATATACTGAATATACTGAATTTTTAAAATCCATTATTATAGTATTTTGAACACAAACATGCAACACATTTATAGAAAAACAAGCATTAATTTTCATAATACTCATTCACAATGAGGCCTGAAAAAACTGTTCAGACAGTAAGATTTGTAACTTTAGTGTGAACACAGAATATCTGAGCTTTTATCACTTCAGTCCTCATGAAATCAGTCACTTTACATTTAAGATTTCACATTCCCATCTTATTAGGAGACAGAGACAGATTTACTTTAGAAAAACAAAAAACAAATAGCACGGTGTCTATATTTTTACAAGGTTTATAAGAAGGCAATCATTTAAAGTATTTAAGAATACATTGAATAAAAAAATAAAAAAAAATGTAACAGTGCAAGAGCATCAAATAAAAAATAAGCCATCAAGAAAAAAGCATATATACTGTACACACATCAAGTTCAGTTTGAGTATTTCTGATATAATCTGTAAAAAAATTTACAATAATCAAGCCTTCTTACAAAGTGTAACAAACTAAATCACCATAAAGCAGTCAAACTGACTTTTAATACAAGAACAATATGATCAGCATACGTGTAGAAGACAGTTTTACATTAACTTCAGAATGAACAAAAAATGTTTCTGTTTATGCCAAATTTAACTAAACTCTTCATGTATTCATTTCACATCTCAAAAGCACACATGGTTGACTTCAAACACTGTTAATGTGTCTATTGTTACAGTAAATCATCACTGTTGGCAGTCTTATCTTTCTAAGGATCACTTGTTTCGTTCTTTTCCGCATCATCTGTGAGAAAACAATGAAAGAATCACAGAAGATAAAAAGAGAAAGAAACAGTCTTACGTCTGCCTATAGCACTGACGCAGCATTGCATTTCAATTTACTGTATTAACAGTGTTTATTAAATGAAGCCATATATTCACAAAAATGTTTAATGCTGAGTGTTATCAACAGAGTCAGGGCTCCGGCTGTATTAATTCAACCGTTTGTTTAAACAGTGAAGCTTTTCATTCATTGTTAAACTTACTTGCTTAACAGACCATTGAAAAATGATCAATGCATTGATTAATATATATATATATATATATATATATATATATATATATATATATATATATATATATATATATATATATTTTTTTTTTTTTTTTTTATGTACATTTAATGAGTACATCCAATAATAATAGATTCCTTCATTTTATTTGAAAGTGTCACTCCGAGTTTATTGTGTTTCAAATAGTGAAGAATCTACTCAAAAGGGAAAATTAATATATTATACATAATATAGAATTGATATATTATACATAATATTTAAATACAATAATTAAATCTGTGAAAACTAAACAAATCTTTCTTTTAAATTGCAAGTTATTATAGAATATACAGCATGTTATATACAGAATATATATTGAATATATATTATTACAAGGTTAATATCTAAATGAAGGTCAGTGTGTCACACAGAGAAAAGTATTTGTAAGAATTCTCTGTAGTGAAGCCAAGAAAATCTGACAAAATTGTAAAGTTAAATTAAAAAGAGATCAAGGTCATCTTTATCTTTATATTCCTATTAATGGTGTCAATGTTGTAATAATGTCTGATTGAACAAGAATGAATCCACATCACACATCTTACAGTGTTTGTCCATCCTGAGCAGTATTTTGATTCCCTTTCAGGAAACAAACACATATTTTAATCTTTTATAAAACTTTAATTTTCACTGGCATACAATAATATGAAGATCAATCTGACCGACATCTAAAGCAGCCGATCACAGTTCTTCTTCTCTATAGTTGCTACTATATATTCAGATTCACACATCTCAGATTTGTTGTGAAAACTATAACTTTAAGCCAGCCAATCAGATCAGATCATATTGGATGGAGAAAGTGTTCTGCCAGTAATTTTAGTCTGTGCTGAAGTTGCTAAATAATCTTATTAGACCAAACATCTTCATTATCTAATTTTGAACATTTGCCTTGTACCGTTCTTAAATTGTTCAGTGTGCAGATTTGTGTTCGCATTATGAACTTAAAGAAGTACCATGTTGCTTTTAATTAATTATACAGTAATATTATTATTTTATTATTAATTGTTATTATAAGCTTATTTTATGTTTAGTTGTAAGAAATACGTGACCTGATCTGTCCAGGATATGATGCCTCTACAGTCTAGTTAAACAGCTTCTTTGTAATGTGTTTAATATACATTTAAAATATGTAATATCTTCATTATAGATTAATGAGGGCACATCATACACAGACACAGCAAATAGTGCAAATGTTGCTGAGATCAAACACTATCGTATCTGCAGTTACTATGTTCAGTTTGAGTTTTTCACAGACACACAGATGCAGATCACAGTAGATCAGTGTCTGCCCTTCATCTGTTATTGTTTAACAGTATTCACACTTTACTCAGGTTTATTTCCAAATTATGTGAACCGGTGGTGATACTTACCCGTAGGACTTTTGCAGCAATGGCAAATCACACCAGCAACTACAAACACCAGCAGAACACCAGCAACAATCCCTGCTATAGCACCTGGAGACAGACCTGAATCTGTAATGATAAAGACAGATATTAGTGTGAATGTGTCTGATCTATAACACACACTATAAACATCAGCACTATATAACCTGAGTGTAGATCTGATACTGTAATGATAAAGACAGACATTAGTGTGAATGTGTCTGAACTATAACACACACTATAAACATCAGCATTATATAACCTGAGTGTAGATCTGATACTGTAATGATAAAAACAGACATTAGTGTGAATGTGTCTGATCTATTACAAACACTTTAAACATAAGCACTATATAACATTTCAAGTGCCATGTCTGTCCAGACACCATTTAACCCTCCTTCTGTTTGACATACAGCGAACTTCCCATCCTTGAATTCCCTATAGATGTTTGGAGCCAGTGTAGGCAAGCTTCTCATAGCTTCTAGGTAGTGGGGCAGGCAGGATACCTACTTGTAGTGGGCAGCAGTTACAAGGTATGGTAACATCTTTTCCACTTCAGCTAGGTATTGTTATCCCACAGACCATTTGTATTGTTCAGTATTGTGTACAGTCTGATATCCAATATAGCTACATATCGTTTTTGTGTGGCCATTCATGCCACAAGCTAACTAGCTATACTAAACCTGAACGTAACAACTGGACAATTGGCTAATTGCTAACGGCAGCTAACATTTATTGCAGCCTTTAGTTATTCTTACTAGCCTACTATTCGTCTGACATGAAAAACACTTAAAGGACCACACCAGCCTTCATACAAGTGTATTTCCAATGATTCCTTGCTCCAATCGGATCCCATAGTAGCATTTATTCTCATATCTATTTCTTTACCTAGCAAGTCCAGTTGAAATTTTCATAAGTTTTCAACTTCCGGTTGAAGCAAAATGGACATATAGGACACATACCTCTCAGAGCATAAAAAAAAGTCTCTACCCCATTCCTGTGAGGAGTTATGGCGTTTAAAGAAACCCCCGAAATGAGCTAAAATGGCTAAAGCTAGCTAAGTAAACTAGTAGAGAATGAATGCTGCTGCTACAGGGATATGTTGGGGATGAGGAATCATCAGAAATATACTTGTTTGAAAACTGGTATGGTCCAGTTAATTACCATTACAATATCCATATTACCATTCTTTTCCCAAAACACTGGGTATTCAGTGTATTCGGTATTCACTAAAGTCACTGTCACTTACCACAGACAATGATAAGCAGCTTCGAAGTCCATTGGTAACCGTTGGTTGGTTGTTCCAAACTCATTCAAATTACTAAGATCATGTGTGTGTGTGTGTGTGTGTGTGTGTGTGTGTGTGTGTGTGTGTGCCATGACGCTAAATATCCAGCATGTTTTTCAAGATTTTGAGAGTAGTCTAAAATTCTATTGAAGTTATGAGCCTGTTGATCAACTAGTAGTTAAATCATCACAGAACCAATGATTTTAGTTAGATTTGTATATTTATTTCTGTGGAATGAGAATACTGTTTGGTTAAAAGAATGGCATATTGACTGATGTCATAACTTGGGGGAATAATTGAATAGTTGATTGCCAATGAAGTAAAGATGAAAATATTGAAAAAAGTGAGAAAACACCTTATTTTTTCATCAAATTAAGCCAAAAATCAGGTAAACATGTGTTTTTAGAGTTATTTTGTCATTGGATGTTGTTACCACATATGTTCTGTGCATCTGGAATGCATTTACCCAAAATTTTCTATCAAAAAACGAAGGGTACATACACTAAAATGGCCACAATTTTTTTCTGCAATGTTTCCGGCAGAGCAGACCCTCCAATTATTGGTTCTTAGGGTCAAAGTAAACAGAAACAACACAAATAAAAAGTATGGCAGACCATGTCAGGTTCAACCCATTTTACTGAGCTTTTGAGACTTTGGCTCCTCAACTACTGTCAAAGTTCTAATCTGTTCTGCTCTCTGTGGCCTAGGCTGAATCTGAAATCACCCCCTAAACCCTCGTTTACTATTCCCAATGCTAGTCCACTAATACTGTTCAATTGAAGAGGTGAATGAAAACAAGTGAGTGAATTCAGACACCCATTGATCCCATTGACATCGGTAGTACATAAATTAGTTATTGCGGTGCATTGTGGGATTGAATGAGTGCACACATTAATGTCCACTATGGCTTTGGACACCACTACAAATGCTGTCCCCTCAAATAGCGCCCTATTTGAGGGTGTAATCTATATTAATTTATTATGGGATCTCATTCAAAGCTTTCAGAATCTTTATTTTTAAAATAACTTGTGTTTCTGTATTTGTATATATATATATATATATATATATATAATTATTAACATACTTTAATGACAGTAGTGCTTTCACTTTTCCTTCCTCCATGCTCTCTTTATTTTTTATTCCCTATTTATTGCCTTCTTATGATGAATCTCTTTGTAAGTAAATATCAGTTCTACATTTTGGTTATCAGGCCCATAAACATGCAATTGTAACGATGAGGTAGGAACAAGGCAGAGAGAGAATCCATACGCAAGCACTAATTTAATTAAACAAACAAACAAACAAACAAACAAACAAACAAACAGAAAATCCAGGGCAAACAATGGAACACAGCACTCAGGACAGGAACATGGAAACAGCTACAATGACCGACAAAAAACAACTGAAGCACAGAGGTTTAAATACACAGGCAAACAAGCTAAACAAGATAACAAGGGGGCGTGGTTAATCAGAAACACCCGGGGAGACTGACTAATAAATAAGAAAAACTACAAAGGACTACAAAACATGGCACAGGACAGGAAATAACAAAAGTCCACACAAGACAAGAGGAACACAAGACAGGAATCATGACATAGCCCCCCACTTAAGGAGCGGATTCCAGACGCTCCTCAGGAAAAGAGTCCAGGAGGGTGGTAGAGCGGAAGAGGACCTGGAGACCGCGGCAAGACGGGAGACCAGGGCGGAGCAGGCACGACCCTTCAGGCGGCCAAGGCACAGGAAAAGACACCGGCTCAGGAACAGGAACAGACACCGGCTCAGGAACAGGAACAGACAGCGTGGCAGCTGCCATCTCTGCTGAGGACTCAGGTTCAGGCGTGGCGGCGGCAGGCTTGGGAGGGTTACTTTAAAAATGTATTCCGTTACAGTTACAAATTACTTCATTAAAAAAGTATTCAGTAACGTAATCCAATTACTATAATATGAAAGTAATGTAACTGATTACTTTTGGATTACTTCAAGGTCACGTATAATAAAGTCAAGCAAGAAGAAATATTTTTTAAAAAATAAATAAAAACTTTTATTTATTAAGAATTTGGTCCAGTGTACAATATTTTCAAAATATACACACAGGCCTTAATATATATTTATGTAAAGGGCTATACAGACATCTAGTGGCTAATGTATGGTATTACAGATTATTTTGTTTTATTTGTAACTCATTTTTAACTAAAAAATAAAAACACAACATTTAAAAATTTTACACAATCTACATATTAGTTTATTTAGTTTATTTAAAATAGGCCTACATGTTGACTAAAGCCGTGATCTTTCTTAATTTGCCTGACTGAACTTGGGGCGTTGGCAGTGGGAGTTCCCCTACGTTACCTAGACAGCGAACATCCCGTCACGCGAGAAAAGATTAAGAAAGGACATTTTGAGTACTAAAAAAGCTACTCTCCTAATTTCTACAAAATAGCAGCGCAATTTACATGAATTAAAAGCGATTTTACCCGCAGGCAGCGTCGTTTCTACTAGCAGCAGTGATTCAATCTGCGTCTGAGGAGATTGTAGAAAGCTGTTATTTGCGCATGCACCAGCGCGTGGCACACGTGAGTCATTACTGGCAACAGAACCAGGAACTACTGTATAATCAAGCAGCGCTTAATATAGTGTTATTATGCCAAAATACTTATTTATTTAGTTTTAAACGAAACCATTGTAATCCTGAAAGTATTCCCCCTTTTTTCAAAGTGTAACTATAATCTGATTACTACGTTTTTTGACGTAACTGTAACGGATTACAGTTACTGGATTTTTGTATCCTGATTACATAACGCCGTTACATGTATTCCGTTACTCCCCAACCCTGGGCGGCGGCCATCTTGTCCGGAGACACTGGCTCGGCGGCGGCCATCTTGTCCGGAGGCTCGGCGGACGTGACGTGAACAGTCTCTGGCTCTGCAGACATGACGTGAACAGTCTCTGGCTCGGCAGACGTGACGTGAACAGTCTCTGGCTCGGCAGACGTGACGTGAAGCTCAGGTTCAGGAACAGGCTCAGACTCAGGAACAGACGCGGTCTCAGGAACAGAAAGAGACTCATGAAGCGTGGAGGCGGCCATCTCTGCAACAGACGATCTCTTAGGCGACATGGCGGCAGCCATCCTGGGAACCAGAATCAGGCGTGGCCGCCTTCTTGGCTGGAGACACTCAGGCGACATGATGACGGACATCCTGGGAACCATAATCAGGTGTAGCCGGAGATTACTTGGCTGGAGGTTCCCCTTTAATGCAGCTGGATTCATTTTTGGTCGGTCATTCTGTAACGATGAGGTAGGAGAATCCATACGCAAGCACTAATTTAATTAAACAAAGCGGAAATCCAGGGCAAACAATGGAACACAACACTCAGGACAGGAACATGGAAACAGCTACAATGACCGACAAAAAACAACTGAAGAACAGAGGTTTAAATACACAGGCAAACAAGCTAAACAAGATAACAAGGGGGCGTGGTTAATCAGAAACACCTGACTAATAAACAAGAAAAACTACAATGGACTACAAAACATGGCACAGGACAGGAAATGACAAAAGTCCACACAAGACAAGACAAGCAATTAATCTGCATCGTAGGGATACACAAAATTACTGGAACCCCATCGGAATCAGCCAAAAAAGGCTTGAACTGAAATCATTGGCCTGGTATGAAAAATTATGCCGATATGCCTTTCCAAAGAGATAAAATGTTGATTATGTGTCTACAATAACTCCCATGTGTGCTAAAAATAAGATCACGTCAGAAGTGTGGTCATTCTTGAAGTGATTAGAGTCAATGTTTTGGACTGCAACCTCAAAGTAATGGAACATAAATAATGTGACACTGAAGACTGAAGTAATGAAGCTGAAAATTCAGCTTCGCCATCACAGGGATGAACACAGGAATTCATTACATTTTAAAATGTATTCAAATAGAAAACAGTTGTCTTAGTGAGCATAACAGACTTGTTTCATAAACATAAAATACAATCTTAATTATTCCCAACTTTTGACCAGTAGCAGGCTAGTGTGTACATCTGGGATGACATGATTATTCTGGGTGGAGTATCCTTTTAATAACACCAATAAAGCAGAGGCGTTGACGTTGTTAAGGGGGAAGCAGAATATGCTCAACCTGATCTCACAGGGAAATGTAACTATTTTATGAGGTGGTGATTTCGTTTTAATTCATATGATGATTATTAGAAAAAAGTAAGTACCTGAAGTTTAAGCTCACAAGTGTCACCACAAACATAGTTAGAATGCTAATGTTTCCATTTAGTTAAGCAGCTTTATCTTTAAGATGAAATCTGTAGATCTTCTTTTAAATAAACGAGTCTAACAATTTTCCTGTAAAAATAATGTTAATATCCTTTACGCTGAAACACTTTTTTCTGCACAGACTTGAGAATTGTTAGCAAATATTAATGACTGATTTAATGCAATCACATTGTATAGCATGGCAAAAAATAAAACAAACAAACTGTACTCACCACTGACACCAACATTAATTAAACCTTTGGTGCCTCTGCGGCGGCTGGTCAGTATATAGACGTCAGAGTCAGCGTTTGTGATATTTGTGATGTTCAGAGATCCAGTCTGATTATCCAGCTGCAGTCTGTCTCTGAATCTCTCATCAAGAACATCTTCATGTGATGGGAACTCACTGACCGCTCTGTTGATTTCAGCTATACGGGTGCTTTCAGGTCCATACATCCACAGTATCTGATCATCTCTCTGTGTTTTAGTATCAGTCTTAAGAGTGACAGAATCTTCTTCCATCACTGACATAATCTTCATTTCTAGAGAAAATAAAGAAAATGTGATTAACATTTTATAACACTGTAAGTAATTTCAGTGAACACATGCAACCGAGTACCTTATTAGTCGCTATATATATATATATATATATATATATATATATATATATATATATATATATATATATATATATATATATATATAACGCACTGACAAACTAAAAGATATGATATATTATGACCCACTGTAAAAAAACAACAACATAGTAATTATAAACTTCAGTGTTTATTTTTGTGCAACATTTTTTACTCCACATCACCACTCATCATCACTATTGTACACCCCAATACATGTGATGTGATACGAAAATAAATGCTAATTGTTTCAAAACACATGCTGTAAAATAATGCATTGTGATAGGTCATTTGCTCATCCAAGTTTCTCTTCTTTGCCGTCTTCCGTGTGTCCATGGCGCAAAATGAGGGCGTGGGGGAAACAGAGACTTGAATATATAGGGGCGTGTTATTCTAATGACGGTCGTTTTCAGCCGCGGCATTTATCAAAGGCCGGTATTGCGTACACTTGGATTTCAAAGGTACACACAGCTTCATAAATCAGGCGGTGAGAGGAGTGTAAGCATAATCTTACGCCAACATACGTCCGTTTCTACGCAAGAATGATAAATGAGGGCCATTCAGAGTATGGTATACCGTACTTGGCTACATGTCATGTCACTTTCACTTGTTTGACCAGATAAAGGTTTGTATTATTGTTTTAAAGCTCCAATATGTAACAATTTTGTAATAAAATTTCCGAAATAACTTGCACAGTGTGATATATTTCCTCCAGTTGTGTACTTACAATATCTCAAAAGTCTCCAAAGATTTTTTATTTCAGAGAAATTCCGATTTAAAATAACTGTCTGTCCCGGAAACGAAATGTTGACTCTCAGTGACGCAATGTCCGCACTATCCTTTTTTTCCCGGTGTGGACCATGTGATATTCCACCACACCGGAATATCACATGGTCAAATACGGAAGTGGTGGTTATAGTGTTATAGCCATAGACGGTATGGTTATAGCTGTTATGGATCACGATTACTCTTTGGCGAGTATTGAAGTGCCAATAAAACGAAAGCGTCCATATTCGGATACACGCAACGCAGACTGTGTGACAAACGGAGGAATAAAACCCGGATAAATATCGGCCAGGCGTTTTCGAGATGGAGAAAATATTACATATTGGAGCTTTAATAAAAAATAACCTTGACATTTATAATTGTCTACAGCTTTTTTATCTGTAATGCCATTTCCTGCCTTATGGTTTTATTGTCACTGGTGATGGGAGAAACTCAAATCTTTGAATAAATTGAACCAATTGCTCCACAAAATGATGAACTGTTTTGAATCGTTCGAAACGCCACAGGCTGGTGACCCCTACTGATCAAAACAGTGGAAATGTAACAAACACTCAGGCCAAACATGCATAAAAACCACATTTTACAAACCCATTGCAAATGTTTTATTTAATGTTAGGCTATATGCTTTATGTTTTATTTATACCGTTCACACTTATTCACGCAACATTAAAACGGGTGGTTCTGAACAGTTACTCTCTGAAGCATCAGTGTTATAGTTCTGTCAATAGATAATATTTCCTTTACACATATTTCATTTTTTACACATTATTCTCTTAACTTACACTCATTGCTTTTTTAATTTACAAAAACAACAACAGGTTTTGAAGAATATTATTCCACATCATCTAAACTGTTCTCAGAAAATGAATCTAGATTTTAATCCAGTTCTCAGATTGTAAGACTTGAGTTACTCACCGCGGACAGTAACACTGAATATTTCGGATGTCTCAGTTCTGCTCTTGATCTTTAGTGTATAGAGTCCAGTATGGTCAGTTCTGGTGTTTGTGATGGTCAGAGATCCAGTCTGATGATCTAGCTTCAGTCTGCCATTGAATCCTACATTATCACCCTCAGATGTAGAGAAGAGTCCAGCTGCTTTATTCATTCGAGCTATGAGTGTATCACCAAACCACCACTGAGCTGAATTATCTTCTGGTATTTCAGTACGAGGATTTAGAGTGACAGAATCTCCCTCCATCACTGACAATGTCACATCAACTTTCTCGACACCAAACACACCTGGTGGGGGAAAATAAATAAAAGATGATCAATCCTGCCATTTTTTTTTAAGTGCAGCAAATGTTAGAGTGAATTTACCCTGTTACACAGTGTTTTTTCTTCATTATTGTACTGAAGTGCTCTTTATGTGGCTGAAATCCAGAATCCAGAACTGTGTCTGAATCACTGAGTCTGTATCTGAGCATACTTGTTAAAGTAAATTTTTAATGTTAACTACATTTACACCCATTTACAACTGAGCTTGATATCAGTCTCCTAACACATCATATTTTTTGCAGCAGTCTGGTGTTTTTAAGAAATCAATGCAATGAACCAAAATAAATAGTTATCCTTTCAAGGTTAAATGTCAGATACAAATCCACAACGAAAAGTTGTATAATTCTTCAGATATAGGGGAGACCAGATAGTGTTGTAAAATGGAATGAGTTCTTTCACCATCATTTTAACCACTTCAATTCAGTACAGGAGTTTAATCACTGTCATGCGTGAGCAACAGCATCCTCAGAAGACAGTAGAATTACAAAAAAAAAGTCACTAAAATTATATATAAAGATTTATAAAAAAAAAACAGGTTTGAGGTAAAAGTTAAATAAATTAAAAAAACGGCTCATAATGAATACATTTGTTAGGAAGAATGCGAAACAATTGTATTTAAATTTCTCCCATCTCATATTTTTCCCCCCATATAACTGTGTCCCTTTAGGGGCTTTGCAGCCTATTTGTTCGATGTTTGTTACAAATTGTAGTATTTATAATTGAAATGTTTGCCATTTGTTCACATTTTTTAACCAAAGTATTTTATATAAAGGTGGAGTTTGTATAATTGCCTAATATTTCTGAAAGTAAAACCTCAACCCCACGGTTGTAACAATAGCAATAGCGATAATTACAAGCTTGATGAAGATATGCAATTATTTTCTATTTCTGGTGTAGACCTTTTGACACAGAATGTGCTGAAGCAATAAATAGGTTTATCACACATCCTTAACTTAAGAACCAAACATTTTTTTAGTTAAAGTAGGGGAGACTGGGGATGGATGCAACATATTTTTTCTGTCTGTTTTGGAGTTCTTCTAAGCCAGTGCATTCAAAATGTGTTACAAGTATCAGCTATTAAATGATAGTTGTTATCTTTGCAGTACAAACAGAAAATGTGTGGTTTAGTTTCAAACACGAGGAGTGAAATGTTACAATTCACACGCGACCCCACCTTACCGACCAAAAAAATAAAAAAATAAAGTGTTGTGCAGAATATTACAGGTCGTCGGCGCCCTCTAGTGTTCACTACCAAACCCGAACCCAGAGTAGCCTACTCCCTCCGTATCTTTTAGTTAGGAAGATAACCAGGCAAGTGTGAGGAGATGGGGTGGAGGAGGGATGCTGAAAACTGTCGAGGAATATGAGTGAATAGAACGTGTTTCTCCCGGACCTTGTTAATAAAACATCATTTGTAGAAAAATATCAGTTTGTTTTAGAAACAACACAAGCAAATTATATGACAACAGCAAATGTGCAGTTTCTTTTTTCCGGTTTAAATATTTGAAACCCAAGTGTTGAATTAATGAAAATGAATGTGACTCACCGTCCACGAGTAATAAAGCCCCCAAAAAGACGGAA
Organism: Squalius cephalus; assembly: GCF_949319135.1. Classification (NCBI taxonomy): domain Eukaryota; kingdom Metazoa; phylum Chordata; class Actinopteri; order Cypriniformes; family Leuciscidae; genus Squalius; species Squalius cephalus. The sequence goes on from NC_137134.1 coordinate 26,126,367, forward strand.
AGGTTCCTCATCCTGATGTTGCTTCTGTCCGCATACAAACTGAATAAAAGAAGTGATGCTGTAAATAAGGATGGGCTCGTAGCCAGTCACGTGAATTCTGCGAAAGCGTTCCGCCCATGGTTACGCCATACTATTTCAAAACGGTAAAAATAATAATAATAATAATAATAATAATAATAAAATAATAATAATTAAAAAAAAAAACGTGCGTATAAAATGTTTTTCGGTGTTCTGATTGGTCGTCTCTGCTTAGTTTGGAGGTCAACTCAGTTCGTCATGACCCTAGGACTAGGTGAAAAGGAAATATATTTAAATTGTGCGTTTTTGGATATAGCCTACTTAGTATTTAACTTACAGTATAAAGTGCGTATTAAATTTTATATTAAATTGTGCTAAAAATTTAACCACTTCAAGTACATTTAAGTGTATTTCTGTACAGTTCATTGAAAATATACTTTCATATTTCTTAAACTACAGTTAGAATATATTTGAAGTTTCATTTTAATGTAGGCTACTTCAAGAACATTTCAATAGCATTTCAGCTCATTAGAAATATATTAGCATTACACTAATAGTTTATTATAAAGCTGTTTTATTCAGTATTCAAAATTGTATATTAAAAGTGCAAAAATAATTAAATATAAATGTTAAGACATACACTCTGAAATCAAGAAAACTTTAATATACTTTATTGTGTACATTGCAAAAATAAATGCATTAGTAAATAAAATAAAAAAAGTACAGCAGCATAATCTCTTGAACATAATACATTATAAAGATCAGTGAAATGCTATAGCAGAGCTATATTTAAACAATTCTTTGAGAAACATTTCAGTTATACCTGTATTACTGAAATGTACACTATGAATATTACATCACTAAATAAATAAACATCACGATGCAATTTTCTGAAAAAAAAAAAAAAGGTTATGGAAAAACAATGTGCAGAAGTGAATAATGCATTATTTACAAACTTAGGCATAAATGGCTGAACCAAAGAAACAGAAGAGTTTGAATGTCACATCTTCAAGTGGACGATCACTTCTTTCAGTACAACTCATTTTCTGCAACTGAGTGTGATTCAGACACTGTAGTGTTTGAAGACTGCTTTATCACAGGATCTGCGAAGAAGAATTTATATAAAATTAATCAATGATCAATATTTTTTATCCATGTTTAAATATAGGCCTTTGTATTAGATATGCATTAGAATTTCATTCAGTTTACCTTTCAAAATGTTACTCCCCTCGAGTTTTAATAAAGGCTCAAGTCGTTCCTGGGTTTTAACGGGCATTTATTTAGTGACAGAGTCTTCAAACAGGTCTTTACATGTTCCTTTTTTGCTACATTTCCATATTGCCGTCAGAACTGGTATAAATAAACACAGAAAACGTAAATTAACCTTAAATTCTTGACATACTTGCAGACAATACTAAACGAAATCACATAGAAAACTAAGAAATAAAGCATAAATGTATGCCATGTAAAATAATATCTGAATTGGCTTGTTACAAACACAGTCGGGTAACACAAATAAATCACAAAGAAAGAAAATATACCTCATATATAACTGTGAACCATGTTGAACTGAAATATATGAGTTGCCTTTGACGGCAGCTACACAAAGCTTTGACTATCCTCATCAAGCTAGACATGAGTGTTTATTTGTATCCTCTTGTCTGTCTCACTATACAGCACTCTAACATTAGAAGAAGCCCAACACCACTTACAGTCAGCAGAGTTCAATCAAAAAGTCACTGATATAGTTATTTGCAGCAAAAAAGCAACCTGTGAGTATTATGGCATGTTGTATATTGATAATTGTGGTTTATTTAAACCTAGTGTAGAAAAGGCCCCAAAGTTATATTAGTGTTGCTATTATTTAGTACAGTTGACCATATTGTGAGTTATGTTTTATGTTTACTGCCGTTTTAGTGCTTGTAATAGGATAGCGGAGGCGCGCTCTGGTTTGTATATTGTATGTGACGTCACGCAATTAGTATGCAGTATGAAAGATAATCGGTCGGTTGTCAAAGTTAGTACGTAGTACGATAGAGATCGTCAGTCAGTTGGATTCTCATTGTGACCGACATTTTTCCTCGGAGTGTGCGTGAATGAGGAAAACACCACACTCGAATTACACACTGAAAATTGCTGACACAATAAAGAGGAAAGAATAAACAGAATAAACTATCTCTCAGCTCGTCATTTCATACTCTGGAATATTTGGTTCAAGGATGGTTTTCTTCAAACAAGCTTCTTTTGAATAAGAGAAAATAATATAACATGTTGTTTTGCAATCGACCTGATCCTTTGCTATTAAGTAACTGGTCTATTAGCCTTCTTGATGGAACAACAATAGAGAAAATTGAAGAACTTAAATATCTAGACCTCTGGCTTGATTCCCAGCTATCCTTTAAAACTCATATTAATTCGATCACTAAGAAAATAATTGGTTGTCTGAAATCACTTTATCGTTCTGCTGACTGTTTCTCACAAGAAGTCCGGAAAATAATTATAACACAATTGATATTCCCAATACTGGACTATGCTGATGTGATCTATGGTAACACCTTCGAAATTAATCTCCGTCCTCTTAATGTATTATATAATAGTCTTTGTAGATTTGTGCTTAGGTGTCCCCATCACTGTCTAATGTATGAGTCCTTGAACTGGCCTGCCCCGAAGTCCAGAAGGCAACTCCACTGGTTAACACTTATTTTCAAATGTATTCATTTTAATCTCCCTTCATATCTGAAAGACCTTTTAATCCCTTTCAGCTCTCAATACAGCCTAAGGCACATGGACCAACTGTTTCTAGTTACACCTAGAATCAGTGAAGAAATTGGTCGTCGTGCATTCAAATTCAAAGCTCCATCAGACTGGAATAACCTTCCTTCCTCACTTAGGTCGATCACTTCTTTTCATATCTTCAAATCATCTTTATTTACGCATTTTCAAACATCCTGCTCTTGTTTCTGAACTGTTCTAGGACTCACACTACTCACTGTCCAGTGTACTGTATATATATGTGTGTATTTGTGTATGTATTGTTTACTTTAATTGTGCATGCAAGTAGATGTATTTATAAGGGGGTGTATAGTATGCTTATGTGTACAAATGTCTACCTCTATTTTTTGCAGAGGGATTTATTTTTTATATTATTTTTAATTTTATTTTTATTTGATTATTTATTTATTTTTTGATCATACTCTGTCTGTGCATAGTTTGTGTAATACTGGGTGGTGATGGGGGGGGGGGGGGGGGGGCTAGTTTCGGGGAGCATTGTTGGAGTGTGTGTGGGTATGCGAGTGTGTGTGTGTCTCTGTGTGTCAGGGGTGTGGGTGAGGGAAGAAGCGAGGACTCAAGTGCAGAGTTGATGGGCTTTATTTTAATAATAAAAAATAAAACAGGAACAAACAAAAACTAACCCGAAGGGGAAAACAAGACAGACTTGACTTGGACTGGACTTGGCAACAGGATCTAGGCAGGACACAAGAGGTACATTCGACAACGAAACAGCATAGGACTGCAAACACAGGAAGAATAAATAGGGAGAACAAACAAAGGAGGTAACGAGGGAGGACAGGTGGGACAAATAAATCAATAATCAGGTAACAAAATGGGAGGGGCTAGACAATCAACAGGAGAACACATGGCACAAGGAAACATACATGACAAGCCATGTGCTCACACCAAACATGACAAAAACACAAGCACATGGCCAGTAAAACAAATCACCAGCCATGTGCTCACACTTAAGGAGACATGAACACGCAGCCAATGAGAACTCACAAGCCACGTGTTCACACAAAACATGACAACATGAAAGCACACAGCTAGTGAAAAACAAGCCGTGTGCTACACAACACAAGATAGCGTGCACAAGGACGAGCGTGAGCTCATCCTGTGTGCTCACAACAGAAGACAAACACACGGAGCATGGATGTCCGAATCCCGACACAGAACCGAAACCAAACTAGGCCGATGTGCCGGGATCCAAACACCACGCCCCGCACATGTAACAAGGCACGTAGACAAGTGAGTGCACGGCTCGAGAACGCTCGAAATCGCGCACTCAGACAAAGACAAGACAAGAACCGGGAGTGTCAGAGCTCTGTCACAAAATCAGGAAATTAACTAGACAGGAGTGACAGAACCCTGACACTGTGTTTATGTGTTTGGAATTATCTTCAATATTTACTTTTTATTATCTTGTAATGTTCGTCATTATTGTAAGGACCCCCTCGAAAATGAGATGGTACATCTCAAGGGGCTATCCTTGAAATAAAGAATATTTATATATATATATATATATATATATATATATACAGTATATAGTAGCGATAGTTCATTCTAAGTTTACTCAAGTGGAAGAATGTGACTAATAAACTTAGGCCTACTAGCACTATGCATTATATTTTGAAAAAGAAGTAGATTATCTTAATATCAAAACCTTACATTTTCTCTGGACTCAATGATAAATACATATCTGACCGTTGGAACAAACCAAAAAAACTAGAAAATCGCATTCATGACGATTTATGGTGATTTTATTTCCGTTAGACCTTTGCCTATTGACGGTGCATTAAAGAGGAGGGGCTCCCCTGTTCCAAGATGGCGGCTCTGTTAAAGCATTCGTTCCAATGAACTGCTGTATACAAGCCGACATCTAGTGTATATATCTATGGTTTGAGATGAGCAAAATCTGCGCAGAACTGATCACCGGTGATCACCGTGAGATGCATGCCGGTTAGAAATGTGTCCGAGTGCGGCCAGCCTCGCTCTGATGTCATGCTGACGTATGTCAAAAAACAAAAATCGTGAGCGCAAGGCGCATGTCAGATTCTGCAGTCGCGTGCAGTTGCTCTCCACCGACTGCGCTGATCAAAAGCATGATGGGAAACGACTTGCTGACGACACAGCTTAATGCTTATTGGTTTAAACAACCGTGATGTATTGTTCTCTTTTTAAATGTTTGATTTTAAAACTCTGATATCATGTTTTATGTGTATACGTATGTTTTGTGTGAATAAACTCTCTGACAGTGCGAACACTTCTGAAAAGATAAAATAATTGACTTACCACAACGGTGGAAGGAAGAGAAGATGATCAAACCTCTCGTTAGTTTTGAAATCCCAATACTTTGCTGGAAAGAGGTTGCTCGCCTGTGTTGCTCGGAGGGATCACGGAGGGTTGTTACCAACTGTAATGCCCGGCTGGATTGGCTCAAAGGAGGCATCCGATCAGCGGGTGAAGGCCTCTGCGCGTTACCGTCTTTCCACATGACAAAGTAATTTGATTAAATGAAATACATTTCTCATATGTATTAACTCGTTATTTCTTCTGACTCCATAAATAAAAAAGGTTTTAATGATATCTCTACATCATTAAGTGTGTGCGAATGACTATTCTTTTTAATTCTTTACTGAAAATAATGTCAATTAGAGTCGATTAGAATAAAATCAAATGTTTACACTTTATTATGTCAGGTAAATGTATCAAGCCAGTTGCATAATCAGTTCAAAGATAATAGATACAAACATTAAATGCTTTAGAATAAAGAGAGAAGATGTGTACACTTCGCATCACAGGCTAACCCGAGTTATATTATTGCATATATACTGCATATAAATACTTGGGCATGTGGTTGGACACTTCACTTTCTTTCTCCATCCACATATCAAAGCTGCAATCTAAGGTCAAGGCCAAGCTTGATTTCCTTTACAGCAACCGCTCTTCCTTCACCACTTCTGCCAAACTTGCTCTTATTCAAATGACCATGTTAGACTATGGAGACACTATATACAGGGTTGCTTGCAATCAAATCTTTACATTCTTTACTATTCTGCTATCAGGTTTGCTTTCAATTCAAACCACTGCACTTTATATTCATCTGTCAACTGGCCCTCCCTTCACAATCGTCGCAAAATTCATTGGTTCACCTTCATTTACAAGACCCTTCTCGGCCGCTCACCTCCTTACTTGGGTCACCTGCTGCAGCCAAAGCCTGTCATACACAACACCCGGTCCTCGCTTCGTCTTCAATTATGTATTCCCAAAACCAACTCTTGCTTCTTAATCTGCTGCCGCTCGCGACTGGAACGCTTTGCAAAATATTCTCGAACTGGATACACTAATTTCAATTTCATCTTTTAAAACTATTATATCATCCTTGTTCACGGACACATGCAGTTGTTTCTCTACATAATCATTTTGTGTTGTCTACTGTGTTGTGTTTTAAATAGTATTTTATGTAATTGCTAACCTGTATGTATTTATAATGTACTGTATTTATTTTAGCCCTATTTCCTTTTCCCTAAGTGGTTATTCCACTTTGTCAGGCTGCCATTGTAAATAATAACTTGTTCTTAATGACTTAAAAAGAAAAAAAAAAGAAAAAAATGTAACTATATAGATTCTTGGGTGAATTTCCAGTGATCTCAGCATGAGAGAAGGAGTAAACGGGGAATGAGGGTTCAAGGGAAAAAGATATAGATTAGGATTGCTTAGGTGGAACTTGTGTCTCGAATGGTGCACAAGAGAGAAATTAAAATGTTAATTTGCCCTCTCTTCCAGTTCTTCCAGTTTTTCCAGTCTTACAACATCAACTTTACATTGAACACAGGCATGTTTCTCTTTATGTCACATCAAACAAAAGTCTTCACTTATTAGTTTTCCATCTCAAAAGCACAAATGGGTCGACTTCAAACACGGTTAATGTGTATTTCTGGTGTCAGATTCCTTATTCAATTTGTCTTCCATTCACCAGCAGGATCACTTGTCTCCTGTTGCACAGGATCATGTGTATCTGTGAGAGAAAAAAAGTTAAAATGAGAAAAAGAAACTTAAATCTGCATATTTACATTGATGCAGCATTGTTCTTTAAATTACTGGATTAATGGTGTTTAATACATTTATAAAGCCTTTGTAACATAAACATTAAATACTGTTATCAGCAACCGACATAGCCAGGTTCCTGCTGTAACAATTACAAAGTTTTTGTAAACTTAATTTACTTTAATTTATTTGACTAAATGTACCCTCTTATTTGACAGGAATGACTCTATAATGTAACATAACCATATAAGCATTAGAAAATAATACTATAAGGTTAATATCTGAATGAAGGCTAGTGTGTCACAGAGGAGAGTGAAGACTGAAAAAACAGACATGTATATTAGAGATCAAGACAAGTTTACTCTGTCTTTCTATTTGTATTCATGCTGTTTTTGAGATTGGGTTAATAATGTAATGTTGTCCGAATGAACTATAGAGGAATGAATCCATATCTCACACAACTTACACGTTTTTTTCGCCGTGGTGGAAGCAAACACAGATTTGATTGTATTATCACAGGCAGACAAGAACCCACTTAAACAAGAAGAACCACCTGACTGACATGAAAAGTGACCAATAACAGTTTTTTGTTTTGTTTTATGTGCCATATAGAGGCAATTTTATACAATATTGTATACAACAATAAAGTAGAAATTCAAATTTCCCTCTGAAATAAAGGATTCATATTATTTTATGAAATAAATGTATTTTAAAATAAATAAATTTTTCCCTTATACAGATTTAATATGATTTTTAGCGCAATTTTCCACCGGACAAAATTGCGATTGTTAACTCATGATTTCTGTTCTGTCTGTGCGCACCAATCTTGCACTTCTATCTCCTCCTCAACCAGACCACCTAGAGACTTCGGGTTTTCGGCATTATGTTAAGGAAGGTCTAATCTCGGGAACGCACAAAAAAAAAAATAAAAAAATAAAAAAAACCTTAAAAAGATTTACTATCTCTTAGTGTTGTGATCCCATGACGTCAGAAAATTGCGCTAAAACACTCACTGAGTTTTTATTACTTGTTTATTTTGTTAGTTCTGATGGAATGTATGTGACTGTTCTACATGAACATGAATCACATTCACAGAGACCATGTTAAAGTCATTGTCATGACACTCAGCATGTGTCTTGTTTTCTGTTGAAGTGCACTAGAATCAATAGACAACTTCACACTTTATTTGAAGTATAAATGTGCCTATAGATGGTTAAATCTGGTATGTTTAGTGTGTCACAAGCACCAGGCAAACGGAGCGGAGCAGCATTCAGGTCTCACTGATCTGCATTCACTGGGGACAGCCAGGTAATGATCGTTTTTACCCATAAGTATCGGAGTTGTTTGTCACTGTTGTCAAATTAAACAATAAGTTAAAATATCTACAGTGTCACAGTGTCTGGTTTGTGTTCCCTGGGTGTCCACTAGAGGTCCTCTTCCCCACGGTGTCATCCACATTATGAACTGCATTCCCCACAATCCTTGTCTGTACCAATCACTGTTCATTGCACTCAGCTGTTCCCTGTCATCATTGTACCCAGCTGTTCCCTGTTATTCATTGTTAGTTCTTTGTTATATATGCCCTGCCTGTCTAGTGTTTGTTACGGATTCCTTGTCTATTATCATGCCACTTCTGTTCCCTGTGTTTCCTGTTTGTGTTCTTGTTTTTTGGATGGATTTATGATGACGACTAATTGCCTGGACTGGATTTATGCTTATGGAATTCCCAAATAAATAGTTATTGCACTTGGATCTTCCCTTTTCCCGTTCCTTCGAGTGTGGATCGTGACACATAGAGCCAACCATAACTTAGACCATCCCTTAAGCTTGACAACAAGCAAGCGATCTGGCGGTGGTGTAAAATGGCCTTGTGCAGGGTCAGAAATGCTACCGAAATTAATAAAAATGGCCACAAATCATATACTTATGTATAACTAATGGTCTTTCTTTGGAATGGTGTTTGATGTCTGAATAAATTCACATTACACAAATTAACAACCAAACACTGATATTGAGCCTAGATATCAGAGATGGGAATAAAATAGCAGGATCTTCCTCAGCCAAAGGTATTTCAGTGGTATCTATTACTTTCCCATCAGTCTGGAGTATTTTTACATTGAGAATAAAAAAGTATTATTACAATAGTCACACTACATGAAACCATTAGTGTAGCTTTAAAATAAACTTTCATGCTTGAATTGCACTCCTTTTAAACTCATGTTACTTACTGTTCCTGCAGGGTTAGGCTACTTTAAACAACCTTTAATCTTGACCCCGATAGTCACAATCACGATCCCGATCAGGATCCCGGTCCCGATCAGGATCCCAATCCCGATTCCGATCCCGGTCCCGATCGACGAAAAAGCAAAACCCTCGGGCATCTCTGTAAGAGTTAAAGAGATACATTAATTTTGAAGCTGGTTTTGCCATTCTGACATTAATGAAGAAATTATATATTGATTGACAGCCTGATTGACCTTTTGATTCATTGCTGGCCTTAATACATATTGCATTATTGTAAAAATGTATTAAGAAATTTCAAATGGTTCTTATTAAAAACATTGTTTTTTTAATCATATTTTATAATCAATACATATTTGATATATATATTGGCTGAATTAATAAAATGGATAGGTCAGTAGTTGAACATTGCACCAGTAAAGAAAAGCAAATTGAATTGTTAAATAAATTAAACGTCACTGTATGCTTCTTTGTTACGATTTTTTTCTTTCTCTTTCTTTATTACAATAAAAGCTCAAATTAATGTGCAGTGTTTTAACAACAGCAAAATCTTTTGTAAGGATTGTAAAAAAAAAAAAAAGCCTTTATTACGCCACAGATCAAGGGTTTACAGAAGCAAAGTGCATTTGAATGTGCAGATGGTTTGATTTGCTGTACTTTTGTCAAACCTTGTCCAGAGGATTGAGGATTGGTTCAAGCAGAGAGCATCTGATGCAGGACAAAGAATCTAGAGAGCAAAGCTTCCATCAGGTGAACTCTATAATGTTTGTTTCAGGCCCTTCAAAGCAACCATTTATAAGCGCTTCAGTTTGGAACAACCCCACAACATGGCGGCCATGATTGTTCTCCCTTTAGAACGCTTCTGTAGACGTGATTTATATTTAGAATGAATCCACTGACTTTGATTTGGCAGACAAATAATAACATTTTATGCCAGACATTTCAATAATTTTATGAGATATATAATAATTAGACCTCTTTTACTGCTCTTTTTAAAAAAAAAAAGGTAGTCTTTTGGCAGACACTTTTACTCATATTACAAAGATACTTTCTTTAGAGAAAACTGGGGTCATGTATCCCAGAGTTCATGACTCTATTAATGAAGTTTAAACCAATAAACCTGCAAATACTAAAACTGAGATTTAGCTACTGCGCCACACTCCGCTGGAAATAATGAAATGATAAAAAAAACTATTTTTATACTGTATGTGCCACCCACTGGAAAAACAATGGTGTCCAATAGAGTGGCTGAAGGTTTCCTGTCTTTCTGTCTTTTCTGTGCTTAATTGTGAACTCTAAATTGCTTTAAATGAAGTTCATTCCAATTAAATTACTTTCTGAATCCAATTTATAAAGACATCGAATTTAATTAAGGTGAAAAGCAAACATATTATGTTTCATTTATATAATTTATCTCAATGTTGGATTATCTTAGTTAATTCATTCGATTCCAATGTCCCTTAGAGTCATACTGTACATCCGAACCGTGCATCCGAAACTTGCCAGTCTTGGTCATTTAACACGAATAATATTTTAATATTAATAGTTTTTTAGTTGGATTAGGTCTTTAGGTCAAATGGTCGAGTTTAATAGACTTATTGGGATAACTGAATCTGTATAGTTAAAAAGTACTAAATGTGTATGTTAGAAATTCTTGTATGACAGTCTCAGCATGCAGTATACAGTATAACAGAGAAGGATTTCTTTGTTCTGTAGGAAGGTACTGGCAACATCTGTTCTTCATTATGTGGACCTCTGTGTACGAATGGAGGAAGGGTCTCTATTCTCTCTATTCTAAAGCAGTAAAGTAAAATATAAAACTAACTTTCCCGCACTCTTTACCATGGCATGGCTATAGATACCGATCCCCCGAGTGCCCACAGAAACGGTAGAGCACACACGGAAACATGAGATATTCTACATTTATTTTAACCAATCAAAAATCGATTGAAATTCGGGCACCTCTCTGATCGGAGCCAAAGAAAGAAGATACACTCATATTACTATGAATGGGAGAAAGTGCAACGCACAATATGGTGGAATACCTCCCGCCTTCTAAATAAAATAGCCAATCATTGCATCACTGCTGCTGCTGTTATAAGCTCCAGTTTCTATAGAAACAGTCAGTGTTCGCTGTCACCTGCGCTTAGGACTGCACATTAGCGTTGTACTGTCTGAAAAAAATACAGCTTAGAAAAAATATATATATTCATATTATAACACATTTAATTGGTGGTTACAAATATGAAATTTAATCGTAAGCTTTGCGCACAGTTTTGGAGAATTTGATGTTTCCCCTTTCAAAGAGATAGGAGCTGCACTTGCATGCCTGAGAGATGTCTCAAAGATGACCGCAGAGGGAAATGACTTGTCTTAAAGGGAGTTTATTGGTGTACCTCATATGATCGGGTCCTGGTCTGTCGTAATACACACAATTCTACAATTATATTTAACATTACAACATAACCGAACACGAAAGCTTTTAAGTAATTAACTCCAAAATCAACTGGTAGGCTATATCAGTGAGAGAGCAACTCACAATAACACTCAAAAAACACAAAATAACACATGGAAAGAATATGTGAACGAAGATGTGTTTTTGGCTGATTTGTTGGTAATGTATTTGCATTCTGCAATGCAATACATAAAACACACCTAGAAGAAGAAGTGTATAATAATAATAATAATAATAATAATAATAAAAACACCAAGTATAATTAATTACTGAGTAATGAGAATGTTAAAATGTTTTTTTTATGGGTATTTGTTGCGTATGTGTATGCATCCATTTATCATTTGCTCATAGAAGCAGAGTTGAATAAAACCTAAACTTACATATAGGCACTGTATTAAGCAGCACATTACTTACTCAATGAAAAGTGTTTCTAGTTGCTACATGTAAAATAATTTTATTTATTTATTTATCTGACATTTTATTTGTCTATTTATTTATCTCCACGTTTGTCTGCAATAAAAAAAACTCCTGCTGACAGCAGGAGTAAAATCTCACAGATACATTTTTAAAATTGCATACTAAGTATAGGTTCTTCTTTTTGAATATGTAATTACTTTGCAACCGTTAAAAAAAAAAAAACGATATAGTTTGAATGTGTGTTGTAGTGTGAACAATAACCCATTCATAATTTGAATTTTCAATTTTTGTGTTCATGTGACTGTATCTGGTAGAGAGCCCACAGGTTTTGTTTTGTGTTTATGAACAGTAGCCTATTAAAGTTGGTATTACTCGACACCCCTGACTTCTTCGTCCTTCTTTGTTTTAAACTTTTTACATCCAATGATGGGGGATTTCAATTTATAAGGTTAAATAAAGCCTGTGGTAAACATAACTTGACTTTGACGTTTTGTTCTACAATGTAAACTGCACACACTCACACCTTATTTGGTTACTTATTAAAAAACATAAGCTTTCAAAAATCATCATACCTTCAAAATCTGTGTCATTTACATTGTAGAACAAAATGTTAAAGTATTGTCAAGTTATGTTTACTACAGGCTTTATTTTACTCATAAATCAAATACAAAATACAGATAATACAAAACACCATTCTAAAAACCCATAGGAAAATCTCGTAGGAACCAGGGTTTTGACGTAATATCTGCACCACTCTATTGATCCGCGAGTCATTCCTGAAATTGCTGACTGACAGTGATATAACTGTAGCAATGAACGAGACAAAATATTTAACAATATTTTAAAATGCTTAGGTCAAAATAGACCTATGCATTAAGTGTTATAGTGTAAATGCAACACTTGCAACAGCAACATAGATGAAAATAAGAAAAACTAGTCTGTGTTGGCTGAATACGTTTAGCAGCTTCTAATTAAAGATAAATAAAACAACTTAAACAATATGTAAGATTTTTGCATTAAAATATCTAAAAACCACTAGTGCAGTGTTATATATTTTGTTGACTTGTGTACACTCTAAAGAAATAATTCAGTGGCTTTGCAAATATCATAGTCATAATTAACTTTATCTAACAGTTAATTTTGTCAGTAATATATATATATATACTGTATATATATATATATATATATATATATATATATATATATTTACTAAAAGAATTTAGTATTTGATTAACAATTTAGTTTTGTTTATTTGTTTACCCGCTGATCTGCTGTTCGCAGCTGAGGGGACTCTGTCACCTGATTTGATCCGTGCGTTCGCGCATAGATAGGTTTTTATTTAAAAAATTTATTTTATTTTTTTAAGAATTTTTTTTTAATTATCACGCTGACTCCACAGTTCGCAGCAGCTCAGTGAAATTAAGTATGTTTTTGATTGTGTATACACACATTTACATATTATTTGGCAAACTCCTGTGTGCAGGAGTAGAGTATTAATATGTTTGTGTGTTATCCAAGCTACAACCTCTGTGCCGAAATTGTCATGCTACCATGCATCCCGATGGACACCATGAGTGTCCATAATGTCTCTGTATGGCCCATTTGCTGGAGGACATTGAAAAACCATGTCCGGCCGCAGCTGAGTTCTCCATACAAGAGAGGGTGCAAAGAGCTAGCCTTTTTGAATGAGCAACTCATGATAGAGAAGCATCAGGATCAATGGCTGATGCACGCTCCCTTAAACGGAGACAGGAAATATTCTCCTGTTGAAGTCCATGATGGACCAAGCTGTTCTGATGGAAAAAGGTCAAGGGCTTCAGACCCTGAAGCTGATACCCCAGATGCCAATTCTGGCAACTTTAAGGGATTTGGCTGGCAAGATGATCATTTTAGGCCCCAGAATATGGAGTTAAACACACAACAGCATGCAGTTCATGCAGTTTGTCTCTCAAGACGATATCCTTCCAAATCAGGGGAAGAAGTAACATTCCTGCTAAGGCAACTAGGCAGTCATATCGAGGCTGTCAGCATCCTCATCTTCCTCATTTTAGTCGACCAGGACCATGGGAGTTTGACTGAAGACAAAATACTCGTTCTCTGAGGTTTGATTATAGCCGAAGTGCCAGAAAAGCACCATGACATTCACAAATCGCTCAGTCTCTTACTTCAGTAAGAAATGCACCACAAAAGAAGCGGAACCCAGGGTGCTCAGCCCCCTATGGGGGAACTGCGTAGCAATCCTGGAGGAGCTGCCAGAATCTGTTCCCAGCTATGCCTGGACAGCTGGGGAAGAAAATCTCAGATCATTGGGTAATCACTACGATAAAAAAACAAATACAGAATCTAGTCCTGGCAATGACCTCCTTCATTTTCAGGTATCCACTTAACTGTGGTCAAGGACTCTGTCCAGGTAAAAATTTTATCCAAAGAAATAGCAACCCTTCTGAGGAAGAAGGCAATTACTCAGCTACAACCCAACGAACGGCACACTGGGTTTTATTGGAACTATTTCCTCGTGCCCAAAAAAGATGGTGTCTCCGACCCATCTTAGACCTAAGACGTCTGGATGCATACATAAAAGTGTTGCCATTCAAGAGGCTGACCACTGCCCAAATTTTGGAGGTTATAGAACCAAACGAGTGGTTTACAACACTAGACCTCAACGATGCATACTTTAATGTGCCTATTCATCCAGATCATAGGAAGTACCATTTGCATTTCAAGGCCAAGCATTTCAATTCAAGGTCCTCCCCTTTGGCCTTTCCCTCTCTCCCCGTGTATTTACCAGAGTGGTGTCAGCCGTCCTTTACCCTCTTCAGGCTGTGTCCATGGATAAGAAGAGGCAGGTTGGATCAAGGGGTTCCTCTGGGGAACATACCAGCAAGGTGAATGGTGGTGACAACCGATGCTTCTCTGACAGATTGGGAGGTTATCTGGCAAGGCAGAACAGTCAGAGGCTCATGGGTGTTCCCCTGAACCATGGAACACATCAATGTGCTATAGCTGAGAGCAATCTATCTGTCTTTGAGACACTTGATTACGTTCCTACAGGACAAACATGTCCTTGTAAGGACCGACAATATGCCGGCAGTTTATCACATCAATCATCAAGGAGGCACCAGGTCATTGTGCTGCCTCCAGGAAACCAGGCAAATTCTGTTTTGGGTCTACCCGAGACTCGCCTCTCTCAGGGCAGTCTACATACCCGGAGTAGTGAACCGGGCAGCCGATCTCCTTTTCCGAACTGGACCTCTCCCGGGAGAATGGCGATTACACCCAGAGGTGGTGAATCTGATATGGGCCCGGTTTGGAAAAGCCCACACCGACCTGTTTGCATGAGCTGAGATGACCCATTGCAAGATGTGGTTCTCTCTGAATGGCCAAGGTGGGCCTTTGGGACTGGATGCACTGTCTCACGAGTGCCCAGGAGGTTTATTATATGCTTTTCCTCCCCTACCATTGATTCCTCATGTGCTCAAACGGGTCAATCTGGGACATTGCAGGATCTTACTGATCGCCCCGAAATGGCCAAAGAGACATTGGTTCCCACTTCTCCTACGTCTGGTACAGGGCCATCTGTGGCCACTACCAATCAGAGCAGGCCTTCTCTCTCAAGTGGAGGGTCAGATCTGGCACCCGAACCCAGACACGTTACAACTCTGGGTTTGGCCCCTACTCAGCCCCTCTCTTGTCAGCTGGAGGAGGCAGTAGGGAAAACCATAAACAATACTAAAGCACCTTCCACTTGGGATAACTACGAGCAAGTGGTGTGTTCTCTAACTGGTGTCAGGAAAAAAACTTGGACCCCACGAATTGTAGTCTTGATTTTATTTTATGCTTTCTTCAGTCACTTTTTAGACTCCGGAAGAAAAGTCAACACAGTAAGAGTTTATGTTGCGGCTATTTTTCATTTCCACAGTATTGTGGAAGGTTTATCCATTGGTAAACACATGTTTATTACTCAATTTCTCAAAGGGGCACGTCACCTCTATCCAGAAAAAAGGCTGAGATCACCATCCTGGGATCTTCCCATGGTTCTACAATCATTTACTAGAGCCCCGTTTGAACCATTGGCCCAAGCGGATCTTCAATCACTAACATGGAAAACAGTTTTCCTTCTTGCTATCTGTTCAGCAAAAAGAGTGGGTGAGTTACATTCTTTAACAGTAAGTGAAGACTGTCTGAGATGGAAAGCAGACTATTCAGGGGTCTCTTTTTGGCCGAACCCGGCTTTCCTGCTTAAAGTTCTTAATACTTGCACGATCAATCAAGTAATCGAACTTGCAGCATTTCAACCTGATCCTGTCGTTGCTATGCAACCATGAATTGCGCTCTCCAGTCTCACGACGAGGAATTTTCAGTAATGGATTTCCACCACCGTAAGACCTGTAAATCTGCCAGAGGTGTAAAGTCCAGGTTCAGAAAGTAAAAGTCCTCCTCAGATTTTGTTCCAATCACCTGAATTAGCCTAATTACACCACCTAATTAGCAGTTTTTCAGCCAGTAGGTAGAACTAATTAGTGAAATCAGCTGTCTGAGGTCATGGGTGGAATAAACATATGGCAGGAATTTAACTTTCTGACCCCTGGACTATACACCTCTGAAATCTGCTACAATATGTATTTACGGAGAAGAGAAAAAACCCAAAGGTGTTTGAGTGCACTCCATCCTTCATGTTGACTGAGCTTTCAGTGTTGTTACGGAAAGGGTGAAGCTGATTGGTTGGTTCTTGTCACATAACCTGCTTGCGGCATTCTGAAGTTGTTGTGATTTCCTGTAGGGGAAAGTGGGGCACAACCTAACACATTTTGGTTTTGGCTCAATTATAAAAAAAAATAATTAAGTTAGATTTTTTTTTTTACACAAGCAACATACACATCTCTGCTACAAATTAACACTTAAAGTTTTTTTTCTAGGACCTACCATTTTCGTACAGTTGCACTGAAAGTGACAGAAGTGCAAATGTTACAACTTACCCCATATGCGGTTAATTGTAACAGACAGAGGGGTTAGTTGGAACACTTGTGTGTAACACACATAATTCAGTACTATTTTATGTGTATAGTTTTATATCGTTTGTGCATTTGTATAGATAGATATCCATACATCCATCCCTCATCCAATCATCCTTCTATTATGGATCAATATCATGGATAGAGATATAGGAAAGGGCTACAGTGGCCAGAGGGGTCTTACCCGGACATTTACTCGTAGACGTACCGGTAAGCCAGTGAATGATTTTACTTCGTTTTTGAAAGTAAACATCTTTAAAGGTATATATGATGTCTTATAATATACATTATAATATACATTATAATATATTTAACCCCAGTGGGTGGGGTTGTTACACCAATTTGACACTGGGAGAATGAATGGACATGTTTTTAAATTGACCAAATTAAGTTTTGTTGATCTATGGCAGGCAGGGCAGACATATAATTACTTGACATGTTTAATCTTAGTGATTTCTTAAGTTATTCACGACTGCCGGTTGTGTGCGGACGTTGTTTTGTGATGCTATTTTGTATTGAAGTCTAGTTTATTTTCCCCTAAAAAGGGGCGGTGACGAAATCGACAGTTATGTTCCCGGATGTGCCGGTAAGTTTAACCCCGCGTTAGGTTGTGCCCCGCGCTCCCTAACATTATTCTCTGCTGCCTGTACTTTACTCCTTGCCATAGCATATCAAAAGTAAAACACATTCTTTGTTTTGCAAATATTTAACATTAAAACAATGTTTAGGCTATTTAGTGCAGGCCTAAACTTCAGTGTTAATTTGAGCATCTAAATTATTCACTGGTGATCCCAGTCTAAATATGATAATAGAATCAAACAGAATTTTACAAATTTATGTAAAGTTTTAGCTACTTACCAACAGTAATATGGTATTTCTTGTGTAATATCATACTTCTGGTGGTGACTTCATAATTTCCAGACTGATCGATTCGGATGTTACTGATGGTGAGGTCTCCAGTTTCACCATTCCGATAAATGTTTCTCCATTCCTTGACATCAGGGCCGTTTAAGCGTGGAATGGGGATGACTTGATCTTCAAACTTCCACACTATCAGATCATCTCCCTGTATATCAGTAACACCAGTGTGTAGAGTAATATTATTCCCCTCCAACACTGATACTGACACCACATTACCTGTCATAGTAACAAACAAACAGGAACAGTGTAAAACAGAGATTATTCTTATAATGCTGTAAGTAGTATACAATAAGGTCTAGAAGTCTGAGATCACACTGAAAATCTGACGCAACTGTAATCAACTGAATTTATTTTAAATAATTTATTCATGCATTTATATATAAGTTTTGAAATAATTTATAGGATATTATTGTCCGAATATATTTGCCCACATGTATAATACACATAACATTTATTTTAATAATATTTCATTATAAAATGATAAATTTGACTTAAAAAATTCAGCTTAAAAGTTTATCTTCCTCCAGGGGGCGCTTCACGCCTCAGAATTATATTGAGACACATTCACATGGGGACATTTGCACAGTAATAGATTAAACATTCAGGCTAAATGTATTTATTCCAAGGATTGGCACCTGATTGTGACACTGCAAAAATGTGTTTTATGATTCAGATTCTGCACTATATTTCAAATAAATAATGTAACATGAGCATCATTGATCATTTGACTCTTTGTACAGATGGTGCCTGAAGCTAAAGATGCTCTTAGGATCAAGACATTTTGGCACCATAAAATAATCCCCAAACAGCTGTAAATATCAAACAAAAATATTACATATAATTTAACGTGATTGTTTTACTTTTTGTAAACTACATTGGCACAATAAGAGATGAACCAGTCAAAAATTCTTTGTGAGCGGGCGCAAAGTTTCTCGGAAGTCATTCTGATCCAGATTCAACGTTTTGAAAATATTTTTCAATGCTTTTGCGTTCTTTCAGAAAATGTTTGCTTAGCATCACCTGAGAAACTGTGTTCGATCAAAAAGAGCTTTTGACTCAGTGTTGCCAGATGTAGGATAATTATCGTATTTGTACGATAATTTTGACCTCTGTACGATGTACGATCAATAATGGAAAAAATCCTATAATGTACGATAATTTCAGAACTGTGTGACACTTCAAATGATGGTCGTTGTAACAGGACTTCTCATTGATCTAGCTGTGGATTCTACGTCTACCGGGGGAAGAACGTGTAGAGAGAGGGAGCGAGAGACCTTGCGTGTGTGTGCTAGTGTGCCGCACGAAGCGCATGTAAGGACCCAACCAATCAATTGTAAGTGCGGGCGGGCTTTTATCTATACTCCCGAACCGAATCAGATACCGAACCAATGATTCTAGATTTGAACCCAGTTATCAGATTGTAAGACTTGAGTTACTCACCATGGACAGTAACACTGAATATTTTGGATGTCTCAGTTGTGCTCTTGATCTGTAGTTTATAGAGTCCAGCATGGTTAGTTCTGGTGTTTGTGATGGTCAGAGATCCAGTCTGCTTGTCCAGATTCAGACGGCCTTTGAATCTCTCATCATCACCCTCAGATGTAGAGAAGCGTCCATCTGCTTTATTCATCTTAGCTATGAATTCACCACCAAACCACCACTCAGCTGTATCATCTTCTGGTATTTCAGTTTGAGGTTTTAGAGTGACAGAATCTCCCTCCATCACTGACACTGTCACATCAACTTTCTTAACACCAAAAACACCTGGTGGGGGAAAAGATAAATAAAAGATGCTGTTAATTCTTGATCAATCCTGGCATTTTTCTGCAGTGCAGCAAATGTTAGTGAATGTGAGGATATCCTTATGTGAGGATACTGTTTTAAATGTAGCCTACATCCATTTCACACTTACATCATTGTGTCTCCTGAAAATGAAACATGACGTGACTTGTGATTTCAACATAAAACACAAATTGTAAAAAGTATGTGGCTGAATGTGGAAGATCACATGCAACACTCAAACAAAACACACTAAATAAATAAGTAAATCAAATTAAAAGTACAGCCTGGATGCACTTGATTAAAAAAAATGCAATGAACTTGTTATTGTTAAAATATTAAATGTTTCTTATACTAACTGGAGTAGCATTATTCAGATAATATATATCCATAAAAATGTTTTAAAGTTCTTCACAGAGAGGAGAGACCCGAGAGTGTTGTAAATTGGGCTGAGTTCAAACATCATCAGTTTAACTTAGAAATTTAATCACCGTCATACATGAGCAGCAGCATCCTCAGATGAAGTTGTGAGTCACAAAAAAAATATAGCAATAAAAAACAGGTTTGAGGTAAAAGTAAAATTTCAGGAATTGCTCAAAAATAGATCTGCAAATGTTTTGCAAGTGAAAAAAATAATGCATAACATTAAGGCTAATTTTATCTCCCATCTCATATTTGTTTCCATCACAATCTTTTTGTTATATATTTGTTACAAATTGTAGTGTTATGAATTCAAAATTTTACCATTTGTTGATTTTTTTAAAAAATATAATATTTTTCAAAATATTTGATATGAAATAAAGGTGGATTTTGTATTGCATAATATTTAGAAAGGAAAACTTAGCACAATAATTCAAACCAACCGGTTTCAGGATCAGGCAGAAACAACAGCGCTCGATCTACTTTTGAGGCAAATAGTGATAATAATGAGCTTGATGAAGATATGCAAGTTTTCTATTTCTGGTGTAGACTAAATATCTCAAATTAACGACGAAAACGTTTTTTAAGTAGGCTAATCCATATTAATATATGTTTCAGAGACATCTGACTGGATAAATGATAAGAAGTTATTAATGTGCACCTGTTGTTGGTCTATTCCAACGCATTCTCATCCTAGGGCGTCATTTAGGCCTACTGACCCTTTTGACATTTCGTCTACATCCCTTTAGCTTCAATATGACACGCACAGAGCCACACCCATAACCAACCGACAGGAAAGAGACACAGAGGCACTTGTATGCCGATTTAGGCTACTTGTGATTTTTATTTTGTATTCCGCTAAAACAGTAGCCAATATCCATGAGCTTATTGTTGTTGTTGTTGTTATTATTATTATTCACACACACACAAAAAAAGTTGACATAAAAAAAAAGTGTTTTGCAGAATATTACAGGTCGCCGCCCTCTTGTGTTCACTACCAAATAAAGACACACACACGAACAACAAACAAAAATACCCTTATAATAATGGCGTTGTCACTTTCACACACTGATATATCACAACGGCTATTTTGTAGAAAAGTTAAGCCTATAACAGTTGAAAATAAATGTGACTCACCGTCCACGAGCAATAAAGCCCAAAAAAAGTAGGAAAGGTTCATCATACTGATGTTGGTTCTGGCCGCATCCAGAAGGGACACAGAAAGAGATACAGGAATCAGGATTTGATGACTCGTAGCAAACCGAACAGGTCACGCGATTTCTGCGAAAGAATGAGTCACACTATTTCAAAGCGGTCCAAACTGTTGTCCAACGGATAAGAAAGAAAGAAAGCGGTCGCCTCTGCTTTGGTGAGCGTGACTGCAGTTGTGAGGTCAACATCAGTCTGTCACTGATGATGCTGGTCTAAATGCAATGGCTTTGAAAATATTAAAAATGTTGAATTATTTGAAATTTTAACCTAATAAGACATAACAAAACACCAAAAATACACAAAAGTGGTGTCCCACAATAAATTAAGTTACAAGCCATGCTCAGTTTTCTTAAAAATATTTGTTATATTTAGTTTAATACCTTACCATAAACAAGAAAAAATAGTCCTGCTATGGACTGGCCACTTGTTGTTTCCTCTGCCTTTGGCCCAAGATGCTGCACAGACCCTACTGTGACCCTATAGGCGGTATGGAGAATTGATGGATGTATGGATGGATGGGTGGAAGAAAAATAATGCAGAATGTCACAACAAAGTGATTAATCCAATATTTGGCAATTAAATACCAGAATAAAGCAGCGTTTAAATAACTCTAAGAACATTAAAGGTCAGTTTGTCACGGTTCATGAATTCACTGGCTCGCTCTGTGTGTGTGTGGGTGTGGCCGCTGATTATCACTCAGCTTATCAGCGCTACAGTTCATCATCTGTGGCTATTTATAACCTACTCATTGTCTTTCGTCTAGTGTTTTTCAGATCGTTGGGTTTGTTCCTGTGAGTTTGTCTGTTCCCCTGGCCGTTCTTAAGTCTCCTGTGGATTCCTGGTGTGTTCGCGATCGCTCTGCTTATCGTCCCTGTGTTCCTTCATTATCCTGCTGAGGTTTGGATCACCTTTCGCTCCACATATCTTCAAGGAGGATCTGGGTTGCCCATTCAGTCCCTGCGCTGCCAAGGCCGACTATTCCAAAAGTCTCATAGCCTACATCTGATTTTTTTACAGTGTACATCTGACTCTGTTTCACTACTCTCACTTGTGTTCAGCAATAAATGTGTACATTCACTTGCAATTGAATCTTTTGTTTATTCAAAGGGTAACCGTTTGTGTGAATCAATAATTTCACTACTCTGTTTACAGCTCTGCTAATCTGTTTCCCCAGGTAATGCCAGATCCTCAGCCCTGCTGTGAGACATATCTTATTGACCTGATCTGGCTAAGCCCTGACACATCTATAGGCTACAGCTGAAACAATGAAAATGCCCTTTGTTTTTCACGGGTTATCATAAAAACCCTTTTAATGTTTTGCTCATCTGATTGGTGGAGCACATTTTCAGTCGCTATTATGTTGACAAATGTGTCCACTAGATGTCGCTGTGTCTATAGTAGCCTTTTATTAGTTTACCTTGACTAAAATGCCAATTAAGACACAGGGCTAGGGCTATGTCTGACCTTTCTCTTAATACATCCATGGTCTGGCCTGGCAGGGTTTACATGGGCAGGGTTTATTTTTTGTGTGCATAGTTTTAGAGGGATCTATTTATTGTTGTTAATGATATGTTAAATGTTCTACCATTATATATATATTACTGCCATATATTACTACTAAAGCCTGCTTGACCAAATAGTTGAATTGTCATTTAGTTATAAAGGTAGTCATGCTAAGATAATACATATTAAACTTTTAGAAGAATAAATATATAATAATTAACTTATCATATTATGTTATTACATTATATATTTATATCTGTATGATTTTTCACTATTTCTGAGATGTAAATATCATTATCAATAATTTATGTTTGGGGTTAAAAAGGATTCTAAGCATTTATTCCATGATTTATCCAAACATATGAGGTCAAACAACTACACTTAACCACTATAAAGCTGCTTTACAAACCTTCAACTTCATGTACTGTCTTTTCTTTCTTCTTGCTGGCTCTCTTAATATTTATTTTGTTAGCATACTGCATGTAGCATTCTCTATGGTAGCCAACATGAATTGTCACATCTGGAATGTGGCCTTCTGTGATTTCATATTTTTCCACAGTTTTGTTTTATTAAATATGAAGTGGAACAGGGAACACATCAAATTGTCTTGTGTCTGCATTTTTTAAGTGATTCTCAATTGTAGCGGGTATGGGGTGGAATATAGGCTACTATTTAATATGAATGACGTGCATCAAAATCTTTTGTTTATTTGTGTTAATCTTAGCACTTCATTATAACCAGTATTATGACTGATATTTGCCGAATTGCTTTGTTCCTTTTTTGTAAGTTTTGGACAAAAGCTTCTTCTAAATATGTAGCCTAAAATGTAGGCATAATTAATAATAATACTAATTATTATTATTATTATTATTATTATTATTTGAGTTTATAACTATAAATGAGTTAACTTAGTAATACAGTAATATATTTTTCATAAAATAATTTATCAATGCTTTATTTATAGGCTATAAACTAACCTTTTACAGTTTTGGATAAAATAGGCCTACATTTTTTGCATAATTTTTGCTTAAAAATAAAGCATTCATAAATTATTTCATGATAATTTTATTCTTTTTACAGTCTTATTACTGTCTTAAGTGAACTTATTTATAGTTATAAACTCAAATAATAATAGGCTAATAATAATTATTAGTATTAGTATTATTATTATATTTAGGCTACATATTTAGAAGACGCTTTTGTCCGAAACTTACAAAAAAAGGAACAAAGCAATTTGACAAATTTCAGTCATAATACAGGTTAGACAATAATAATAAAGTGCTAATATTATCACAAATAAACAAAATATTTTAATGCACGTCATTCATATACCTGCTACAATTGCGAATCACTTTAAACATGCAGACACAAGACAATTTGATGTGTTCCACTTAATATTCAATAAAACAATATAAAATATGATTCGGTAACAACGGTCTCCAGGTGTAAAATGAGGGCGAGCCACAAATCCGTGAGTACAGTTTACAAACCCGTGGGAACGGATTGCGAAAGTGTGGGCACGGTTTATGAATTTGTGGGTAGATTGCAAAAACGGAAGGCACGGTTTACAAATCTGAGAGCGCGGATTAGAAACTCATGGGTACGGTTTATTAACCCGTGGGCACGGTTTATAAACTGAGCGGACGGATTGCAAAACCGTCGTCACGGATTGTTTTTTTTTTTCTCCCACAGGTGACTTCCCGGGCTCCGTAATACTCAAAACATACATTTGTGAAAATATATGATAAAACCAGAATTGCCAACAAATTTTATTTGACTACTAATATCATACATAAACGAAGGGTAGGCCTATACTCTATCGATGGAGATCGATCAACAACACGAAAAACGCGTTCGGCCCACCGTCTACATGTGTCTGGTTTCTCTTCAGTGTGGATTTTCATGTGATGCATAAGGTTTTCTTTTAGTGTGAAACTCTTCCCGCATTGATCACGTGTGTGGCTTGCATGTGTGAAACTCTTACTGCACTGATCACATGTGTACGGCTTCTCTCCAGTGTGGATTTTCATGTGTCTCTTAAAGGGGACCTATTATGCAAAAATCACTTTTGCATGCTGTTTGGACATAAATGTGTGTTGGCAGTGTGTGTACACAACCACCCAATAGTGATAAAAATCCACTCACTCGTTCCACATTCTGACACCGCAGCGCGCAGCCTCTGCATGGGTTGTACCATGTGAGGGAGTTCTCCCCTCCCCTCCTATAGAGTTGGTTGGGTCCATAGCCCGTCTTTTCCAAAACGTTTTCTCAGGCAGGCTACCGCGGCGCCGCTGGCGCCTACCGATAGCTGGGCCGGCCCTACAGTAACGGTACGCGTCAGGGAGGATGGATGGGAGGAAGAGGCCAGGAGGTATGGAAGCTTTGTTTCCGCCACAGAATAAAACATTTTAAAAGATAATTGCGACTTTTTATCTCACAATTGCGAGTTTACATCTCGCAATTCTGACTTTATTTCTCAGACTTGTGAGATATAGAGTCAGAATTGCGTGATATATTTCTCAGAATTGTGAGATATAGAGTCAGAATTGCGTGATATAAAGTCGCAATTGTGTGTTATAAAGTCAGAATTGCGAGATATAAAGTCAGAATTGCGAGATATAAAGTCAGAATTGTGTGAAATAAAGTCGCAATTGCTTATAGTCAGAACTGCAAGATATAGTCAGAATTGTGAGATATAAAGTCGCAATTGTGTGTTATAAAGTCAGAATTGTGAGATATAGAGTCAGAATTGCGTGATATAAAGTCGCAATTGCTTCTTATAAAGTCAGAATTGCAAGATATAAAGTCAGAACTGCGTGAAATAAAGTCGCAATTGCTTATAGTCAGAACTGCAAGATATAGATTCAGAATTGTGAGATATAAAGTCAGAATTGTGTGATATAAAGTCGCAATTGCGTGTTATAAAATCAGAATTGCGAAATATAAAGTCAGAATTGTGTGAAATAAAGTCGCAATTGCTTAAAGTCTAAGTGAATTATTATTTAACCTTTAGGCTACATTATTTGTTAACCCATGGTATTAATACAAACTACACAATAGTAAGAGCTGAACTGTTGCTTCATTTATCCCATTTAGAAAAAGTGCTAATTTGGAATTCCACCATGGAAAAAGTGGGCCGGTCTTGGGCCTGAAACTCCCGGGCTGAAAAGTGGCCACACTCCGGCCCTGACTCTACCGAAATTCGTTTATGCAAAATACGTTATAACCATAATTAAACTACTAAACTATACCAGTTCCATCTCTATACAGCACTCTGACTCTGTAGGTCACGCCCAGTTAATAATATTAATGTCAAATTATAAAAAAAAAAATCTCTGGAATATATTATCTAATAATCATCCATAACACTTGAAACCTGCATCTAAAGAGTTTATGCTTGAGAAAGAAGGCAGGCTCTGGACTTTATCACTGTCATTACGTAAACTACACTTCATTGAAGTAAACAACGAAGCCTTAGACAGAATAGAAACTAGAGAAGAATACTTAGCTGACGTGTTTAATGACTGTTCCAGTAGATTAGAAGATGGTTTTATGAGTGTGATCATTATAAATACAGAACAATCTCTCAGCAACTCACACAAAGCTCAAATCAGCATTGCTAGAAGGAACATCTCAAACCAGACCACCTCTAACCATTATTATGGAGTAAGTACTTTTCCAATAAAGATGTGAAAAAAATCTAGTTTAATGTAGGAATTTAAAGTGATTTACCAGACTAAACTCAAGATTGTGTAAAAATGTTGTGGCTTAATTGAAATTGTTGATCATCTGTCATGACATTACGACATATTTGTATGTAAACCAAAACACAGCTTTTGTAACTCTTCATTAATAGATCTTTATTTCTGAATGTGTCAGTAAATCTAGTCTAAAACAACGTCTTGAGAGGCTGGAGTGCCACTTCACCTGGGATCTGGGGCAACATCGAAATCAGCTCCAAGGGATGAAGAGGAAAATGCAGAATGTGGACCAGGAAACATGCACTTGGCCGGTTCACTATTACAACCTGCTGGGCTACATCCATCAGACTCTTGGCTCCAACACAGAGGCAGTGAAGCACCTGCACAAAGCAGAAAGTGTGGTCCAGGAACAGGGAACAGAAGAGGCAGGAGTCCAGCTTCTGGTCAATAAAGCAAACCTGGCTTGGGTCTACTTCCATTTGGCAGAGATGGATAAGAGCAAAGGATATCTAGAAGAGGTGGAGAGGCTTCAGCGAATGCATCCTGCTCCACCTGGATGCACTTTACACCCTGAAGTCAGTGGAGAAAAGGCCTGGACGCTGGTGAAGTTTAACAAGTCCAAGAAGCGGCAGGCGATTGATTACTTTAAGATGGCTCTAAATGCAGAATCAGATAGGAAGGAATGGCACAAAGGACTTGCCATTGCCATGAACATGGAATTTGCACAGTCTGAATTCACTCTAGATGAGATTGTAGAGCAACTGAAAATTGCACATGAAAATGAACCAAATAGTTTGTTACTTTATTCTCATTATTTACTAAAACTGTGCAAACAGAAAAAGGTGTGCATTGAAAGGGAGATACAAGGTTTACTAGAAAGATCTCTTGAAACTGAAAACCTGGAGAGTTTTCATGTTATTCTCAGGTATTATAGTGAACAAGGTTCTTTAGATAAAGCTATTCGAATATCAGAGAAGGCTCATGAAAAGTTCCCCACTTCAGTTAAAGCGTTGAAACAATTGGCAGACTGCTACAAATGGAAGGTTTACAACATGAACGACAGCGAGGAAAGGGAGATTTTGGCTAGGAAATCCATTAAGCTCTTTGAGGAGGATCTTAGATATTACCCTCACTCATACAAAGTAAAGATAGACCTTGCATCGCTGCATTGTTACACACATGAAATTGAGAAGGCAGATGAGATTTACAAGAATCTCCTGTCAGAGGAAAATGATATTTCTCCTCATAGACAGCAGCACTTATTTTATAGTTATGCCCAACATCTAAATCATAATAAATCACAATCCAGAGATTCAGTCTCCTTTTACATGAAAGCAGCAGAAATCCAAGTAATGACAGAATGCAAACAAAAGAGTATAAAAGTCCTTAAAAGCATTATGAGGAGGGGCAGAGACCCTCACTGTATGGAAATTCAGCATTTTCTGGAGGGAATTAAAGCTTCTGATTAAAATGTGCTCTAACACATCAGGCAAGGTATGAACAATGTCCCAACGTCATACATCAATCCTCAAAAATCATTATGGAGGATCTTTAAATTTCACTCAATGCAGAAACCATAATGAAGAAATGGGACAACTATCTTAATTCCCAATCTCTAGTCAATATACTGTATTCAGTGTTATATTTGTTGTGTTAATGGACTGTATATTCCAATACCTGTTCATTGTTTCCATTGATGTAAAAAAAAATTCTGGGATCATATGCTTATTGCATCTAGTTATAACTATTGCTCACATATGAGACAGAAAACCCTTTCGCAACTGCTTTCCTTTGAGACTTTCATTTCTGAAATGTGGATATACAGATGTGTTGCTTAAAGTAGCTACATGTTTCAAATACAAGAATAAACATGTCTCTCTTTCATTTCTGTTTAGTTTTTTAGTTTGTTGATAAGATTTACTTGACCTGCTCAGTTGATTTTGCAACTTAGTTTTCAGTGTGCAGTAACATACAAATTAAAACCTTTTTCTTACAGTGTCTCAAAAGTTGAGTGCATTTTAAACATGATTTTTCTGTTTTCCATTTTCTTAAGGAAACTTTGAAGCTTGCCAGTGGAAAGGCTGATGATACATTGTGACAAATTGAATGTTATTTACTGTAAACAGAACAGTTACAAGTCACTTTCAAATAAATGTGTATTGTTGAGAATCACAAGGTATTTAATGTATTTTCTAAAAATGTAAAAAAGAAATTAAAATTGTTTCCCTTCTTGTCAAAAACCCATAATTCCTATCAAAGGCACAGTATTCATGAGCTACAGGCTATCTGATACTGCTTACAGTATCTAATATTATTCTTGTTTCCTTGGTAATGATTTAGCCATATTTTTCAAGAGTCTAAAGTCCAAAGAAAGCTCTGTTGATTGATGCAGAATTAAAGGCCCGTTCACACCAAGCACGATAACTATAAAGATAACGATAAAGATAACTATATATGCGTCCACACCAACGACCGATAACGGTCTTTTTATTCTAAGCACGCGTGCGCCCGGATGATCCAGATCCATTTTAAATGCGCGAGACCTTTAAATTAGAGTGGATTCTGATTGGCTGTCAGTGTTTTATCGTTCGACAGCTGGAAAAAAATCGTTCTGAAAGTGATCCCAACGATATCGTTCCTCATATCTTTATCGTTATAGTTGTGGTGTGAACTCTGTTATTCTTTTAATATGGAGAACGATTTTTAGAATTATATCTTTATCGTTATCTTAAAGGCCCGTTCACACCAAGCACGATAACTATAAAGATAACGATAAAGATAACTATATATGCGTCCACACCAACGACCGATAACGGTCTTTTTATTCTAAGCACGCGCGCGCCCGGATGATCCAGATCCATTTTAAATGCGCGAGACCTTTAAATTAGAGTGGATTCTGATTGGCTGTCAGTGTTTTATCGTTCGACAGCTGGAAAAAAATCGTTCTGAAAGTGATCCCAATGATATCGTTCCTCATATCTTTATCGTTATAGTTGTGGTGTGAACTCTGTTATTCTTTAATATGGAGAACGATTTTTAGAATTATATCTTTATCGTTATCTTTATAGTTATCGTCCTTGGTGTGAACGGGCCTTTATAGTAATCGTCCTTGGTGTGAACGGGCCTTAAGGAAAGCTCTATTTAACACATTTGGCATATTTAAAACATTACA
The DNA here is from genome assembly GCF_949319135.1 of Squalius cephalus. Lineage (NCBI taxonomy): Eukaryota > Metazoa > Chordata > Actinopteri > Cypriniformes > Leuciscidae > Squalius > Squalius cephalus. The sequence goes on from NC_137134.1 coordinate 26,156,040, forward strand.
ACATTCAGCAGAATTCTGCATAAAACATTCAGTAGAATTCAAAACATTCCCCAAAAAAAAAAATCAACATAGAAAATGTGGAAATAAAAGAAGCAGATTTGATTTCATCTGGTCCACGAGCTATCATATTGATAGCAGCACTAAAATCAATAACACTTTTTTGACACTGAATAGGGTGACATTTGATTTGAGTGTTTTAAGGCCAATGAGCTTGACTATTTGAAAACAGTAGTGCATGTAGCTGTACACACTACTATTCAAAAGGTTGGGATCACTTTTATTCAGCACAGGAACATTAAATTGATTAAAAGTGACAGTGAAGGCATTTATAATGTTACAAATGATTTATATTTCTGAACCAATGATGTTCTTTTAAACTTCCTATTCAAAACTGTTTCACAGTTTCCAAAAAAAAAGCAGCACAACTGTTTTCAACAAATAGGTGAGCATTAGAGGCTTTTTGTTAAAAACCTTAAAATATTACAGACCCCAAACATTTGAATGGTAGTGTACATTATAAATACTTTGAACTGTGAATAAAGCAGTATACATGTAACTACTTGGCAAAGGACATCGTTCATTTATCTGACCAGCCAATCAGATATCAGCTTGAGAGACACATTACAATATCAAATGAGTATCAAATATGAAACACTTTCTTTTTTAGCAAACTCATTAAAATATTTGGAACAATGACAGAAGTTACTCTCAAGCACAAAATGTCACCTTTTTAAATCACCAAATTCTAAATAAAATCCTGTCTTTTGGCAGTAGAGCCGTGAGTTTGAGCATGTGTTTGTGGCAGTCCATCTGACGGATGAGAGCTTTGGATCAGAAACACAGAATAAACTCTCATATAACCCTGTTTAATTCCAGAGGAGGCACTTTCATGTTTCTTGACAGCAATATTGCTGTAATTTTCTGCTGCTTTAGAAATCTCCAGTACCTGGTTGTGAGTCAGTTTAAGCAAGAGCTCCCTCTAGTGCAGCGGATGATCACTCTCACAGCAGCCAGAATCACAGCACTGCAGATCAGAGAAACTCCACTGAGGAAGAATGTAGATGTGTAGGAGCCTGTCTGATCCAATAGCCAACCTGAGAGAGAAATTTCACAAAACACTCTGATTTAGTTAAATATACTGCAGGCACATACAAGTGAATAAGCAACAGTATGTGTAAACAGTAACTCCGTAACTACAGTAACTTGTGTGATTGATTCTTGGCATGTATTGGAAAGTTTGTGAGCGTGAAAGAGAGAGTGGGTAAATCTTCTTTGACCTCCAATAGGTGGGCTGATGAGGTAGGGGATGGCGTGGAGGAAGTAAACAACTCCCAGAGCTGAGGTCAGTTGGGTGGAGCTGACAGTGTCCGAGGTCACCACAGGAATAAGTGCCACGTAAGCTCCGTCAAAGTAGCCGTAGATGAGAGAAAAGGGGACGAGGAGGGAAAAACCACTGCAGCAGAGGCAGAAAGAGACAGCTCAGCCCTTCTGATCCCACAGCCAGCATGTAACTCACCACCCTATATGGCCTCAAACACCTAAACATAAACACACACAAGATACAGATCAAACCGCAGAGTTAGATGGGAATCGTTAAGAATTACAGTAATAAACAGTTCCATTAACAGTATTTTTAGTACGTTCAAGGAATTAATAAAAAAAGAGAAGATATTTTTAACAATACGGTAAATACATTTTTAGAATACGTGTTTGTTCAAGCTTCTAATGACATTTCAGTGCTTTTGTCCTTTTTCATTTGTCGTTGGTTGATACATTGGTTGATAAAGTGAGATTAAGTACATAAAGTATATTTGTGCTAATTAACATATTTAAATATCGCAGGTTTGAGTAATAAACTGAGTTTGCATTTCACCGTTTTTATTCATTTTAAGGAATACTGAATCTGTTTTTGTGCAAGTGAGATGAGTAAATGCATGTTTAAATGTATTTTGCAATTTCTCTCAAAATGGGGACAAGAGAGGCGTCAGTCAATAAATGGGAAAACTTGCATTAATTATTTGACAAAGTAACTTACTTGGGAAAAGTAATTGATTACTTGTAATGTGTTATCCCAGCACAGTACATTAGTAGACATGAATGTGATTTTATAGATAGATTACAGTACCACAAATTGAATTAAATGTCTACCTCCACAGGTTCTATGAAGTAAACCGATGTCGGTTTAGATGCGTAGATGTAACTCTCAAATATTGCAATTTACGAGAAAATAAGAAAAAAAATTTTTCACAACAACCGTACTTACTTTCTATCAGCAATCCATCCGAAAGTGATAGTTCCGACAATCCATGACACTCCAAGTATGGACATAAGTAATGCTGCCTGTTGAGGGCTGACGCCTGCGCTCAGTGAATATGGTACAAGATACACAAATGGCACACTGCAACCGTATGCAAGGAACAGGAAGGACACCAACAGCAACAGGAAGTCTGGTATCAACAGGAAGGAATATTCTCTCAGTACGAGTTTCCTTATGATAGACCATACATTTTCCTTGGACTCCTTCAGTATGTGTTTACCACCTTTGATTGTGCCAGAGTGGTGTGGTTAGTGTTTGCTTCAGATTTTGATTCTGGGATAGCTGGCAAGTCATCTGATTGTATTAAAGCTGGGACTGAGATGTTCCGTTCATCTGCGCTTCCGTTCACGGTCTCTGAGTCTTCAGAGAGATCCTGTCTATGGTTTAGCCCTTCATCGGAGTGTGTATGCTTTGCATCAGAGGGCCCTGACTTATCTGCCTCCATCTGTTCTTTTCCATGTTGTCAGCTTGTTCTTTCCACCCTCTGTCTTTCATCATTTTATCCGTATCCATATGTTTTACCTCCACTGATCTCTGTTCCTGTGCACTCAATTCAACATTGAGGACTCCATCAGCAAGTTTCACATTCAGCAGATCAACCTTTTTGTTACCCTCCAAGTCCATCTCCTTCTGCCTCCCTCTTTGGCCTTCCAAAGGCCTCATAAGGGCTCCACAGACACACAGGTGAGACACCAAACCCCCCAGAATGAGCAGCGCACCCCTCCAGGAGAAGAACTCAATGAGGAGTTGCACAGCCGGTGCTAGTATGAAGGTTCCAATGCCGCTGCCGGACATGGCGATCCCGTAAGCCAGCGCTTTTCTCTCGCTGAAGTAAGAACCCACCATGGCGATTGCAGGAGTGTAGCTGAGAGCAAATCCCAAACCTGTGCAGAAAATCAGGAAGGCTAGTATTCAAGACTACAGATATGCATGGCTAGTTTGTTGTAAATTAAAGGTACACTATGTACACTATGTTCAAAATGAACAGTAGCAGGAAATATTGTTTTTGTAAATGAACATGAGTGAAAAATATATAATTCAAGTAACTTACAGCGAGCTTACCTCAAGAACCTTGAGCATCACCGGCGTGATTCGGCGCGAATCATCTCCTCCCTGGTAAAGAGGTGGTTTTCACGAACAGTTTTGACACGTTAAGGTAGGCCTATACATGTTTTATTTTCAACAATATAGTAAAAACAAAATAGTTGCTGTCGTTAACAGACTTTTATCTACTAACGTTACTGAACTGACTGGAACTGGATTATGTTCACTCAAAAGTCACCTTATTGGTTGGTTCAGTTCGACTAGCTAATTTAAATAACGGTCGCGTTATAAAAAATAACACATTAAAGTGTGTAAGCACATCAGTCTACTCATATTGTGTTAAATGCTTTGAGTAAATACCCAAGTTGTGTAAACTTTAAACTACACATGGATATGTGTAAAATAGATTATTTTTTTATACACAGTTTTAGTTAATATTGACACAAAATGTGTAAATTAGAGTGTTACACATAATTTGTGTAATTTTTCTACACATTCCTTCTAAGAGTGTAGGCATTATTGTCCGACTCCAGGTCGAAATGAACACCGTTACTGAGAGTTTCTGATATTATCATCATTCCGTGAGATGAAATTGTCCTGAGAGACTGAGCGTGGACTCATGAAGCTCCGCCCCCTGTGCCGTGCAGCAGCAGCTTATTTGCATTTAAAGGGTACACACTAAAACAGCACGTTTTTCTGAGCCCCAAAAAATGACAATTTAAACATGCTGTAAAAAAATTATCTGTTGGGTATTTTGAGCTAAAACTTCACATACACACTCTGGGGACATCAGAGACTTATTTTACATCTTGTGAAAAGGGGCGTAATAGGTCCCCTTTAAGGTTTACTTTTTGTGTGAAACTAATGCCCGCACTGATCACATGTGTGTGGCTTCACTCCAGTGTGGATCTTCATGTGTTCGTTAAAGGGATTTTTCTGTGCAAAACTCTTCCCACACTGATCACATGTGTGCGGCTTCTCTCCAGTGTGGATTTTCATGTGATTTATAAGGGTTTGTTTTTGTGCAAAACTCTTCCCACACTGATCACATGTGTGCAGCTTCTCTCCAGTATGAGCACTCATGTGACGTTTAAGACTTTTTTTTGTGTGGGAAACTCTTTCCTACTCTTCTTTTCTGTGAGCAACTCAAAGATTTGTCCAGTTTTGACATGATGTTTCTCCTCCACTTAATTCAGTTGTTCACTCTCCGCTTTCTCCTCCATCAGGTCTAAAATTAAAGATAAAAAGGTTTAATTTTAAGTAAAAAAATTAAAAGACAGAAATGTGAAGGGAAAAGACAAAAATGATAATAGCAGATAGTAGACAATTTCTATACAAAAATATGATAGTTTTGATGAATGTTTATAAATTAATTATATGCCCATGGAACTTGAATAGGCTAATTCATTATAATAATACTCTTCCAAATATTGTTTTTAAAGCTAGGAATGCACAAGTGTGAATATGTGAGTGCAAAAACCGATCAGGCAGAGTGTTTCCATACAAAGAAATACAGAAAACAGAAAAAAGTGAGGAATGGAGATATCATAGATTATGTCTATAATGTAAAAGTATTGAATTAGTAGATTACTAAATAATGAATAAATACAAGTTCAATATTCATTAAGGATGCACCGAAATTTCGACCACAGAAAATTGCATTTTCGATTTTTGTCCAAACTTAACATCAGAATCAGCACAATCATTTCCATTAGCCTACCCTTCAAATTGCGCATGTTTTAATGGAAATACGTCGATTTCGCAAAAACTCCAATTTATCGTAAAAATGTTTTTGCGTGAGGTGGTTTTTCAGGCAATTTGAAAAATAAACATTTCACAAAACTGCAATGGAAACAGTTTTTGCGCATTTACAGGTCACCTGACGTAGATGACGCAGTATGTTTGGACAGAATACAAGGCAGAGTTATTTATTAAATTCATAAAAGACAAAAGAATTACAGGAATACTGGATTCTAAACCTCAAAGAAATGCTACAATCAAGATCTTGAAGCAGATATGAGGGAGAAACATCAGCCGTTCCAAGTATAAGGGTCTTTCCTTACCATTAATGCTTGGATAACACACATAGGCCTACCTCTCCTTCTTTTAATAATAATAATAATGTTGATTTCATACATTTTCGTCTTAAAACGGTTCACAATGTGAAGTTTATGCAACAATAACACTCTAACTATTCAGAAAACATTTCTTACCCTAATATCTTTATCTTCAAATTGCGTTCTCCTTCTTCTTAGGTAAATCCAATGTAAGCTCAGAGCGTGTCTTCCAAACTCAAAGAAAAGCAGAGGAATGATGAAGTTTGGTGCTTTGTTTTTGAGGTAATAAGGGCGTTTATGTGGACGATTTGCACGCGCCTAAGAGGCTACATATTTTTGGTTTCATACAAATTACTTAAACAGTGAGTATTTGTTTTCGTTTTGAATCAGGTAATTTAAAAGTACACACTTAAATGTTTATAAAGATATATTGCTCATATATGTGTGACAAGTATTAGCTGAGTTTTGTTTCAGTTTATAGACGTGCTCCGGAAAAAAAAGTTCACGGAGACGGAGAGGCAGCACACCCTGTTTATTTTCTTTCTTTTACAAAAGCACAATGTTTTGTTTTGATTGCAAGTGGGCACATACAAAAGTACACATCTTACAGATTATTTTTTCTTTTTTTTTTTTCTTTTTTTTTTTTTTTCTGTATGACCATAAATGATGGAGTAATTTAAGTCTATTGTGCTACTAGTGAAGAAAATCCAGCAAAACGCGCCGGCATGTTTGTCGCAACAAAGAGAAACTTAACAAGAGCAACTTAATTTACATTAAAACAGGATAAAAGGCTTAAGATTTGGATGTTCTGGGTTAATTCTGACGCCAGTGAACCCAAGGTGATTCGTGTGCCTTGCCATTGCTATAATATTATGGGGATACTTATTTAAATAATCAATCAACAATACTATTGATCAGCATTACCAAACGTGGACGTTTTACACTAGAAACAAACACTGATGTACTATTTTATTTAATACTGTGAAGCTGCTTTGATACAATCTGTATTGTGAAAAGCGCTATATAAATAAAGTTGACTTGACTTGACTTAATAAACTTCATTTTTGAGATCTTTCCTAATGCAAATGAAGTTGCTATTGTTGTAACAGCTGTGGTCTGTATGTTAATGAAGTTGTGACACCCCATTGTCTGAGAAGGTTCTCTGTGTCCCACACCCAGTCCCATTCTACAATTGACTACCATTTGTTCAGGATGTGATCAACCCAAATGGTGAAGAAACAATATAACTTGACTTTCTTTCATCTGTATGATAATTTAGCCATTTTGGGGATGAGCTCATTCTAAAATATAGTTTGGAGTAGAATCTGATTCGAGGCAGACAACAATTTCTTACATCAACTAATTATCATGATTGAGGATCCAGAGATTCAGTGTTACTGTTGATGGTGAGTAGAGAATTACAGTGTACTTTTACTGTCCTTTTCATATTCTCATATTATCACTGAACTCTGTCAGATATGTTCAGTTACATCAGTGTATCATATTAGCATTTAGTATAATATCAGTCTTTTGTTGTACAGAAGATCAAACTGAGACATTCACCACATCAACGGTCTCTCTTTAGCCGTTACAGTTTCAGACCCCCGTACTACATCACAGTCTCCTCCTCCTCCTCCTCCAGTCTCAGTGTCTCTGATAGTGTTGATCTCTTCTTCTGCTGCTGGATCTCTGATGATCGTGGCTGTTATCATGATCTTCTGTATGTGCAGGAAACACAAACACACAGGTACTGTAGATGCACCTACAGCTCATACATCTGTAAACAATGTGGAGCAATAATATTATAGGAAAATACATGTTTTGATTGAACATGTCTGTCATTATTGCAGACGAGACTCGCGCTGATGCAACACTCTACACACACATTGGACAAATAATGGTAAGTGTCTCTTCAGTGACATTTACATTTATTCATTTAGCTTTTTTTTCCAAATGTAATGAACATGGCAAAACAACTGCATAACATAGCAATTTAAACCACTGTTTAAAATGTGTATGATTGCACACTGCACATTAAATACAACATACTGCCAAATATGTTTAACAAGGAATAGGCAATGTCTGTCCTGTTAATTTCTCTGAACAGTTCAGAAACTGTAGCTCCTACAGTTTTTGCATCTGAAACATCAGGTTTGTTTTTCTCCTTTTGTGTTCCTTACAGAAATCTGAAATGACGGAGGTGGTTTAGATGCCTCACCACAAATCAATGATCAAACTCTCTGTGATTCTGTTTCTTTACAAATTATGTGCTGATCATCGTATTGACATTTGTTGGGTGTACAGTAAATTACTATATAAAAGAAAAAAAAGGCATTTCAAATAAAGAGTTTGAACTCACTATTGTTTTATGGTGCGTAATTTTAAACACATTTTATCTTATTTTAATTATTCTCAGGTTAGGTAAAGTACGTCAAATCTGTCCTAAATAATAAGCATTTGAATTTCCATACTTACAATATTTAGATCACAGAAGACTTCTCTGTGGTCAGTTCAGCTCAATCTTTTGTAAAACAGAGACTTATGGCAGACGAGCTTCTTAATTTCAATTATATATATTTATTAAATACAGATTAACTAGTTTACATAAAAGGTACTAATATATATAAAATAAAATAAAAAAAGTAAATCAAAACCAAATAATTTACAAGCTTTTAACTTCATGAGGCACAATGGCAAGGCATCTAACACCGGAGAGACCGTCCTTGGTGAATCAGCGTCTGACTGGACATGTCATTCCAGCTCTTTTTAAAGTCCATCAACTTTTTGACATCTTCAGTAATCCCCTCCTGGAAACCCCCTAGGACTTGGTCATTAAAGCCTTTCCCTCTTCGTCCTCCTTCTTCTGGACCTTTTCTTCATCGCTGTATCTTCTGTGTCTCGTCCGCAACACATAGACGGTAATGCTTGCATTTTTCTTCTTTCTTTGGCAAAGCTCTTTCTAATACAGTTTCAATTTCTCTCTACTCTGCCATATGCTTAATAAATGCTTACAACATTCAGTGTGGTATGTTTTTCTTCATAAACCATTTTCCCAATATATGGTTACAATGATTATTACAAGTGTCTTACATTATATAACACTTTCTTAATAAATTGTTTAACAACAACTTCTGGTGTCTTTCTTTATAAAACCACTTTCTTAATACAGTTACAATTGTGGTTTACTACGACACATAAATACTTCATATACCAAAAGGCATAATTATAATAAATAATTGCATATTCCATAACACTATAAACCAGTATGTTTCTCATATACTGAATATACTGAATTCTTTAAATCCATTATTATACTATTTTGAACAAACATTCAACACAATTATGGAAAAACAAGCATTCATTTTCATAATACTCATTCACAATGAGACCTGAAAAAACTATTCAGACAGTAAGATTTGTAACTTTAGTGTGAACACAGAATATCAGAGCGACACTGAGCTTTTATCACTTCAGTCCTCATGAAATCAGTCACTTTACATTTAAGATTTCACATTCCCATCTTATAAGGAGACAGAGACAGATTTACTTGAGAAAAAAAAAATAGCACGGTGTCTATATTTTTACAAGGTTTATAAGAAGGCAATCATTTAAAGTATTTAAGCATACATTGAATAAAAAATTAACAAATGTAACAGTGCAAGAGCATAAAATAAAAAATAAGCCATCAAAAAAAAAAAGCATATATACTGTACACACATCAAGTTCAGTTTGAGTATTTCTGATATAATCTGTAAAAAAATTACAATAATCAAGCCTTCTTACAAAGTGTAACAAACTAAATCACCATAAAGCAGTCAAAATGACTTTTAATACAAGAATAATATGATCAGCATACGTGTAGAAGACAGTTTTACATTAACTTCATAATGAACAAAAAAAATTTCTGTTTATGCCAAATTTAACAAAACTCTTCATGTATTAATTTCACATCTCAAAAGCACACATGGTTGACTTCAAACACTGTTAATGTGTCTATTGTTACAGTAAATCATCACTGTTGGCAGTCTCATCTTTCTAAGGATCGTTTGTTTCGTTCTTTTCCGCATCATCTGTGAGAAAACGAATGAAGAAGTTAAAAAGAGAAAGAAACAGTCTTACGTCTGCCTATAGCACTGACGCAGCATTGCATTTCAATTTACTGTATTAACAGTGTTTATTAAACTAACTAATGAAGCCATATTAAAGATTTAATGCTGAGTGTTATCAACAGAGTCAGGGCTCCTGCTGTATTAATTAAACTGTTTGTTTAAACAGTGAAGCTTTTCATTCAATGTAAAATTTACTTGCTTAACAGACCATTGAAAAATTATCAATGCATATATATCCTGCTGGAAAATGAAGGAAGCATGAAGTGCTCTGAAAATGTCCTGGTAGACGGCTGCGTTGACTCTGGATTTAATAAAGCACAGTGGACCAAAGTCCTCTTTTCTGATGAGAGCAAATTTTGCATCTCATTTGGAAACCAAGGTCCCAGAGTCTGGAGGAAGAATGGAGAGGCACACAATCCAAGATGCTTGAAGTCCAGTGTGAAGTTTCCACAGTCTGTGTTGGTTTGGGGAGCCATGTCATCGGCTGGTGTTGGTCCACTGTGCTGTCCACTCAACGCAGCCGTCTACCAGGACATTTCCAGAGCACTTCATGCTTCCTTCAGCAGACAAGCTTTATGGAGATGCTGACTTCATTTTCCAGCAGGATTTGCACCTGCCCACACTGCCAAAATAACCAAAACCTGGTTCAATGACCATGGTATCACTGTGTAATTACTGTGTGATTTCATGTAATATTCTAATTTTTTGAAATCCTGTTTTCGTGGGTTTTATGAGCTGGAAGCCCAAATTATGTACAAATGAACAACTAAATACTTGAAATCGTTTAAGTTGTGGGCCCTGAATCTATAATCTATGGAAGTTTAACGTTTTGAATGGAATTTTAAAATAAATAAACTTTTCCATTATATTCAAATTTTTTGGAAAGGGTCTGTATGTTTAGTTGTAAGAAATACGTGACCTGATCTGTCCAGGATATGATGCCTCTTCAGTCTAGTTAAACAGCTTCTTTGTAATTGTAATGTGATTAAAATATATTTAAAATATTTAATATCTTCATAATAAATTAATGAGGGCACATCATACACAGACACAGCAAATAGTGCAAATGTTGCTGAGATCAAACACTGTCGTATCTGCAGTTACTATGTTCAGTTTGAGTTTTCTACAGACACACAGATGCAGATCACAGTAGATCAGTGTCTGCCCTTCATCTGTTATTGTTTAACAGTATTCAGACTTCACTCAGGTTTATTTCCAAATTATGTGAACTGTGGGTGATACTTACCCGTAGGTCTTTTGCAGCAATGGCAAATCACACCAACAACTGCAAACACCAGCAGAATACCTGCTATAGCACCTGGAGACAGATCTGAATATGTAATGATAAAGACAGACATTAGTGTGAGTGTGTCTGATCTATAACACACACTATAAACATCAGCACTATATAACCTGAGTGTAGATCTGATACTGTAATGATAAAGACAGACATTAGTGTGAATATGTCTGGTCTATAACACACACTATAAACATCAGCACTATATAACCTGAGTGTAGATCTGATACTGTAATGATAAAGACAGACATTAGTGTGAATATGTCTGGTCTATAACACACACTATAAACATCAGCACTATATACAGTGCTATGCATAAGTTTAGACACCCATGCTAAAGTTGACTAAAAAGAGGAATAAAAAAAATCATCTTTTTGAAATTGAACTTAATGCCTTAATTAAAAAAATTAGGAAAAATCCAACCTTTAAGGACACCGATTTTCTTTGTGAATGAATAATGTATCATAAATAAATAAATGTTATTCCTTAAAATACAGGGTGCATAAGTCTGGACACCCCTATGTTAAATTCCCATAGAGGCAGGCAGATTTTTATTTTTAAAGGCCAGTTACTTCATGGATCCAGGATACTATGCATCCTGATAAAGTTCCCTTGGCCTTTGGAATTAAAATAGCCCCACATCATCACATAGCCTTCACCATACATAGAGATTGGCATGGTTTTATTTCAGTTAGCCTAATAGCTGGTTTGATTTGCATTGAGAGATGATCTTATGGAAAGTACTCCATGCCAATCTCTAGGTATGGTGAAGGCTATGTGATGATGTGGGTCTATTTTAATTCCAAAGGCCAAGGGAACTTTATCAGGATGCATAGTATCCTGGATCCATGAAGTAACTGGCCTTTAAAAATAAAAATCTGCCTGCCTCTATGGGAATTTAACAATTTAATTTATTTTTCAACTTCCGGTTGAAGCAAAATGACATATAGGACACATACCTCTCGTTGAGCATAAAAAAAGTCTCTACCCCATTCCTGTGAGGAGTTATGGCTGTTTAAAGAAACCACCAAAACTAACTAAAACGACTAAAGCTATAGCTAAGTAAACTAGTAGAGAATGAATGCTGCTGCTACAGGGATATGTTGGGGATGAGGAATCATCAGAAATATACTTGTTTGAAAACTGGCGTGGTCCAGTTAATTACCATTACAATATCCATATTACCATTCTTTTCCCAAAACGCTGGGGCAGACCTACCGGTATTCACTAAAGTCACTGTCACTTACCACAGACAATGATGAGCAGCTTCAAAGTCCGTTGGTAACCGTTGGTTCGTTGTTCCAAACTCATTCAAATTATAAAGATCATGTGTGTGTGTGTGTGTGTGTGTGTGTGTGTGTGTGCGCCATGACGCTAAATATCCAGCATGTTTTTCAGGATTTTGAGAGTACTCTAAAATTCTATTGAAGTTCTGAGCCTATTGATCAACTAGTAGTTAAATCATCACAGAACCAATGATTTTAGTTAGATTTGTATATTTTTTTTCTGTGGAATGAGAATACTGTTTGGTGAAAAGAATGGCATATTGACTGATGTCATTACTTGAGGGAATAGTTGATTGCCAGTTAAGTAAAGATGAAAAATATAGGAAAAAAGTGAGAAAATTAAGCCAAAAAATCAAGTAGAAATGTGTTTTAAGAGTTATTTTTTTATTGGATGTTGTCACCACATATGTTCATCTAGAATGCATTTATTGACAGCTTACCCAACCCTCTGAGGATTTGAGGAAAACTTTCATTTTCCAAAATTTTCTATCAAAAAATGAAGGGTACATACACTAAAATGGCCACAATTTTTTCCACAATGTTTCCGGCAGAGCAGACCCTCCAATTATTGGTTCTTAGGGTCAAAGTAAACAGAAACAACACAAATAAAAAGTATGGCAGACCATGTCAGGTTCAACCCATTTTACTGAGCTTTTGAGACTTTGGCTCCTCGGCTACTGTCAAAGGTCTAATCTGTTCTGCTCTCTGTGGCCTAGGCTGAATCCGAAATCACCCCCTACACCCTCATTTACTATTCCCAACGTTAGTCCACTAATACTGTTCAATTGAAGAGGTGAATGAAAACAAGTGAGTGAATTCAGACACCCATCGTACAGTACATCGCTAGTAGATACACTCGTTATTGCGGGATTGAATGAGTGCACTCAATAATGTCCACTATGGTTTTGGACATAACTACAAATGGCTGTCCCCTCAAATAGTGCCCTTTCTGAGGGTATAGGGGCGATTTCGGATTCAGTCCTAGTTTTTCCTGAGTTGTCCTGATTTGTGATTACTTATACCTGGTGTCTAGTTGTCTCACTCGCTCCCATGTTTGGTCCATGCTTATAAGCCCTCAGTTCTCCCTCAGTGTTTGTCGGTTGTCATTTATGTTGGTGTGTAATGCTTTCCTGTCTCCTATATATGTGTCATTAAATTCTATTTCCTAGTGTTTATCTCCATCTTTGAGAGCTTTATTACATTTAACTTTACAACTTCATGGCACAAAAACTTGCCAGCACTTTGCAAAACATTCCAAAATGTGTCTGATCTATGACGCAATTGTAGGCAGCAGAGCCAAGTTGATTCTGCGGTAATTTGATCTAATATTTGATGTTTTTTTTTTAAATGCTGTAGATTTTTGTAGGCACAATAATTAACAAGATAATAAACAGCTGGATGACTGTTCCATTTGTTGACATGACATGGTTAGAATCACATGGAACATTTTATATAAGTTGGGTGTCCTCAGAGATAATCACCATTTTTATAATGAAACCATTATTTAAAAATATGATATTAATCATAATATCTCCATCTATAATACATCTATCTATGGGACCTCATTCATTGCTTTCAGAAACTTTATATTTAAAATAACTTGTTTCTGTATTTTTAAAATATATATATTTTATTAACATACTTTAATGACAGTGGAAAAAACCTCTATGCTTTCACTTTTCCTTTCTCCATGCTCTAATTATTCTTTATTCCCTATTTATTGCCTTCTTATGATGAATCTCTGTAAATATCAGTTCTACATTTTGGTTATCAGACACATAAACATGCAATTAATCTGCATCGTAGGGATACACAAAATTACTGGAACACCATCGGAATCCGCCAAAAAACTAAAATCATTGGCCTGGTATGAAAAATTATGCCGATATGCCTTTCCAATGAGATAAAATGTTGATTATGTGCCTACAATAACTCCCATGTGTGCTAGCAATAAGATCACATGAGCAGTGTGGTCATTCTTGAAGTGATTAGAGTCAATGTTTTGGACTGCAGCCCCGAAATAATGGAACATAAATAATGTGAACACTGAAGACTGAAGTAATGATGCTGAAAATTCAGCTTTGCCATCACAGGGATGAACACAGAAATTCATTACATTTTAAAATGTATTCAAATAGAAAACAGTTGTCTTAGTGAGCATAACAGACTTGTTTCATAAACATAAAACACAATCTAAATTATTCCCAACTTTTGACCAGTAGTGTGTACATCTTAGATAGTATCATTACTCTAGGTTGATTATCCTTTTAATAACACCAATAAAGCAGAGGCGTTGACGTTGTTAAGGGGGAAGCAGAAAATGCTCAACCTGATCTCATGGGGAAATGTAACTATTCTATGAGGTGGTGATTTCGTATTAATTCATATGATGATTATTAGAAAAAAGTAAGTACCTGAAGTTTAAGCTCACAAGTGTCACCACAAACATGGTTAGAATGCTAATGTTTCCATTTAGTTAAGCAGCTTTATCTTTAAGATGAAATCTGTAGATCTTCTTTTAAATAAACAAAGAGTCTAACGATTTTCCTGTAAAATAATGTTAATATCCTTTACGCTGAAATTTGAAAAAAGTTTTTTTCTGCACAGACTTGAGAATTGTTAGCAAATATTAATGACTGATTTAATGCAATCACATTGTATAGCATGGCAAAAAATAAAACAAACTCTACTCACCACTGAAAAGACCTTTGGCGGCTCTGCGGCGGCTGGTCAGTATATAGACGTCAGAGTCAGCGTTTGTGATGTTTGTGATGTTCAGAGATCCAGTCTGATTATCCAGCTGCAGTCTGTCTCTGAATCTCTCATCAAGAACATCTTCATATAATGGGAACTCACTGACCGCTCTGTTGATTTCATCTATACGGCTGCTTTCAGCTCCATACATCCACAGTATCTGATCATCTCTCTGTGTTTTAGTATCAGCCTGAAGAGTGACATCACCCTCTTTCACTGACATAATCTTCATTTCTAGAGAAAATACAGAAACAGTTTCTAAGAGATTAACATTTTATAACACTGTAAGTAATTTCAGTGAACACATGCAACTGAGTATCCACATCTATCTATCTATCTATCTATCTATCTATCTATCTATCTATCTATAATATAACTACAATAAAAAAGTGCATTGAATGTTAGAACAATTTTGCAACAAACCAGTATGTTTATAATTATGACAATATTATAAAATAATATTAGAAATTAAGAATTGTTCATTGAACAGTGAGTACAAATGAGCAATTGTTCAGGTAGTAAGATGAATGATACTGTAGTAGCGTTGGCCATCATCTGACCCAGTTTAAAAAGCACTAAAATATTTCCTTTGCACCATGAACACACATGACTGTACACTAAAAACATTTCAAATACATTTCTCACAAATATATCAGAGTCATAAATATATACGTTTTTAAAGGGTTATTTTATTTGAAGGGGGCAGTTGTGGCCTAATGGTTAGAGTCGGACTTGTAACCCGAAGGTCGTGGGTTTGAGTCTCAGTACCGGCAGGAAATGTAAGTGGAAGAGTGAATGAACAGCGCTCTCTTCCACTCTCATTACCCACTGAGGTGCCATTGAGCAAAACACCGAACCCTCAATCGCTCCCCGGGCGCCGCAGCAAAAATGGGTGTGTGTTTGTGTTTAATAGGCTACTCACTGATGTATGTGTGTGTGCGTGTGTGTGTGTAATTGGATGGGTGAAATTCAAGATCACAAATTCAGAGTATGGGATACCGTACTTGGCTACACGTCATGTCACCTTCACTTGTTTGACCAGATAAAGGTTTGTATTATTGTTTTTATAAAAAATAACCTTGACATTTATAATTGTCTACAGCTTTTTTCTCTGTAATGCCATTTCCTGCCTTATGGTTTTCTTGTTACTGGTGATGGGAGAAACTCAAATCTTTGAATAAATTGCTTCACAAAATGATGAACTGTTTTGAATCGTTCGAAACGCCACAGGCTGGTGACCCCTACTGATCAAAACAGTGGAAATGTAACAAACACTCAGGCCAAACATGCATAAAAACCACATTTTACAAACCCACTGCAAATGTTTTATTTAATGTTAGGCTATATGCTTTATGTTTTATTTATATTGTTCACACTTATTCACGCAACATTAAAACGGGTGGTTCTGAACAGTTACTCTCTGAAGCATCAGTGTTATAGTTCTGTCAATAGATAATATTTCCTTTACACATATTTCATTTTTTACACATTATTCTCTTAACTTACACTCATTGCTGCTTTTTTAAATTACAAAAACAACAGGTTTTGAAGAATAAACCTCTGATTATTCCACATCATCTAAACTTATCAGAAAATTAATCTAGATTTTAATCCAGTTCTCAGATTGTAATACTTGAGTTACTCACCGGTGACAGTAACACTGAATATGTCAAGTAGTGTCTGAGCTGTGGTCCAGATCTTTAGTTTATAGAGTCCAGTATGGTTGGTTCTGGTGTTTGTGACGGTCAGAGATCCAGTCTGATGATCCAGCTTCAGTCTGCCATTGAATCCTACATTATCACCCTCAGATGTAGAGAAGATTCCAGCTGCTTTATTCATTCGAGCTATGATTAAATCACCAAACCACCACTGAGCTGAAGCATCTTCTGGTATTACAGTTTGAGGGTTTAGAGTGACAGAATCTCCCTCCATCACTGTCACATCAACTTTCTCAACACCAAACACACCTGGTGGGGGAAAAAATAAATAAAAGCTGATCAAATCTGCCTTTTTTTTTTTTTTTTTTGCAGTAAAGTAAATGTTACAGTGAATTTACCCTGATATGATACACAGTGTTTTTTTTTTTTCTTCATTATTGTACTGAAGTGCTCTCTGTGTGACTGAAATCCACAATCCAGAACTGAGTCTGAATCACTGAGTCTGTATCTGAGCATATACTTTTTAAAATTAATTTTTAATGGTAACCACACTTTACACATCCATTTACAACTGAGCTTGATCTCAGTCTCCTAACACATCATTATTTTTGCAGAAGTCTGGTGTTTTTAAGAAATCAATGCAATGAACCAAAATAGTCTTCCAAGGTTAAATGTCAGATAATACAAATCCATTACATTTAAGAAACAGCTCATAATTAGATGAAAACATTTGTTAGGAAGAATGCAAAACATTCTCATCTCATATCCCATCTCACATTCCCCAGTAGGGGAGACTGGGGATGGTTGCAAATATATATATATTTTTTTCTGTCTGTTTTGGAGTTCTTCTAAGCCAGTGCATTCAAATGTGATTCAAACTAGTTACAAGTGTCAGCAATTAAATTACATAGTTGTTATCCTTGCAGTACAAACAGAAAATGTGTGGTTTAGTTTCAAACACGAGGAGTGAAATGTTACAATTCACACACGACCCCACCCTACCGACCGACCGACCAAAAAAAATAAAAATAATAAATAAAGTGTTGTGCAGAATATTACAGGTCGTCGGCGCCCTCTAGTGTTCATACCAAACAAACCCACACACATGCACAACCAACTTAACCCCAAAAATACCATTATGGTGGAATCACTTTCACACTATGATTTATGACCACGTCTAGTTCACACTTAC
Organism: Squalius cephalus; assembly: GCF_949319135.1. Classification (NCBI taxonomy): domain Eukaryota; kingdom Metazoa; phylum Chordata; class Actinopteri; order Cypriniformes; family Leuciscidae; genus Squalius; species Squalius cephalus. The sequence goes on from NC_137134.1 coordinate 26,173,754, forward strand.
AAATGAATAGAGAATAAATTAGTTATGCGTATTTGGCGTGCTGTCCGGGGGCAGGGCTCCGAGCTCGGGAATTGGTCCCGAACCCAGAGTAGGCTACTCCCCCCGTATCTCTTGGTTAGGAAGATAACAAGGGGCAGGCAAGTGTGAGGAGATGAGGTGGTGGAGGGATGCTGAAAATATCGGTGTGTCGACTGTGTGTATTGATTGAGTGGACCTGTTGATTACTGATTGCTGACAGCTAGTTAATAAAACATCATTTGTAGAAAAGTATCAGTTTGTTTAGAAACAACACACAAACAAGCAAATTAGATGACAACAGCAAATGCGAAATTTCTTTTTTTCCGGTTTATATTTGAAACCCAAAGTGTTGAATGAATGAAAATGAATGTGACTCACCGTCCACGAGTAATAAAGCCGAAAAAAAGACCGAAAGGTTCCTCATCCTGATGTTGCTTCTGTCCGCGTGCAAATTGAATAAAAGTGATGCTGTAAGGATGGGCTCGTAGCAAATTGTCACGTGATTTCTGCAAAAGCGTTACGCCATAGGCCTACCTATTTCAAAACGGTAAAACAAAATAAAAATAATAATAAAAAAAAAAACGTGCGTAGTAGGATGTAAAATGTTTTTCGGTGTTCTGATTGGTCGTCTCTGCTTAGTTTGGAGGTAAACTCAGTCCGTCATGAGGTGAAAAGGAAATATATTTAAATTGTGCTTTTTTGGATATAGCCTACTTAGTATTTAACTTAGTGTTAAGTGCGTATTAAATGTGTTATTTTATATTAAATTGTGCTAAAATGGAACCACTTCAAGTACATTTAAGTGTATTTCTTTTCAGTTCATTTAAAATATACTTATATTTCTTAAACTACAGTTAGAATATATTTGAAGCTTCATTTTAATGTACTTCAAGAACATTTCAATAGCATTTCAGCTCATTAGAAATATATTAGCATTACACTAATAGTTTATTATAAAGCGGTTTTATTCAGTATTCAAAATTGTATATTAAAAGTGCAAAAATAATTAAATATAAATGTTAAGACATACACACTCTGAAATCAAGAAAACTTTAATATACTATTTCGTGTACATTGCAAAATAAATACGTTTAAATTAAAAAAAAGTACAGCAGCATATATAATCTCTTGAATATAATACATTATAATAAAGATCAGTGAAATGCTATAGCAGAGCTATATTTAAACAATTCTTTGAGGAACATTTTGGTTATACCTGTATTACTGAAATGTGCACTATGAATATTACATCACTATATAAATAAACATCACAATGCAATTTTCTGGAAAAATTAAAATAAAAGTTACAGATAAACAGCATGCAGAAGTGAAAAATGTATTATTTACAAACTTAGGCCTACAAATGCCTGAACCATAGAAACAGAAGAGTTTGAATGTCACATCTTCATCTTCAAGTGGACGATCACTTCTTTCAGTACAACTCAAGTTCTGCAACTGAGGGCTTGTGGTTTCAGACACTGTAGTATTTGAGGACTGTTTTATCACAGAATCTGTGAAGGGAAGAATTTAAATAAAGTTAATCAATGATCAATATTTTTTTGTTTAAATATATGTATTATAATTAGCATATGCATTAGACTTTCGTTGACTTCTCAGTTTATCTTTCAAAAGAGTTTTAATAAAGGCTCAAGTCATTCCTGGGTTTTAACGGGCATTTAATTGGTGACAGTCTTCAAACATGTCTTTACATGTTCCTTTTTTGCTACATTTCCATATTGCCGTCAGAACTGGTATAAATAAACACAGAAAACATAAATTAACCTTAAATTCTTGACATACTTGCAGACAATACTAAACGAAAATCACATAGAAAACTAAGAAATGAAGCATAACACAGTCGTGTAACACAAATCACAAAGAAAGAAAATATACCTCATACATACATATATATAAAATAACTGAACCATATTGAACTGAAATATGAGTTGCCTTTGACAGCAGCTACACAAAGCTTTGACTATATCCTCATCAAGCTAGACATGAGTGTTTATTTTTATCCTCTTGTCTGTCGTCACTATACAACACTATGAGTTACATTGAGCATAAGATTAGAAGAAGCCCAACACCACTTACAGTGAGCAAAGTTCAATCAAAAAGACACTGATATAGTTATTTGCATTAGAGGGTATGTTGTATATTGATAATTGTGGTTTATTTAAACCCATGGTATTTCCCATGAACGTGTCTATTGTGGTCATGCTAACATGCACTCTCTTCACCTCTGTTGCAAAGATTTAAGGAAATTAGAAGTTGTGCAAAATATTGTATGCCAGGACAACAAGGACAAATGACTTGCAGCTTTACCAAAAAACAATTAAATAAACAGATTTTTACATTAATGACTCAAAGGAAGCACAAATTAGACACCTGAAATGGACACATTGCAAACATCTTCCTACCAAGACTGACGAATCGGCTTTCAATAGGCCTGATTCAAAAATCTCTCTAACAGAGGTGATATGAGATTAATACACACTCCGCTCTTATTCGCTCGTTTCTGCACTCGGATTTCAGTTTTTCTTCTATAGCAGCTGGTCTGAGAAACAACAAATATAAATATTTCAGAAATTGTTCAGTAAATCAGAAATAAATACAGCTTCATTTTGCAAATAAAAATAATGTTAATGTATGGTTGTACTTATGACTAATTGTGTTTTTTTTTTTCAGATACACTGGACAATGTTTTATAGTCATTTTAAGACAGCAAAATGTATCCACATAGATTTTAAACAAAGACTTTAGACTTTGACTATATAGGCTACCCAGTGCTGAAGTTGCTAGAAATCAGTGTCACTATCATGTTACAGTGGTTATCGTCAGTATTCCACCACATGCTAGTCATATTAGCAAATGCATAGCAGACCTATCCACCTAGAAAAAAAAAACAAAAAAAAAAAAAAAAAAATTGAGCTATTTAATGCAAACAGCAACTAAAACTTACCAGTAACTTTAGAGGGCAGAACCGTCATCTCTTGCGAGTCTGCTTCGACTCCGACTTGAAAAGCTTGGCTCTGATTGGTCCAATTGAATGTAGCTGAACAGAAAAAGATGTGTTGTTACACTTTGTGTCAGTGTAACAGACAAGTAACGTTAATTTAATACAAATCTTACCTAGAATCACAAAATAACGATGTTACAATGTCACAGGCCATGTAAACCTGAAGAAGCTGGATAAAAATAAAAACACCACGTTTTCTATTAAATGGTTCCCCCCCAAAAAACTTTAAATTCTGTTATGATCACTCACCCTTCAGTAGTTCCAAACCATTTAAGATTTTCGTTCATCTTCGAAAGGAAAAACTGAGATATTTTTTAAGAAACCTGAGAGAATATCCCTCGGATGATCGATTCACCAACACTGTTCACAAAGTCTGTTTCAAAAAGTTAATCGCAAAAACACATCCCCTATCCACAGGAAGCTTGTGGTTTCCTCCAAGGAGACACGATCGTTCTATATAATTTAATAGTTTAAATTTATAGCCTACTTCAAAATTTAATCCTTTGCCGATCCCATTCCCATCTCTCTCTGCCCCATGCTTTCCTGTCTACTCTGTACTGTCCCATCCAATAAAAGACATAAAAAGGCCAAAAATATAACTTAGTAAAAACACCTCTACCCTCTCACCCCAGGGGATCCGTGAGAATCAAACACATCGGCATTAGAGGTAAAACAAACCGCGTGTCTAAGTGTTTAACACACGTTAAATTCCAAGAAGGCAGCAGGAGGTGCAGTACAGTATATCCAAGTCCACAGTAAAAGTAAAAAAAATCTACAAGCTTCAAAAAGGGCAAAGTCCAGAAGATCTCTTGCACACTTTCAACAGAGTCATCAGACTGAGGAACGGCAACGCTCCTAAAGCCTTAAACCACAACATGCATAGGTTTTACTAAACTGAAATTTATTTGGTGAAAGTAAGACCTCAATTATGGTATGCAAAAATCAATCCCAGAGAACTCTTTTTGATGGTTAAATCATCAGGACTGGTAACTGCAATGGCCACAGGTGGTGGGGCAACACTTCTGTCTGGCAGGACATCATGGCAACGGTTGTCTGCACAAAAACGGAGCATGACATTCACACTGCATGGATACAGATATTCAGCTGTAGTCTGTGCATTTAGCTGCATTCAACCTCATACACAGCACAAAACACTTAGGGATGAATAAAATATTTTACTTATAGAGCGAATTGTTTTCCAAGTATTATTAATCTTTATTTTGTAAAGCCAAATGCTTGAAATGGTGCAATGAGCCAAATTCATGTACTTTGACAAATATAAACTATTTATGAAAAAGTGTGTGTGTGTGTGTGTGTGTGTGTGTGTGTGTGTGTGTGTGTGTAGCCTATAACAAATACCTTTATATGGAGCTGTACACTGATGTCCACATCCACTGCTGCAGAATTTCTCATCGTTTATAGGCAGGGGCAGCGGCAGATTTTGAACGCATGTGCTGAGGGGGCGCTAGATCATTGACAGGGGGAGCAGGGCAATTACTGATGAAAAATAAAACGTTTTTGCTCATATTTACATGAATAAAATTAATATGACCATCACCACAGTTGCTTCTCAGATATGTCTTCAAATGTTGGAGACAGGACAAAGATCTCTCACATTTAGATAGTCAATTAACATTTTTATGTGGTCCAAAAAGCAAGCAAGCGTTTATGCGGAGGAGTGTGGAAGCTAAACTATTAGCACGCTTAGGTACTGCATGACATGGAGGCACACGCACAATCTCTTGCATTCTTTTACCCTGTGGACAATTTAAATACTGTCATTTTTGGTCATACAGATACGAGTAATTAATCATTCAAAATTGCATTTGTGTACACTCACAATAACACCAAAACGCTGTGCTTTTGTAAAATTGAGAAAACAAACAGGATTTGCACGTTCTATAAAAAGCTTGAAAAGTCTACTTTTAAAATGAAAAAAATGAAAATAAAACTAATCTCTGATTATGTATTCTGAATGAAAAGGCAGCCCTTGGCAGAAGGGACTGCTCCACTTTATTGAAAGATGTCTCATATGCCCACCATGGCTGCATTCATTTAAAAATACAGTAAAACAGTACAATTAATGCACTTTTTTTTGTATTTTCTATTTTAATAAATTTTGAAAAGTAATTAATTTTAATTCTTGTGATCAAAAGTGAATTCAGCCTCATTACTCCAGTCTTCAGTTTCACATGATCCTTGATCCATGATGCTGAAAATTCAGCAGCTTTACCAAAACAGTAAAAAAAAAAAAATATTACAGTAATTTAACTTGAAAAAATAAAACCCAAAGGCAAAGGTCTGCCTGTCTGCCTGTGTAACATTAATATCTCTTTACCTAACTTTTGTCTCCCTTTCCAGCGGGTTGCAAGGACTTCTGTGGCAAGTTTGTTTTATTACTTCCATGCTCTATGTCTTTGTTGAACAATCCAAAATTTGGTTTTGGGCTGTTTAGAATTCATTGTTCACAAATACGTCTTTTTCCACGATGACTTGGTACACACTAAGTTCAATGATTTTCCTTGGACACACTCCTGGCTTTGTTTTATCTGTATCTGCATAACATTACACATAACACACTAACACATACCTATGTATGGAGCCGTACACTGATGTCCACATCCATTGCTGCAGCATTTCTCATCGTTTGGACAATCACTGTCATGGGAACACGACTCGACACACAATCCTGCCACTGCTACTTCAAGGGTTTTATTTGGACACACTCCGGGCTTTGGTTCCACTGTCATGTGTTTGTTTGAATAACCACATATCAGTGAATGTTGAATGACTCCCTGCATTTTGATTTTTAAAAAAAAGCTGATCCACACACTAATATAATAAAATATAAATACCTGTATATGGAGCTGTACATGCATGTCCACATCCATTACTGCAGCATTTCTCATCGTTCGGACAGTCACCGTCATGGGAACAAAATTCAGCACACAATCCTATCATTCCGTCTGTGCTTGGACACACTCCTGGCTTTACTGTTATTCAAACACATGACAGAAACCATAATTACTGAACGCTGAATTTCTCCTTCATTAAATATTTTTTTTTACCATGAAAAAATTCAGTCTGTCTCCTTCAAAGTTTCACATTTCATTTAATGTGTCACTTGCAGTTTCTTTGTAATTATTTGTGAAACTCAACAGCAACATTTTTTTTCAGTGTTTCTTTTGGAGGACCTCTGACATCCACTATTTAATGAAACTTGTTGAATGCAGGGAGAACACACAATCAAATCGTTGCATTCGTGTCCTTCAGAGCAGTCTTTATCAGAAACATCCTCGACGGGACGCAACTCAGTTTCACCAGGCACCAACCAGCCCCTATACAGAAGATTCAAGAGGATCATCGGGGAGACCGGGAGTGCTGAAATGGCTTTTTCCACTTGTAAGTCGGGGGTTGTTTTGCAATGCGTGCATCAAACTGAAGTATAACAGCCACACATTTATCTGCATCAAGTCAAATTAGTTTAGAAATATACAATTTGTCCCTAAATTGTTACAAAGTGCCATTACAATACAGAACCTACCACAACTGCATTGTAATGCTAATATAAAACAAAGACCGTGGTTAATATTTTGGTATTGAACTTTGGTCATGGTGATGGCATAATTATGTTGAACACATTAAGCATTTTAATACACACAAAAAAAGAAAATAGTAACACATTTGTAGCAAAACAGACAGAACACATTAAACTTTTTTTAACAAGTGGCTTGTAAGGTAATACTTAGATAAATAATTATAAGTTACAATAATCCCCACCATGCATAATGGTACATCATTGGGATAAAGGGACAAGTACAAAGTAAAAACATCCAGGGGGAAAAATAAGCAACGATTTCAGGGCCATGCCCCTGAAGAAACAGCAACAGCAGTGCAGAGCCAGAAGAACAAAAACAGCAGAAATCTAATGTCTACGGAGAAACAGCTGTTCAGAAGTAAAGATGAGAAATGGCACTGTTTGCAGCTTGCGCCACTCATCAAACTGCAGAGGAGAGCCTTCAGTGTGAGACTGAGGACTCAAAATAATTACTTTGCATGTTGACCATATTAACATGCCAATCTTATGTAGCTTATGGTCAACCTGAGAGCTGAAGAGCCACATGTTACTTACATATTTTCTTCGCGCTGTATGAAGTTAAAAGATCTCACCCGTGATTTGATCATCCGGGTTTCTTACGCTCCAGCAAACAGAGGAACACAATAAAACAGCGACCAACGAACAGTAAAGCCGAGCTGTCATCCTGAGAGCTGCGATCTCACAATGGACTCTGTCTCTGCTGGAAATGCACGGAATTAGAGGGTTTTAACGCGCTTTTAAATATACAACTTTGGAGTTTTAGGTGCGTCTCTAACCTGTCTGTAGTGGTGTAATCTTAATTGATTAGCTCGTTCAGGTGTGTCCGAGTGCTACTTAATAGTCCGGGCGCATAATAATTACCGTAATTAGATGGCCATTTGAGGCTTCGGTGCGTCACAACTGTTTTGAAACGTTTGCCACTAGTGGACAATCGCGCCCTATGATCACAAATGATGAATGATGCACTCCCCCTCGTCCTTACGCTGAAGAGCATTTTGACAGTGTCTATTTCAGTAGAAAACAGCCTGTAAATTGGTCTTATTTGGAGCTGATATAAACACTTATAACAAGCCTCAGAGGATTTTTTTAAAAGAGAGAAAAATAAAAAAGATATGTGAAATAATTTAATTTTTGTAGCCAATATCCAGCTTAGAAGATGATATGAGAGCGTATACACACAATCCAAAGTAGCCCTATTTCAATTTCATTTATAGAATATATGATACCCTGCTGACAAATCCAGTAGGCTATATGGTGTTTTTTTTTTTTTGTTTGTTTGTTTTTTTTTTCTTTTTAGTTCTGCTGGTCTGGTGTATGGTTTTGGAACCATGGTCATATTTTTAAAAGATTGCTTATTTATAACGACAACAGAAACTATATTTTGCTGGAAACTATGCTAAGGGGTTTATAACATTAGGCTACATTGTTTATTCGGCCAAAATGTTGTTTTCAAATGTTTTCATGGACTGTATCATGTGACTAGCCTAAAGTCTGAGTCTGAAGCGCGTTCACGTACACAGAATGCGCTCATGAACTGTTTATTCTTCCTGACTGAAGAGTTTCTTTATAACCCTCAGATTATCTACTGATATTTTTTTTTTATGTTGCTCACAATTATTTTGTTCTCTTTGAGTGTGTGTTTTTTTGTTCAGAGGATTTAATTTAGCTGTTAATAATATTGTTTCAGGAGTGTTTTGTGACACAGATGCAGTGAAGTCAGTGTCAGTGATGGAGGGAGATTCTGTCACTCTAAACCCTGATCTCACAGACATACAGAGAGATGAAGAGATCGTGTGGAGATTTGAAAACATTCGCATCACTAAGATCATGAACATTACTAAAGAAGATTCAGAGACAGACTGAAACTGGATCAGACTGGATCTCTGATCATCAGTGACATCAGAACCACACACTCTGGACTTTATCAACTAAGAACCATTATTGGAGATAAGGAGTTTATCAAGAGTGGTGAGCATAATTACATGCGTTTTCTTCTATCATCGTCATATTCAAAATGTACATAATTATTGTCATAACCCACAATGATATTTGAAGATTATTTATTAGAAAATCATGTACATTTCAGATGCAGTTTTTTTATTATTATTATTATAACATTTACAGTATATTTATCAAACAAAATAATTAAAATCCCTAAACATTATCCCTCCAGCCCATGAAAAACATCCAGGTCCACATTATATTACCTCCCACACAAGGGGAAAAGGAACACACATATTATAGAACTGAAATAGTTTATAATTAAATAAACTTCTTCCAAGTGTCATGAGCATCAGTGTCAGATCCATTGTGCTCTTACAGGAGGATACACAGATATATTACAGCAATATGCAACATTTCACAATGAATAAAAAGAACTGTGATTAGCCAAACTCTGTATGACGGGTGAATTACTACAGATCCAGGGGCATTACAAATATTTCATCAATTTCTTTGATGACATCAGAGCAAAATAACTTTCAAGTGCAATTAACTGAAAGTAGCAGGGCAGGATATGCATTTTAATTAAATGCATAATTAACTTTAAATTTATGTGGAGCGGAGGAGTGTGGAAGCTAAACTATTAGCACGCTTACACTGTAAAAAATATTTTCATGATTTGTTATCTTAACTTTTAATCTTTTGTCAAATCAACTTAGATAATTAATGTGGTTCAGATAACATATTTTGAAGTTCTATTTATTAAACTATAATCTTTTGTCAAATCAACTTAGATAATGTTGTTCAGATAACATATATTTTGAGTTTCTATTTATTAAACCAATCTCTTTGTTGCATTAACTCAATTTTTTAATTTCAATGAACTCAAAATTTTAAGGCAACCAGGTAACTTACATTTTTAAGTTAAACCTTTAACAAGGCCCCAAATACTGAGGTACTTCAGACCTGTGGCATCACTGGTATTGAGGCCTTCCTGCTGGCTGCGCAGTTTCGTTGGTCTGGACATGTTGTACGTATGGCAGATTCACGCCTACCGAAACAGGTTTTTAATGGACAACTCCAGAGTGGCATGCACGCTCAAGGAGGGCAACTAAAACGCTACAAGGACGGCCTCAAAGCCAATTTGAAACTATGCAACATGGACCCAAATGACCTTAAAGAGATGGTTGCAGACAGGACATCATGACTGCCATACAGTCCTTTGAGCTCAACCGCATCACTACTGCAGTAGACAAACAAAGATGCAGAAAGCACAATGCCCTAATATCTAGAACAACATATAGCCAGTTTGTGTGCGACGCCTGTGGCCGGCCATGTGCGTCAAGGATCGGCCTCTATTCACATCGTAGGACGCACCAACAACTGTGATGAGATCTGTCGTATCGACAGTTCAGACCAATATATCACAAGTGCAACAATATCTTGAATTTATGAAACTTGCTCATTTTCTGGTCTTGTTGAAGAAACAACTGCCCATTTATTTTGTGAATAGCCTAAAGTTCTTTTAATTTTAACCCCTAGCTACTAATGTGACCCACCGTTTTATCCTTAACGATATTATTTATTTTCTATTACGAAATGCCCAAATCGTCATCTCTTGTTGTTAATTTCTTTATTTTATAATGCAACATGTTTTAACCACAAGCAAAATTGGCTTAAATCTCCTTTATGTTTTCCTCTTTTTCTTGTTGACTTAAACTCTCGTTACTTCCCTCATGCTTATAACAAAAACGCATTTTTTAAATGTATTATAATGAATTATTCAAGAAAATATTCAATCTTGTCAGTTCTTTTTTACTGTGTATAAAAACTCAAATTATGTATGCAAGCCCATGATATGTTAATTGTTGTTGTTTTTGTCATTATGATTGTTTATTGTTAAAGATACAACCATGGTATATTTCCCTGATCTTGCAGAAGTTCTGCAATAAAAAAAAAAAATGGTGTCAGTGCACCAGCGACAGGTGCACCAACACCTCATAACATCAGTAACTCGACAGCCCTACCTAAAACGGTTTTCCTCAGTGTTTGTAATGTCTGCACAAAGGAGACGTCGTGCAGCTGCTTGAAGATCTCGCCTTTGGAGAAAATGTTTGATTTTCAGGTGAACAGGTGGAGTGATGGAGGGTCTCGTAAGGGCCGGTGGAGTGATGGAGGGTCTCGTAAGGGCCGGTGGAGTGATGGAGGGTCTCGTGAGGGCCGGTGGAGTGATGGAGGGTCTCGTAAGGGCCGTTGGAGTGGTGGAGGGTCTCGTGAGGGCCGGTGGAGTGATGGAGGGTCTCGTGAGGGCCGGTGGAGTGATGGAGGGTCTCATGAGGGCCGGTGGAGTGATGGAGGGTCTCGTGAGGGCCGGTGGAGTGATGGAGGGTCTCGTAAGGGCCGTTGGAGTGATGGAGGGTCTCATGAGGGCCGGTGGAGTGATGGAGGGTCTCATGAGGGCAGGTGGAGTGATGGAGGGTCTCGTAAGGGCCGGTGGAGTGATGGAGGGTCTCATGAGGGCAGGTGGAGTGATGGAGGGTCTCATGAGGGCCGGTGGAGTGATGGAGGGTCTCATGAGGGCAGGTGGAGTGATGGAGGGTCTCGTGAGGGCCGGTGGAGTGATGGAGGGTCATTTTAACAGCACAATGTAATTTGATCTCAGTATTAGAAGTAACAAAATTATCTTACTTTATATTTAAGCAAGATCCCTAAAATACCACTTTTTCCCCCACAAATGCCACCATCACCTTTCCTTTTAGGTCCTGCTCCACCACAAAAGCTGTGCAGCAAATGCACAGAGATCAAGAATCAGAAAAGTGCTGTAATAGCCGTTTGAAATTACAATAATTAAAATAAACTGAAACCTAATATTTATATAGATTTTGTTATTCATTTCTGTAGTATACTCACTCAAAGCCTTTCATGGCAGCATTCAGCTTCATGAGCCACTCTCCACCGGATAAACACATATCTGTCCCTGTAACATCCAGACAAGATTCACGTTACCTCTGATATTTATGAGCTCAATACTACATTTACATGTTGAGGTTGATGCTGATGTGTTAACTCACTTGTTATCCAACATAAATGTTCAATTTATCAATGTTGTGACTCAACTCTGTGATGTTCGATTATGACGTTCCTCTCCTGTGGCCTCCTGGGATAGAAAAGCATCCATCGATGGGTACTTCAGAATCTGGGCAGAGGCAGTTGGTCATCCGGGAACTTTTTGCCTACTCTTTATGAATACTGATGTTTCGACATACTACTCTTTTCACGTACGGTTTTCTCCTACTATATAGTAGGCAAAGTATAGGCATATCCAAACGCACTATAATTAGTCTGAATCTCGCGAGAATTAGTATTTCACCCAGGTAATTCTCGCCTACTCCTATGAATACTAAGAATGTGTACATACTTATTCGCTCGCCTATTGGGTTGGTCATTCAATTTTATCATTCAAAACACCGATTCCTTCATGAATCGCCATTGCTTGGAGATGTGCAACAGTTCTGATGTGGCTTTGTTTGAAACTATTTTCAATATTTTTTTATTCATATGCATCAGTCAGGAGAAAAAAAATTGAAGAAATCTATGTCCATGCCAACTGTGTGTGTTTCTCTGGAGCAGTATTAATTTCAATTCCTTACCAGGTACAAAAAAACAAAAACATGTTGGTTTGTTAAAAATAGACGTATGCCTCATGCTTACACGTGGCACAATCCACTTTAAATATAAAGAATACTGTCCTTTAGTGTACACATTCTTAGTCCATATATGCAGTGGAAAACATGCTACATTACACACCCACAATAATCTCTGCTCCCTGTGCCTGACATATGATACCAATGTCCATGCAATTTTTGTTTGTGCAGGTCATACACTTTCTTATGCACTTAAACTTCAAATAAACATCCAGTTATGAAGATTAATAAAGAACAATACTGAAAATATTAAATAATGCAATTTTAGTCTTCATTATAATTGGTAAGTGGGTGAGTTTTGCTCAATCACTGGTTTTTAGTTTTTGCTGTTTTTACATTAAACGTGGTTCAACTCAGACTATAATAAAATTAAGAGATTTATATCTTGTATATCAAAAGTGGTGATGGGTCAGTCTAATGACATCAGATCACTTGCAAACTGACACTTAGAGCTCATTTCATTGAAGATATCAGCATAAAAAAAAAAAACAGGATTGATATAATTTAATAATTTTTTCAGAAGCCATTAACAGTCATACTAGCGAAACAAGTCGCACAGCATCATCAGCAGAGATCTGACTTCATCCTTTAAGTGTTTGTGGTATAAACAGATTATGAATCAGGATAGCCGAGCATGTCTAAAACTGCCATTTCTTTTAAACTATTATTCAATAACGGAGATGACTAAAACATCAATAATGCATCAAAAATACAGATGGCATCTTTACAGTATTTACAGTACAGTAGCCCTGCTGGAAGAAAAGCACACAGCTAAAACCATCCTAAGTTGGTTGGCCTTCTGGATGGTTAGAGGGGTTTTGGCCACTTTTTTTTAGCTGGTCAAGCAATGATCAAAATATTTTTTTCTCATTAAATAAGTGCAGGGCATTATTTAAGGTTTCCAGTGTTATATGTACCTCTTTATGGTGGATTTAAAAGTCCTCTTTATTGGCCAAATATAAGGCATTTACTATTAACCCTTCAAAATACACATTTTAACAATTTAAAAGAAAAGTAAAAAGTATAGCGGCCTCAGGCGCATCTTAGATCTCAGGCATCAAAACGCAAACTTTGAAACAAATCCTCACAAGTGTGCCCAGGTGATTGGTTTTTCTCAGTGAATCTGAAAGATGCATATTTTCATTACCATTCGGACTGTCTCGAGTGAAAGTCAAATTTTAAATTGAAGCCTTGCCAACAGAAAGAAAGCCTATTAACAAAGACTACATCATTTTATAGTTAAATGGCCCCGAGATTACAAATAGGTGCAATATACTGTACCCAATTTTACAAAAACCACACTGTAAAAAAATGCTCTGCATCAAAAAGGGCAAAGTCCAGTAGTTCTCTTATGCCTAGTTCACACTACACAACTTTAAACGTCGGCAGATTGCTGTGCTATTTAGACTACATAACTTGCTCTGGAGTGTTGAAGTCATTGTGTTCACACTATGTGACACTACGTAAATGACCTGCAACAGGGGGTTACACACACTACACAAGCTGACAACAACTGTCACCCAACGACTCTATCCGGTCCCGAAACCACATTTTGTCATGAAAACATGCGCAAGAAGTGGAATGGGAAAATGCCATTCCAATGGCGCATTGTCTATTTGAAAATAGACGGCAGGACAAAATTGGCAAAAAAAAAAAAAATCATATGTAGTTTGCGCAATGATCTGTTTAGGACCCCAAGGAAAAAAAAAAAAAAAAAAGTAATATGGGTGAAAGGATGGATAAGCACACATGGGCAGCAGGGATTGTCTGTCAGAGAGAGTTGGAGGTGAGTAAAACATTAATGAAAAAGCAGCTGCCTGTTGTGGTTTGGCAACGATGGTTACAAATACAAAAGGCTTTTGTAATGTCATAAGGCGATCATTGGCTGTTGCTTGCAAATCGGGCTTAAAATCCTGTAGTGTGAACTAGCCATTAGAGTTTCAACAGCATCAACAGACTGAGGAACCGCAGCACTCCTACAGCCTTGTCCCATCTACACTCAAACCGCACCCACTAGTCATCTTTGTTGATGGCCCTAAACGATCATGAGTGGAAATGACCCTGACGACAGAGCAAGGGCTACCGTCCTCTTCACTGTTTTTGCCATTCCTGTACACAAGGCCACACACTCCCTCTTTTTGCTTTTAAGTTTTTTCCCACTCCGTCTCTGAATACATAGATCCAGCCCCAGTGTTCTTCACTCCATCAGTCACATCCAAAAAATACATACATGGAGTCTTTAGATACATTTTTAGACACGCTAAATACTGCAAGTCTTTTAAAACTGTTAAACCATTACATCAGTTTTAACCTACATTTTTGGTTTGACAAAAAAAGAAAGTAATTGAAAAGCCTTACACTGAAGTACACTTTTGCTGCCAAGCTCATGTAGAAAAGGTGTTTTAAAAATAATTATAACAATAGAATTTTTTTTTAAAAAACCAGAGGAATGTTTTACTAAACAGATTTATTTGGTGAAAAGTCAGTCCTCAAGTATGACACGCAAAATCAATCTCAGAGGACTCTTTTCGATAGTTAAACCAGCACAGGTGGTTGGGCAACACTTCAGTCTGGCAGGACATTTGGCCATCATTGATCCGGTGGTGGGCAAAAGAAAGGTCCATTACAAGTACCAGGTGCCACTGCATGGATACAAATATTTAGCTTTAGTCAGTGCATTTAGCATCATTCAATTTCAGAAACAGCACAAAACTCAAAGCATGAACAGGTTTTACTTGGAGCAAGTTGTATTCCAAGTATTATGAATCTTTATTTTATAAAGCACAATCTTGAAATGGTGCTATGGGCTAAATTCAGGTACTTGATAAATGTTTGTCTTAACTATTTTATCATTCTCAATGCCAGTCCAACGTAGAAACAAGCGCAGATTCGAGCGCAGAAATTTAACATTAGTACGCTGCCAATCAGATCGTACAAATGATCGTAGGTTGATTAATGTGGCGGCTGAAAACAATCGTCATTTGAATATCACTGCCCTAAAAACTCATGGTTTTGAAGCCTCATCTCTAGAGTTTACGCCACAGAGAAATGTAACCTGGCCAAAAAGAGGAAGTTATGTTGAAAGAGAAATTGGTCTTACTGCAAAAAAATATGTTAACCTCATTTGCAAACATTTAACTTAATTTATATGTATTGCAATTAAATGCAGGCAAATAAAACTAAACCTATATCAACAAACACTATAGCCTAGCTAATTTACCCCTCACTCCACGACAAATCTTTTAAATTCAGCGGTATTCAAAACAAGAAAAATAAGTTCACTGTATATTGAACTAGGCTATAAAATAAACAAATTAGGCTATGGCGGCATTCATAAAAAATATATAATAATAATAATAATAATAATAATAAATACCACATTGTCGTCCACATAGACGAATGCTGCAGCATTTCTCATCGTTCGGACAGTCACGGTCATAGGAACATGACTGGGTACACACTCCTGGTTCGAAGACTTTGCTTGGACACACTCCTGGCTTTGGTTTATCTGCGTTTGCATAACATTATAGATCAATGAATGCCTCACTGCATTTAAAAGAAAGAAAAGCTGAACCACACACTAACACATACCTATGTATGGAGCCCTACACTGACGTCCACATCGATTGCTGCAGCATTTCTCAGTGTTCGGACAGTCACTGTCATCGACACACGAATCCTTACACACTCCTCCGAGGGTTTTGACTGGACACACTCCTGGCTTTGCTATTCGGAAAAAAAAGAAAAAGATGGGGAAACCAGATCACTGATTGCTGAATGTCTCATTCAATCCATGCTCTACTGATGCCCCCCCATACCTGTATATGGAGCTGTACACCGATGTCCACATCCAGTGCTGCAGCATTTCTCATCTTTCGGACAATCACCGTCATCGGAACACGCCTCAAAACATGGTCTATCTACTCCAGGGTTTGTGTTTGGACACACTCCGGGCTTTGGTTTCGCTGTCATATCAGTGAATGCTGAATTACACACTGCACATACATATGCCTTCAGATGCCCTAAAGGGGCAAGGTGGAAAAATATGGGATGGCAAAAAAAAAAAAAAAATTTTTGCATTCTCTCGCTATTTGTTGCGAGTTTGGACAAACAGGGTTTCAGACAGCTTCATACATTAACAGGAAGGATTCCATTGAGCTTCAATCTAATTCTTCAAAATGAGCCTTATAAATCTCTATGAGCAGGTGACAGAGACAAGTCTGAATGGTCTATTCTGATTTTTCACTTTGTAGACGGTCCCTTCCGACTGGTCTCTCAGCTGCCTGCTCATAGAGATCAATTGATTATAAAGCTCATTTAAGGAAAATTAGGGTTGTAGCTCGTTTTTCTACGTTACTATGATTGGAACGAGGTGACATTTGAGTTAACGTTTAGCTCATGAGTTAGTGAAGTTCAAATCTGTGAATATATTGCCAATTTTAATGAATAATGGAACCGCTTCAATGTACGGAGCCATCTGAAACATTGCCAGCAGGACATTTAAATAGGAAGTGTTTTTGTTAAACCACCATGTCCCTTTAGGGGCTCTATATAAAGCTGACCCACACACACACCACACACACTAGTATGATACAATATAATACCTTTATATGGAGCTGTACACTGATGTCCACATCCATTGCTGCAGCATTTCTCATCATTCGGACAGTCACTGTCATGGGAACACGACTCGACACACGCTCCTACTACCACTCCTCCAAAGGTTTTATTTGGACACACTCCTGGCTTTGGTTCCACTGTCATGTGTTTTTATAACAGCATATCACTAACTGAAGGACTTTGAATTTATTATTTATATATATATATATATATATATATATATATATATATATAAAACCTGACCCACACATTAATATAATAAAAAGGATTGTCAAAGTCATTTTGAAAATGCAATGAACCAAATATTTTAAAAAAAGCTGGGATTTCTGACATCACAGGCTACCTTGCATATAATTAACAGCAAAACTATCAGGGGATCCCAAGAAGCCAGGTTATACAGGTATTGTTAAAAAAAGTAAAAAAATAAATAATTTGCAATACGGCCGGTGCGTGATGTATATTATGATGTTATGATGAACTATATGGCCTTCTCCACTGCCATAAGTTGTTCAAAGATTTTCTGAAGATTGTAAGGCAGCTACCCGACTCTGATGCAAACGGGAACATGGTCAAAAACATTAGCAAAACATTATTAACCGCTTGAAGTCAAGCAAAAGGCTAATTATTAATAACCGTTAGCGTCCCGACACCATTGTGCAGTGCAGTGTTTACCTAAAGTTGAGCGAGTGGATCTGAGGCGGAGCTGGTGTGAGCAAGAGCCTAGAGATGTACGGCTCTGGTGTGAGCGAGTGGAGGCGAGGCTAATTTGCATATTCAAGGGTCCATTTGTTGTCTTTGTAATGAGTGAAACTGCCTCCTTGTCATTTCTGACTTATAACAAACAAACAAAAAACAATGTCTAAAAGCTGCCATTTGACAAGGTGTACAGCGAACAAGATAAAAACTGAAATAAGTTTACCCCCAAAACAAGTGTTTAGGACAAAAGTGAACAGACAATCGAAACCTAGCGCAAGGCATCATATTACTCTGAGAATTACATCCACTGGAGGGGAATGTAACCGGCAACAGGATAGCTTGGCTACATAAATATAATTTATAAAACTGACATTTGGATATTTGACTTACCAGTGACAATTTTTACTGCACACGTAGTGTACTTAGTGCATACTGAGTGTCAGGATCCCACAATTTACCCATTCTTTCCAGCCTGTATCCACTTTTGTCATTAAACGCTCGTTTTTTGGGGTCGACACTCGACAGCTTATAAAAAACTTTAGCTTGTTTGCTGTACACCTTGTCAAATAGCAGCTTTTAGACATAGTGGTGCGTCAAGTTCAAGGGTTACGCTTTTGGCGCAAGTCGACTTGCGTACGGCCGTCTGCCGGAAGCTAGTTATTTTAGTCGATAAAGTTAAATATGGATGTTTCGTGTCGAGGACTTTTATCATGGGTGGATGCACTTTGATGGACCTCAAAATATATACTCATTGACTCCATTATAAAGCTTGGAAGAGCCAGGAATTTTTTTATAGGTATGCCCAAGTCTGATTGTAGCCTATTTGTCTGAAAAAATAATGTCATACACCTAGGATGGCTTCATTGTGAGTAAATCATGGGCTAATTTTCATTTTCAGGTGAAGTAACCCTTTAATGACCTTCATTCATAAGAGATACCATTAAACAAGGATTTAAAATACTTTAAGTTGTTTCTACATTAATTTGGAAACTGTGTAATTACTACATTAATTAATAAAAAACTTCAATGTTTTTTAATCATGATTAAAATTACAGATTTTTTGTTGTTGCAATTAATTATTAAACAGCACTAAATAAAATATAAATACCTGCATATGGAGCCATACAGTGACGTCCACATCCAATGCTGCAGCATTTCTTGTCGTTCGGACAGTCACCGTCATTCACACATGCCTTGACACACTTTCCTAAAAAACCTATGTCAATGTTTTTGCTTGGACACACTCCAGGCTTTGGTTTCTCTGTCATGGGTTTAAATAACAGCATATCAGTGAATGTTGAATGACTATGCATTGATTTAAAAAAAAAAAAAAAAAGCTGATCCACACTATAATAAAATATAATTACCTTTATATGGAGCTGTACACGCATGTCCACATCCATTACTGCAGCATTTCTCATCGTTCGGACAGTCACTGTCATGGGAACACGACTCAACACATCTGCCACTGCTACTTCAAGGGTTGTTTTTGGACACACTCCAGGCTTTGGTTTCCCTGTGATGCGTTTAAATAACAGCATATCAGTGAATGTTGAATGACTATGCATTGATTTAAAAAAAAAAAAAAGCTGATCCACACTATAATAAAATATAATTACCTTTATATGGAGCTGTACAAGCATGTCCACATCCATTACTGCAGCATTTCGCATCCCCCGGACAGTCATCGTCACCAGAACAAAATTCAGCACACAATCCTATCATTCCCTCTGTGCTTGGACACACTCCTGGCTTTACTGTATTTCAAACACATGACAAACCATAATTACTGAACGCTGAATGTCTCCTTCACCATTAAATAATTCTTTACCATGAAAAGATTCAGTCTGTCTCCTTCAAAGTTTCACATTTAATTTAATGCGTCACTTGCAGTTTCCTTGTAATTACTCAACAGCAACATTTTTTTCAGTTTCTTTTGGAGGACCTCTGACATCCACTATTTAATGAAATTTGTTGAATGCAGGGAGTACACAATCAAATCAGTTCCACAATCAAATCATTGCATTTGTGTCCTTTAGAGCAGTCTTAATCAGAAACAGAAACGCAACTCAGTTTCACCAGGCACCAACCGGCCACTATACAGAAGATGATTCAAGAGGATCATCGGGGAGACCGAGAGTGCTGAAATAGCTTTTTCCACTAGTAAGTCGGGGGTTTCGCAATGTGTGTATCAAACTGAAGTATAACAGCCACACATTTATCTGCATCAAGTCAAATTAGTTTAGAAATCTACCATTTATCCCTAATTCGTTACAAAGTGCCATTACAACACAGAACCTATACCACTACTGCATTGTAATGCTAATATAAAACATGGATGGCGATTCATATTTTGTGGCATAATTATGTTGAACTGAGTTACATTAAGCATTAATACACAAAGAAAATAGTAACGCATTTGTAGGAAAACAGACAGAACCCATTAAACTCATGCAATCAGACTTTAACAAAAGTGGCTTGTAAGGTAATACTTAAATATTTAAAAGTTATAATTATCCCCCATGCTTCGCACTGAACAAATGTCATTTCCATCACATGCAAATATTTTATTATTATTTAAAATTATTATGATATACATAATTTCTTAACAGTGTAAAACCTCTTCCACACATAGTTTTACCAATTTATACCTATATTGCAATTAACATAGATTTGTGGATTAAGTAAATTAATTGTCATGAGGCCCAAACACAAAGCTTACATCCACCACAACCTGAAATATAATATTGCATTGGTTAGATACATTTCAGAAAAATAACTACTTGTGTTATTACATTAAGTGGAACATTATCCCATAAACTATGCAGAATTTTTGAATGAGTGATAAGAATTTTGTACATATTTTTAAAAAAGTTATGAGGTGGTGGAAATGACTGGGTGTTGTGGAAATGACAATGAATGGACATCCATGTAGAGAAACAGAAAACATTTATTTGAAACCCATTTAACAAATCATTAGTCATTAGTCTGTTTGGTTCCATAACCAGATGAACAGTTACAGTTTTACTGTAAACAACTTTAACCACAAATAGTGAGACCTTTATCCAGTTCACCTCCGCAGCATCTTAAAAATAGATGAAAAGGCATTTAAACAAATATATATTTGAATAAATACATTAGTGTTGTACATTTCAATAAATAAAATATTCATATGTAGCCACTCAATCTAAGAATTCCACCTTGTAAGCATAAATGTCATTTCCACCTCACCTTTGTCATTTCCACCCAAGAAGGTAATGTGGTGGAAATGACGGTAATGTGGTGGAAATGACGGTGGTGGAAATGATAATCCTAGAGTATTTTGTAAAAAAATCCAAGCTAGTATTACATATTAGCTATGAATTGGTAGTTAGCATTGCATGCATACAAAATACATCTATTTGTGTTAAAAAATCAATTTATTTACAAACTCAATTATTGTTACGCCATGTTTGGAAATGACATACAATAAAAATATTTTCATTTTAAGCAAAATTTACCTTGAGTTTTCTTCTCCAAGTTGCTGAAGAAATTTAATATCTCCTCCATGTCAGACATGTGCTGTGATGTCATTGTTCATCTCCATAGAAACTACCCAAACAATCTTTCAAAAAAACTTTTTAAAGGGACATTACAGCGTTGTGGTGGAAATTACGGCAATACTGTGGGACAACTATATTTTGTATATAAAATCACATTAATAGTTGTCTGACCTTAAATACCTCAATTATGTTTTGATTATTTTACTGATACTTTATTCAGTCATATTAAAAAAAAATAGATAAATCATTTTTTTACACTTCTTTTTCATTATTGAAGGTCAGAAGTCTAAGTGTGGGACAAGCACAAAACAGCAATATTTGCATGTATAATGATGTTTAAAAAGGTGAAAAAATCATCGTAGACTACCGGTAAAAAGTTCCTAAAGTACTTTCATTGTAAATTTAACTATGAAAGTGTTAATTTTTCAAAATTAAATGTTTTTTATAAAATATGATCAAAGGACATGAAAGTGCCCGTAGTCTAAGAATTGCCCAGGTGCGTCACAACTGTTTTGAAACGTTTGCCACTAGTGGACGATCGATCACACCCATTAACCAAAGTATATATGTTTTTACCTGACCTCGGATCAGTTTGATAAGTTTGGACATTTTATTAACACATTTGTATAATAGGCTACAAATGAAGTAAATTTGTCTCTGTGGATTTGATTTGTCGATCATCGGAGTTTCTTATGCTCCAGCAAACAGAGGGACACAATAAAACAGCGACCAACGAGCAGTAAAGCCGAGCTGTCATTCATATTGAGACCTGCGATCTCACAGTGACTCTGTCTCTGCTGGAAATGCACGGAATTAGAGAGTTTTTAACGCACTTTTTGAAAACGCTTTTAGGTGCGACTCCCACCTGTCTGTAGCTTTAGAGGTGTAATCTTAAAGACCCTGATTAGCTCGTTTAGGTGTGTTCTGCTAAGGGCGCGTAATAATGACCGTAATTAGGAGATGACATTATGCTTCGGTGCGTCACAAGTTAATAATGTTTGATATAATGTATTTTCTGTTTGTTGATATTAATCAGATTAGCTCATGTTCAGTCACTGCATTATATCTGTCGTCTCCATGTAGGCTTTGCATTTTATTGCTTTCTAATTCAAAGCAGGGTGATAAAACACTGTCTGTCACATGACGTGCTATAGGCCTAGACCTTCAATCAGTTAGTCATATTCATATCAGGTTTAAAGTAGTTCAATTAGTCCAAATTGGTATTTGTAGTAGAAACACAGTAAAAACAACACTTAGGCCTACCATGTTTTTACCACAATAACATTATTTTTACTGTGATAAGTGTAGTAAAAAGACCATAAAACTTACCATGCTTTTACCTCTGTATTGGTAGTTTTAAAGTGATATTTGTTGTAAATACATATTAACCACAACACTTACCATGCTTTTAATGCCTAATAATGTAAAATCCAATATTTGTAAAGTAAATCAGTACTTTTTCCTTTAAATAGTCCTATATATTATACATAATGATATCTTCTTTTCTCTTTTTTCAGCTGAAAAGACCAAAAGGGCCTTTCGGACTCAGTCAGCCCATTATTGTTTGAGGAGAAGTAAACAGCTCTAAAGGCAAATATTTGCAATGGTATGTATGTGTTGGTTTTAACCCTAAATCACCCGAAGACTAGATGAACTAATCATTTCTCTTTCCGGCACTGACAGCATAGTCTCTATGGGACTGACAGGATGAACGAAAGACTCGGAGGACCCGGCCGAGCCGAACCCGAACTCCCGAAGACTCAAACTAATCATTTCTGTTCAAGGTGGTAGTCCAGCATCCGGAAAGCGTACCTTCTATGGGGGCATCCATTGGCTAACAAGCCATCCTCTGCTGTTAGCATTCCATTGACTCCCATTCATTTTGGCGTCACTTTGACAGCGAATAACTTTACATCTGAGGTGTTTAAAGACACTATTTGTCCATTGTTTATTTCTAAAGAAACACGACATGCATAAAAGGCTCTATTACCTTGTATATTACGTTATGGCTCCGTAGAAGCTGTTTTTGTAAAAATAGGCTAACGATTGTGTCATAACCACGCGACTCTCTGTCGCACATAGAGAAATTACCGTATGGACAGGAAGAGAAGCTTGCAGGCAATCGGGGGGACGTGGAGGCATAAAGTCCGATAAAGTCAAGGGAGAAGCCCATAGAGAAAAAGAAAAGTTGCTTCTGCTCCTAGCTCATGGACAGCTCCTACTCACAGATAGTGTCTGCAAGATTTGGAAGGGAATGATTCCGATTTCTCTTGGCACAGCTACTAGAAGACAGACGGGTTGCTCACGTCACATCTACGTCGTCAAGCTCAGTTTGAGTCTGCGCAGTACGATCAGCCATCAGGAAGTGAGTGCTTCTATTGACTTCACTTGTCTCCGTTGAAGTCTATGGGGTCGCTGTGTCCATTTCTTTTACTGTCTATGGTTTACTGTGGCGTCGAGTAATGATGCTCGTTAAATATGCCCTTGCATATTTGCATATGCCTTTTATCTAAAAGAGGAACAGAAGACGGCGCTCAAATCGTTCCTTTGTAAGAAGGACATTTTTACTGTTTTGCTGACCGGATCCGGCAAGAGTATAATCTACCAGTTAGCTCCGCTGGTAGCTAAGCGTATGGGGCTTATTGTTGTGATTGGTAGTAGTGTTATCCAATTGCGTGCAGTGAGATTTTCAAATGCATGCTTGGTGCAGCCCCTCGAGTTAGCCGATTTGCATTAGTCGATGGCAGACCATTAATCTTACAGATTTAGGTCTGGATTTCCAGGCTAGTTTTTTTCTGTATTTTTGATCAAATAAATGCAACCTTGATAAGCATATATATATATATATATATATATATTATATATATTTATATATATATATATATATATATATATATATATATATGCCCCTTTTTTACATTTGAGCCCCGGCCCCTGAGGAACTCTCTGCACGTCCCTGGTCATATGTTTGTTTTTCAATGGTTCTGCACTAACCGAAAGAAATTAAATTCTCTGTGTAATATTTTTTTCTCCCTTTTTATTTTTCGGCTTTCAGAAAAAAAGAAAAAAATCCATACAAAAACATTTGACATCAAACAGAAGTCAAAAAGGAATGGAGGAAACAGGGAATTATTAAATGTATACAGTAACAGGACTGTTTTAAGCAACACAGCTGTATATACAAAAAAGACTGCTTATTACATAAGCAGTATCAAAAGCTCCGCCCGTCCAGTTGATTGATTTTCAGAAACTGCAGATACATTTTACATTCTGTTAGAAGGGTGATGTAGTTTGAGGTGCAGCATTATATCAATATAAAATAATTATATGAGATTTTATATCCTTATGCTTATGTGTTTATGATTATTAATGTTTATTTCTCAGATAGTTGCCAAGAACTTCAGCGGTGCAAAAATACATGACACATGATTCAGTCAGTTCAAACTCGTATTGAAGCTGTCAAATAAATCAATACCAAGTACAACTGACCTGAGATCAAATTGTATCACGCAATCAAATATCTCTTTGCTCACATTTGACATTTTTGCTTCATATTTAACTAAATTATTACATTATGTACAAAACCCAAAGTGCTGACTGAGAGTAAAACAGTTTGAGTCAAACACAAATAAGGATGGCAGAGAAGATAAAAGCAGAAATCCTTTAAAAATCTATTTTTAAACAAATGTTCATTCAGGATATGGAAGAGCTGTTGACTGGAACGCGGGATTTAATAATGCAAAAAGTATAAAAAGCAATTTGGTATAAACTATGGACTCAGAATTCTCTCTGCTCTGACCACTGACTCTCTTCACTGCTGTACCTGTGAATAAAACAAAATCATCATTTATACCAACAATAACCATTCAACATCACTCCTGCTGCACATGCGTTTATAATATTGCTTCATTTAATTCAAAATAAAGTCTGAAGCTCTTATAACCTGTATGGATTATTACATTCATACATTAATGCATGTATGAATCCATTAAACTTAGTAATACCTGCAGTTTTGTGCAAATGTATGTATATAAGAATTATTTTTTTTAAATCTTAAAGCGTTAAAACTGTTATAAACACTGATTTGATTTTTTTGTGCTGATTTTCTCAGAGTTAATATTTCAATATTTAATAAACATTTTAGATTCTGGTTACAGACGTCACATCATCACACATATTCATTTGTCCTCAGATACACTACTATAGTAAGGCTCTTCTCCTCACCATTCATTTCACAGGTTCCTATTTAAACAAGGATTTAAACCGTCCACCAGTCCATTTTGAAGTAGCTCCCAATGAAGCCTCTTCACTGTCTATTCTGTAAGGAGGAATCAGAAGAGAAAATAAAGAATTGTAAATAAGTTATATTAATTAAATTGAAAAAAAAAATAATAATAAAATGTAACATTAAACTAAAATGAAATTCACATTAGTTACTGACTTTTTGTTTGCACACACACATTTCTAAAACAATATTCTAATATAGATATATATATATCTCAAATTTAAAACATGATTTAGTTTTCTATGCTTGAGTGCTGCATGGCTGCTTTTCATCGACTTTAGATCAGCTTTTAATACAATACGGCCAAATACACTTCTGCTGAAACTGGGTAACCTTGGACTGAGCAAGTCACTATGCAACTGGATATTGGACTCAACCTCTCTCAATGTGTGAAAGTAGGCGAGCACATTTCTAATACCATATCCATCAACACTGGTGCCCCTCAGGGTTGCGTGCTCAGTCCACTACCTTACACACTTTACACACATGACTGTTCTGCCTCCTTGCCCACCAATTACATCATTCAATTTGCTGACGACCGTGCTCGGCCTCATAACAAACAACGAGACAGCATACAAGGAGGAGACTGAACTACTGGCAGAGTGGTGTAAAAAGCATAACCTGCTACTTAGCATCAAAAAGACAAAAGAAATCATTGTTGACTTTCGTAAATCAAACCACCCTGGTCACTCACCCCTTAATGGGGAGGCAGGTGAGAGGGTGTACAACTTAAAATTTCTGGGTCTCACTGTGTCGGAGGATCTGTCCTGGGGCAATAACATCACTTCAGCAGACTTTTTTTACCTGAGGAAGCTGAAAAGAGCGAAACTCCCCAAGAGGCTCATGATACATTTTTACAACAGTGCAATTCAAAGTGTGCTGACTTATGGGCTGTCAGTGTGGTTTTCTAGCTGCTCTATAGCTGAACAGCAGTTGATTCAGAGGGTGGTGAAAACTGTAGGCAAAATCAATGGGACTGTCTTCCCGGAGATCTCATCTGTGTACACCTCCCGCTGTATGCGTAGGACACACAACATCATGAGAGACCAGTCCCATCCAGCACACTGCTTGTTCCGCCTGCTACCATCGGGCAGGAGGTACAGCTCTCTTCAAGCCAGAACCACCAGAATGGCCAACAGCCTCTACCCCCAGGCAGTTAGACTGAAGCTCTCTTAATACCACAAAGTGAAATTTACTCACCTCAGTGTACAGTTTGAGTTACGCATCACATCTCTGAGCTGCTTTGAGCCTCTTATAGTATTGTTTTTCAGATCAAGTTCATGTAAAAACTGCAGTGCTTTTGTGTTTGTCAAAGACTGAGTTAAAGAAGAAACATCGGTAATGCCACAGCTTTTTAGACTAGAAAGAGACAAACAAGAAGACAGAATCATAAAACAAATCATAATGAATAATTGTAAAAAAATAAAATAATATATTATATAGATATATATAGTATGAAATTGGACCTATTTAAACTGTGATAAAGCATATGATGTTCCTGACCTCAATCTCTCCAGTTTACAGTGTGAATCCTTTAGTACGTCACATAAGTGATTCACTCCTGTGTTTCTAATTTGATTCCCACTGAGGTCCAGCTCTCTCAGGTGTGATGGGTTTGATTTCAGAGCTGATGTCAGGTTGAGACACTGTTTCTCTGTAATACTGCATTCAAACAGACTGAAGGCAGAAAGTTAAATGCATCATGTTACATTATTTTTTGGACTTGTCACTTCTATCTCGTTTTATACCAAATGTGTCATATTTCAGCAAATGAAACTATTTTATAGCCACCAAGTTTCAAATGCTTCAGAGTTTAATGTTCTTTATACTGATACACATGCTGAACAATCAGTAGCCAATAGCTAATTTGCTAACATGATATTTCAATCCTTCTTTTACCGAGGAAATGCCAGAAGAAGCAGCGCTATAAAGGATGTAACTTGTGTCTGTTGTCTTAAAAAAAACTAAAGAGTAAACTTTAATCACACAGTATCTCCTTTACAGTATAATGATACTAACTCTAGTTTCTCCAGCTTGCATTGTGGGTTCATCAGTAGATCACTGAGGTTTTTCACTCCAGAGTCTCCTAGTTCATTCTCACTAAGGTTCAGCTCTCTCAGGTGTGATGGGTTTGATTTCAGAGCTGAAGTCACAGCAGAACAACCTTCATCTGTCATTTTACAGCCTCTTAACCTACATTTGGAGAAACAAGAAAAAGCATCAAAAAGTTATATTCTGTTTCATTTAAATAACAAAACTTTTTTTTTCTATGTGAATGTCACTGACCTCAATCCCTCCAATCTACAGTGTGAATCCTTCAGTGCGTGACATAAGTGATTCACTCCTGTGTTTTTTAGTTCATTACTATTGAGGTCCAGCTCTTTAAGGTAAGATGAGTTTGATTTCAGAGCTGAAGTCAGGATGAGACACTGAGTCTCTGTGATACTGCATTCATACAGACTGAAGACAAAAAGAGAAAAGACAATAGTTCAGATCCATGTTAAGTTCAAGTGTGAGTAAATACACACTGAATCTGCTCTACAGTATAATGTTACTAACAGTAGTTTTTCCAGTTTGCATTGTGGGTTCATCAGTAGATCACTGAGGTTTTTCACTCCAGAGTCCCCTAGTTTATTCCCGCTCAGGTCCAGTTCTCTCAGGTGTGATGGGTTTGATTTCAGAGCTGAAGTCACAGCAGAACAACCTTCATCTGTCATATCACAGCAGCTCAATCTAAAAGGAAACAGAGCAAAAGAGCATTAGAAAGAGAGCATAAAATAAGACAGAAGAAAACTATTTATTTAAAGTCACAAATTATTTTTAATTTATATGTTGTTTAAAATCAAGTCAAATCACCTTTATTTCTATAGTGCTTTTTATAATAAAGACTGTGTCAAAGCAGCTTACTGATAAACAAGAAAATAATAGAATCAATTATGGAATCTAAACTATGGAAACCACTCAGATTCTGCTGTAAAGCAGATCTAAAACACAATAGTGACATTATTTAGATCACGATTCTTCAATACAATTATGTAACAGTGTTAATGTTGCAGGATGTGACTCGGAAGACAACATTATCGTCATCCAGCCTAATATCATATAGATAACATTACAGAATGTGAAGTGAGGTTTAATGATTGGTTTGTATTTATAAATGTAATTGTAGTGGAACGGATGTCAGACATTTTCAAACTCTGGTTACAGCCCTGGATCACAGTTGCGTTTTTTTTTTATGGGTAAAATAAGCCATTTGCTCTAATTTTGAGTAAAATCTTGAATTTGTCATGATTCACCAATCTTGATAGAAACACAAAGAAGCTTTGATCTCAAACAATCTTGTGTAAAATGTGTTAAAACCTGCAAACAGAACTTTCAATAAGTGACTAAATTGATACCTTTCAATCTCATCCTTTCCAATCCCCCTAATACCTGTCCACTTGAACCTATACCCACTTATCTCCTTCAAGCCATTTCTTCTTCGGTTGTACCCACACTCATTCACATCATCAACACCTCTCTTCACACTGGTACCTTTCCCACAGCATTTGAACAGACTCGGATATCACCACTTCCATTCATTGCTAATGTCATGGTGTCAGGTTTGTGTTCTCCAGGGTTCCACTAGATGTCCTCCTTCCCCACGGTGTCAGTCACATGTTGAACTACATTCCCCACAATCCTTGTCTCATCATTGCACTCAGCTGTTCCCTATCACTAATCATTGCACTTAGTCTATTCCCCACTGACATTGGCTATTCCCTGTGTATATAACCCTGTCTGTTTTAGTCTGTGTCACGGAGTCCTTGTTATTCATCACACCACCTTTGAGGTCTGTTTTTCATCTGTGTCTTATTCTGTTCTTGTGTTTTGGATTGCTGATTTTTGAGTTTGACCTTTGCCTGGACTGATTTCGATTATGGATTTCCCCAATAAATATTACTTACCGCATTCTTGGATCTTCCCTTCTTTCCCGAGTGTGGATCGTGACAGCTGAGACACTTGAACAAGCCGTGTTCAACTAAGTCTCTATCTTTATTACACAGAACAACCTCATGGACAACAACCAGTCTTTTTTCAAAGGTGGACACTCAACAGAGACTGCCCTGCTCTCGGTTACTGAGGCTCTGAGACTGGCAAGAGCAGCTTCCAAATGAGTACTCGTCTTGCTGGATCTGTCTGCTGCTTTTGACACAGTTAACCACCAGTTCCTCTTGTCAACCCTCATGATGAAGGGCATCTCAGGAACCGCACTCCAATGGTTCAGGTCTTACGTCTCAGGTAGGTCTTTCAGGAGGGGTGAGGTGTCTAAATCGCAACATCTAGCTAGTGTGGTGCCTCAGAGCTCAGTCCTTTGACCACTTCTCTTCTCCATCTACATATCATCACTAGAATCATTCAGAAACAAGGTTTTTCTTATCACTGCTATGCTGATGATGATACAAAACTCTGCCTCTCATTCCAACCAGATGATCTGACTGTAGCTGCTCGCACCTCGATCTGCCTGAGAGACATTTCTTGCTGGATGAAGGACCCCCAAGTCATATAAGTAATAAATTAATGATTTTTTTTTTCCATTTTAAGGACAAAAGCAAGAAATCAAATGATTTAAAAGTACAAGGACAGAATAGAGACATCATCATCTTTATTCCACCAGATCACAAAATATTATTGCAAACTCCTCATGAGATATTGAGTGTTTTTCTTTTTAAAAAATCATTTTAAATCTTGTATGTGAATGCTACTGACCTCAATCTCTCCAGTGTACAGTGTGAATCCTTCAGTACGTCACATAAGTGTTTCACTCCTGTGTTTTTAATTTGATTCCCACTGAGGTCCACCCCTTTCAGGTGCGATGGATTTGATTTCAGAGCTGAAGTCAGGATGAGACACTGTTCCTCTGTTATACTACAATTCCACAGACTGAAGACAAAAAGAGAAAGAAAATAGGTCAGACCACTTAAGGTTTTGGAAAATTAGTTTGTCATGTCTGACAGTAATTTGTCATTCTAAAGGTATTACAAATACCACAAGTTATGACAAAAAATGTGAAGAAACATTATTTGCGTTAATATTTTTGCAGACAAACGTTGCAATTATCTTTTATTTTTCTAACATTGTCTGTATTATCTATAGTATATCTATTATTAAGGTTTTTTTTAGCAGTGTTTAGTACAAGCCGTGGATGAAATGCATGTCCTGTCAGGCTTCCAAAAATCAAATTCAATTTTGATTATGTATATAAAGCATTTCAGTGGAGAAGAATAGTAAGTGAAAACCAAAAGTGAATGATAGAGACCGTCAAACACTAAGAAGGATTGTGCCCAAACAACACAGAACTAGTGCAGCTAAGTGACAGCAAACCTCAATATTCACTTTTCCACAAAAACTGATAGAGATCTTCACAAAGATTAAAAAGAGATTAACCATGCATTGCTAAAACTTTAATCACTATATGAATGCTAAAATGTGAAAAGATGGAGTTATGTTGATAGAAACCTGACCAGTTAAATAGCCAACCCATCTAACCAAGCTGTATTCATGCTACCGTTTACTCTTCCACAGTTTTCAGTCAAAAGAATGCGAATTGCTTCTGACAGTAGACAATGCTTTATTAACTATGTTTTGCTTATTACAATAATTTCTTGCTTTCCATCACCAAATGACGTCTCTTTCCAGGAGAGCGGGAAGGAAGGAGTTGAATGGAAATATATGGAGTGCAGCACTTTAGGGAGTTTTGGATTGCATAAAAAAAAAAGAAACAAACAAAAACATGGCGAAGAAGGAGTAACACAGCAGAAGAGGCGATTGGGATGATTTTTGATGAGACTCTTTGGCAAGTGGTGTGTGCATATATGAAAAAAAAGTCTCCTGAATGAAAACGGTGAAACCCAGCGTCACAAAAAACGCGTACATTTGTATTATAGCTTAAGTTTAAAGTGTTAAATTCTTTCATTCAAGATTTTTATTTTATTTTCTTCAAAATATAATCAGAAAATGTATTCCTGTATTTTGTCTATTTAATTTTTTTTTTAATTTTTTTTTTTTTTACAAATTCACCACACACACTATGGAAAGCCAAGGCTGACTAAATAATAATAAATGAATACATAAATAGATATAAGAAGAAATGTAAAAAATGTGAGAATTTATACTGTAATTGCATAATTAACCCATTTAATCCCAAATTTTTCTCAGACACAAAAATATCCAAATCATGTGTCATTAGTATCCCTTTGAAACAATCAATCATAATTTTTTTAAATTTTCATGGAAAAGTGTGTGAAAAAGTGTGTTTTATGATCGGTCACAATTGTGACCGGTGGGATAATGTGTTGTATCAACCATTGGACAGACTGAATATAGGTCTATTTGACCTGTGCAGTGTGTGTGTGTGTGTGTGTGTGTGTGTGTGTGTGTGTGTGTGTGTGTGTGTGTGTGTGTGTGTGTGTCTCGAGGCCATGGGATAGTGTCTGGAGGCCACGGGATAGTATCTCGAGGCCACGGGATAGTGTCTGGAGGCCACGGGATAGTGTCTGGAGGCCGCGGGATAGTGTCTGGAGGCCGCGGGATAGTGTCTCGAGGCCACAGGATAGTGTCTGGAGGCCACGGGATGTCTCTCAAGGCCACGGGATAGTGTCTGGAGGCCACGGTATAGTGTCTCGTGGCCACGGGATAGTGTCTGGAGGCCACGGGATAGTGTCTCGAGGCCAAGGGATAGTGTCTGGAGGCCACGGGATAGTGTCTGGAGGCCACGGGATAGTGTCTGGAGGCCACGGGATAGTGTATTGAGGCCACGGGATAGTGTCTCGAGGCCACGGGATAGTGTCTGGAGGCCACGGGATAGTGTCTGGAGGCCACGGGATAGTGTCTGGAGGACACGGGATAGTGTCTGGAGGCCACGGGATAGTGTCTGGAGGCCGCGGGATAGTGTCTGGAGGCCGCGGGATAGTGTCTCGAGGCCACAGGATAGTGTCTGGAGGCCACGGGATGTCTCTCAAGGCCACGGGATAGTGTCTGGAGGCCACGGGATACTGTCTGGAGGCCACGGTATAGTGTCTCGAGGCCACGGGATAGTGTCTGGAGGCCACGGGATAGTGTCTCGAGGCCAAGGGATAGTGTCTGGAGGCCACGGGATAGTGTCTGGAGGCCACGGGATAGTGTCTGGAGGCCACGGGATAGTGTCTCGAGGCCACGGGATAGTGTCTGGAGGCCACGGGATAGTGTCTGGAGGCCACGGGATAGTGTCTGGAGGCCACGGGATAGTGTATCGAGGCCACGGGATAGTGTCTGGAGGACACGGGATAGTGTCTGGAGGACACGGGATAGTGTCTGGAGGACACGGGATAGTGTCTGGAGGCCACGGGATAGTGTCTGGAGGCCACGGGATAGTGTCTCGAGGCCACTGTATATTGTCTCGAGGCCATGGGATAGTGTCTGGAGGCCACGGGATAGTGTCTGGAGGCCACGGGATAGTGTATCGAGGCCACGGGATAGTGTCTGGAGGCCATGGGATAGTGTCTGGAGGCCACGGGATAGTGTCTGGAGGCCGCGGGATAGTGTCTGGAGGCCGCGGGATAGTGTCTCGAGGCCACAGGATAGTGTCTGGAGGCCACGGGATGTCTCTCAAGGCCACGGGATAGTGTCTGGAGGCCACGGGATAGTGTCTGGAGGCCACGGTATAGTGTCTCGAGGCCACGGGATAGTGTCTGGAGGCCACGGGATAGTGTCTCGAGGCCAAGGGATAGTGTCTGGAGGCCACGGGATAGTGTCTGGAGGCCACGGGATAGTGTCTGGAGGCCACGGGATAGTGTCTGGAGGCCACGGGATAGTGTCTGGAGGCCACGGGATAGTGTATCGAGGCCACGGGATAGTGTCTGGAGGACACGGGATAGTGTCTGGAGGACACGGGATAGTGTCTGGAGGCCAAGGGATAGTGTCTGGAGGCCACGGGATAGTGTATCGAGGCCACTGTATATTGTCTCGAGGCCATGGGATAGTGTCTGGAGGCCACGGGATAGTGTCTCGAGGCCATGGTATAGTGTGTTGAGGCCACGGTATAGTATCTTGGACATTTAGGACATTTTGATGGGGGGGGGGGGGGTTGCAGTAGGTAGGAAGTTAGGTAGCAGCAGAATTAGCTAGCAGAATTAGCTAGCTAGCTAGTCTTCCTTGGGTCCGTGTGTGTTTCTTTGTGTGTGTTTATGTGTGTGTGTCTGTGTGTAAAATTAGGTAGAAAATTAGGTAGCAGCAGAAAGTAAGGTAGAACAGTTAGCCTATGTGTATTAGCATGTAGATACAATGGGTTATCCCACCGGTCACTATTGTTGCCGTTGACATGTTTGTGAGTTCTATGACCACATTAAACAAAGTTGAGTAATTGCAAATGCATATATCAATACTAGACACCTTAAACATGATGTGTACCAAAAATCTATGTCCTATCTTTATGTTAACATATTTTAATATCCTTTTCTTTGGGAGCTTTCTTGCTGCCATCCTCTTCTCTTGGCGCAAACAAGAAATAAACAGCTCTGGTCATGTGACAATTTACAGTAAACATGCGACACTGCACATATTTCATTGAGACCCTTTATTATTTCAATATCTGCTGGAAATGCATTGATAGATCATTCAGTAACATTTTTAGAGCCTTAGAAATGAAACATTTTTTTACGGTCACTATTGTGACCGGTGGGATTAAATGGGTTAATTGATTTCCATATTTATTTATGCATATATGCATTTATTTATATATTTTTTACATTTATTTATTGCTAAATTGCTTCCTCTGTGTGCTAATGAAAGGGTGTGTAGCAAATAAATGTAGAAATAAATACATATATACATACATAAGAGGAAATAAATAAAAGTGAAAATAAATAAATGTTGAAAAAATACAATTATATTTATATTATATTATATATTACATAAATAAGGAAATAAAAGTATAAAAGTATAAAGTGTAAATAAATACTCATTTATTTATTTACTTTTTAGCATTTCTTATATATTTATTGTTTGCATTTATTTTTTATTATTGAGTCAGCTTTGGCTTTCCATAAAATACTAATGGTCCATGACTGTAATTTATTGAAAGCCATTTGTTTTCTGAAAAAATGACACCTTGCACTACAAGATAGCACACTGTTAGGATGTTACAGTAAAAAAAAAAAACTGTATTTGCACATAAACTAAATTGAACAGTAATGTATTTTACCAGCTGAAAGTTTTTTTTTTTGTTTGACTCAGTGTTTACAGCTCTAAGCCCGTCTATTGGTCCAATAAGGGTTTCCAATAATATGGGGAAGGTTTCTCTGCGTATTACTTGTCTTTCCTTTTCCGCAACACAACAAGATAAAATAAAATAAATTTTCTTACATGTATTGACTCGTTATTTCCATCCGACTCCATAAATGAAAAAGATTTAATGATGTCTGGGTATCATTAAAAGTGAACGAATATTTGATTATTCTTTTTTAACTCTTTAATTATATTTTACCGGCCTAGATCAGGAAGCTATATAACTTTGAGGTCCTTGAATCAATCTCGCAAGGTCTCACGATACAATTTCGTCAGTTCGAGTCATCAAAACAGAGGTAATTGGCGAAATATCTGAGATTTGCCGCATTCACACGTACACAATCAAAGATACTTTAATAACCCCCTGGAATGCCTCCTCTTGAACTTAATTCAATCGTTTTACTTCAGTAGAGGTTTTGGCCACCATTAAAAGACGTTAGTCGATCAACTTCTTGTATAGTTACTTCTTGTACATACTTAACATTGCATAGATTTTCAGTGTATTTTAGGTGAGGAGGAGAAGGGGGATGAAGGAGGAGATGGTGAGTATGAAGTGTGAGCTGCACTGTGTGCTGCGTCTCGGATGTTCCTCTTACATATGCAAAAAGTTCAAATGTTAATTCTCAGGAGAGCCTTTTGCTTCCATGAGGCGTCGATCAGACTTACTGGCACACACCTTACACAGTTCAGCTGTTTTTACTCATCCTTTTTTAACTCGTAATTGAAAAACGAAAAACATGCTTTCTTCTTTATTCGTTTTTAGACTGGTGAAACAATATTCACATACAAACTTATTTTCCTTATATACAATGGTTATTTAATTGAAAATCAAAATAATTGACAAAACGTTTTTTTCTGTTTGACAAAAATGCGAAATTTTTATTTCTACATTTTATTTACGTTGACCCGGAACATTTGGTCCGTGTACTTTTGTGTCCATTCGTTTTTCCATTTTTAACCGGTAATTGAAAAACTAAAAATGAATGGTTGTTGTATTTTTAAAATGTTGATCGGGGCCTAACTACTGTATCATTACTAGTAGTCATGTAACCTGTTAAATTATGTAAGATACTTACTTGAATGTGTTGAGTTGACAATGTTTATCCTGCAGCAGAGCAGCGATCTGATTCACTCTTGTGTCTCCTAGTTTATTTAAACTCAGATTCAGCTCTCTCAGGAGTAACGGGTTTTTACCCTCAATTTCTCTCACATACTGGCAGGCTTCATTTGCAGCAGGACCCAAAAACCTGCAGAAGGGAATTTAAAGCAGGATCCAATTCAGTGTGCATTGCATTACAAAACATGTTAAGATTGTTTGTAATAACAAATTCTAGTTACTTTTAACAGTTTTACGTTAAATATAAAAATAAGTAATTTTTTGAAAACAGTCACAATTAAATCAAAGAAAATCAGCGTTACTACAAACTACAAAAAAAGAACCAGAGACGCCCCACAGAGCAAAGGCACAAGTTCACTAGATCATGATTCTCAAAAATGGACAGTGAAATTAGTGTCTCAAGATCTTTCTAGATTTTAAGCAGGAGATGAGAAATTTAGCATAGGGACTTGCTTGTGACAGCTAAGCATTCATAGTGACTTCACTAATTGATCTTTTGAAGCTGGCTCTTCCTATCGTTATGGAGCAAAATTCACCAAGCGTTTTACTTTACTGATGTCTGTGTTGATAAAACAGTAATCCTATATGAAAGGAAGTTCTCATTTACTATAGTAACCCTCATTCCCTGAAGGAGGGGACAAAGACTTGGGAGACTTGGTCTCACTTGGGAGCCCCAATCACCTCTGAGTAGTAAAGAAAAAGCCAATGAGAATTGTCCAGTGGAATTTGCATGGCCTGCCACTCCTTCATACATACAGGCATATAAGGTTTATGCTGAGAAGCCGAGACAGTGTCCTGGCATTCAGCGAGCAGTTCATGGTTGTGAAGCACAAGGCTTAATCCCCAGAGATGTTCTCAGTGGTAATGAAGATCAGCTGTTTGCACAAAGATCTGTTTTGGGTTTCATCAAACACAACCACTACAAAAATTAAATCGCTGTGATTAATAGGATTACAATGAAACAAGTTCTACCAGCTGGTGAACCATCTCACAAACTCAAGTCTGAAGTCTACTTTGTATGCAGGAACATGGTTGAGGAGATGATCACTCCAGCAGAGATAGTAAAAGTTTTTCAGCCAGACTTAGTTTAAAGGAATAAGGAGGAATTCCCGACCTTACAACACCTGAGGTTTTGGTAAAGTTAAACGGAGGCATTAAGCAATTACAAGATGAGCACTATCAGATGCCATTGCTCTTTAAGGGTGAAAGACCAGACTTGCCAAAAAACAAACCTTGTGCAGAACACTGACTCAAATCCCTAGCATCGTCTTTGCCCTGCAAGATTTCAGAATACTTCTCTGAATGAGCATCTACTGATTGGGCCTGATTCCACAAATACCCTTGTTAAAGCCTTGTGTCATTTCAGAAAAGGACAGGTATTCATTAGATGTGATGTGGAGAGTATGTTCCACCAGTTTTATATTTCCCTAAAGGATCGAGAAAACCTCAGGTTCCTATGGTAGGAAGTAGGTAACATGGAAGCCCCACTATCAGTTTATGAAAATTAAAAATTCCACTTTTTCAGAGCAGCCTCCTCAACTGGATTTGAGAACTTCGGGCTCAAATACCTTGGATCCACAAGGTGATGGTAAGTCTAATCAAGGCACAGTGAAGATCATACAACCTAATTTTGATGTTGACGATGGCTTGGCAAGTGTGAACAGAGGCAACCCAGCTTGTAAAGGAAGCCAGGGATCTCAGCAGTACTGGGAAGATCCGTTTGCACAAATTCATCACCAACAGCAAGAAGGTGATCACCACAATTCCAAAGGAGGAATGTACTGAAGGTGCGACTGACTTGATCTGTTATTTAGGTGAACCTAAAGTAAACCTAAGTGCTAGTTACTAGTAAAGGAAAATCCTTTCACTAAAAGTGAAAAGATCTGTCTACAATTGATTCCACTTTTGATCCTCTAGGATTTGTCACTCCATTCTATTTGAAAAAAAAACAAACAAAAAAAAACTACAAAGAATGTGTCACAATCAGATGCACTGTAAAAAAATTCTAACCCTCCCAAATCAAACATTTCAAGTGACCAATAACATCTAAATTTTTCAATTGGCCAAGTGAAATTCTGTAAATTATAAAATTAAATTTACAGATTTTCACTTGGGCAAATTGAAATTTACAGAATTTCACTGATGCCATTACTCTGATGCCACTGTGTCAGGTTATGGAGTATGTCCATACCTCAGGACAGTGACCAGGTCTGGAGAAGTCTACTACAATCTTGTTATGGGTAAAGCTAGGGTTGCCCCAACAGAGGTAACTGCAATCCCCCACCTGGAGCTATCCGCTGCAGTCGTCAGTACAATAACTGGTGATTTACTCAAAATATTACTAGAATTAGATGCCATTCATGAATACTACTGGACAAACTCCAAGGTTTAGTTATATTAACAATGATGCAAGATGGTAACATGCATTTGTAGCCAATCGAATGCAGCAGATCAGAACAAGCACTGAACCTAGTCAATGGACATACTGTATGTTGCATTACATCAAAACCATGCTGACCATGCCTCTTGTAGGCTCACTGTAAAGGAACTCATGGGATCGAACTGATTTACTGGTCCAAGATTCTTATGGCAAAGAGAACCCTCCCTAAGGAGGACATTAAAGGCCTGTTCACACCGGGACGAATTTCGTCGATATTCGCAGACGTTTAACGCCTCGTGACTAAACAAAGGGCGCCAATGTGAGTGTGCACACCGACGCGAAAAACGGCACGCGTAAAAGCGTCATTTTTTAAAAAACGCCTCGGGTTCGTTTTTTTGGTTTGACGTGCCGCGTCAAAAAAATTATCGACCAATAAGATTGCCGCTTTTGCTCACGTGTCTGGAGCTTCTAAAGTTACAGTAAAACACAACTTGGGGGTGCTCAAACACAAAACGGTCTTGCCGAGCACACATACGTAACGGCGAAGAAGATATACGCCAAGTACATAGACAGTATATAAACAGAAGCGTCTACACTGCCGGGAAGAAATAAGACGAGGAAGATGCAAGGCAAGGTGAATGTAGAGCTGCTGGTCTCGTTGGTGTCGGAACATAAAGAACTATATGACAAACGCGACAACGACTACAAAACCGGGGTATTTCTGTTTTACATTAAGCGTCATCTTATGTCAGGGAATGAATGTGCATGTTCACTCGGCTCATCGTCAGCGAAAATCGCTTGGGTGTGAACACAAAAAACGCGTCGAAAAACGCTGGCGAATAACGCGCGCCGATATTCGTCCCGGTGTGTACGGCCCTTAAGAAAGACGAGATTAATGATGGAGACCTGGAGCTCAAAAGGGCACAAGTTCTTACAACCAAGGCAAAGGAAGAGAGATCTCTGTAAGTTTGCCTGCCAAAGTTTTTGGAATGGAATAGGGCAGTGAAAGCCATAGCAAGACTCAAAAGTTGTGCAAGAAAGTGCTGGTTTGGTAGAAATATCCAACTAATCCACAATGCCTTTAATCCGTACAGTCCAAGAAGAAGTGTTCAGTGATAAAATCAAGTCTCTAAGACAAGGGAAGTTAATTCTAATCAGTTCAACAAGCTGTACAAGTTAAGACAATTTATCAAGGACCATGGTATGGGAGGAAAATTAGGACAGGCAGAGCTTCACCCTTATGTCAAGCATCTGGCCATTCTTCCAAAAGGGCATCATGTATCTCATCCATCCCGTGAAAAGGTGCAAAATAAAGGTTGTGGCATGACCATCAATGAAATCCGCTCCAATGGTATTGGGATTTTGGGATGTAGTAGTGAAGTGTCATCTTTTATCTACAAATGCATTAAGTTAAGGAAGCTAAGGAAATCCAATCAGGAGCAGAGGACAGCTGACCTGCCACCAGAAAGGATGGAAGCTACCCCTCCACTTTCTTATACTGGTGTGGACTGCTTTGGACTGTTAAAATGTGTATGTATGAAGTAAAGGCGATCGTAAATAGTCAACCATTGACCTCAGAACACATCAATGATCTTGAAGGTCCAGAACCATTGATTCCAAATAATAAACAAGTCCACTATCAATGCACCACCTACTGGTGAGTTTGTAAGGGAGGATCTCTATCTTAAGAAAAGATGGAAGAGAGTTCAGTTTCTGGCAAATGAGTTTTGGACCAGTCGGAGTGAGGCAGCTACCTAGAAAGACCCATACACAAAACAGTGTTACTACTTATACTACAGGGCTGTTGAATGCTTGAATCTGATTGGTTGAAGAACGTTCTAAGGTGTGCATTATTTTCAGGGAAACGCACAGCTAAAGTAGTTCCAGGCAGGTCTTGACCGCATTACAGTTCCATATCACTTCGCGTAGTCAACTGTAATAACGGAAAATAGGATACAATTCATAACAAGAAAAAACATGCAGCCTCATGCGCTTGATCTGCAATTTTCAACGTCTAGCTTCACAATCAATGGAAACATGCAGTTTAATTTTAATAAATAAAGTATATAGGCCTAGGCTATCTATAATCAGTAGAAAATTAAACTGAATATAGGCTAAATAAATAAATAAATAAATGGATAGTCCTGCAGCACGGATTTTTATTGCAGATAATATATAACAAATAAATAGTTATTGATAGGCCTACTTGTTAAAATGGCTTTGTGTTTAATTTATTTGGTTTAATTAATTAATTTATTTATGTGTTTTATAACATCTGTCAATAATAGAAAAAAGAATGAACAAATTAATTATAACGAATTGAATTAATAAATAAATAATAATATTGACGCACATGCTTGTCTCATTATTGCAACATATCTCTCTAATTACTGCATTAATAACTGCATAAAGCCGGGGACACACTTTAAGGCCGGTTATGAATGTAATTTGATACTTATGACTGATCATGACCAAACGCGTGTTCAGCGCGTTCAGTCTGTGTTCAAAGTCGGTGTTTAAAATCTGCTGCAGCGATGAAAACAGTAAGAGAATGTGTCAGCTAGTCGTGTGTCTCCAGCATTAGTCTGCTATCAGAGGCTCAAACCTCCGTTACTAACTCTAAAATGACGTTTTGGACTTAGCAACGGAGACACTGGATTAGATGCGTAAGAAATTAGTCCTACATACAAGAGCGTTTTAATGACAACAACTTTACAAACGTCTTGAAATACATAATCTGAACAATGTTTTGATGTGTGGCAACTGTAGTATAAGCGGAATAATTGACTTCAGGCCGTTGAATTATTAGAAAAATAATGCACTCCGCTTCGCGTCGTGACCGCATTACCACCTCGGGTGTGCATTATTTTTCTAATAATTCAACGGCCTGTTGTCAATTATTCCTTACTTAAAGCTGATTGAAGAGTTACGTTTTATAAGAGTGTTTTAACTGCACATGCTTAACATGTACAAAATACTTACCCCCTGAATGTTAATAAGATTATGCTGAGTTACTTGAGTATTCCCTCAAAGCTTTCTGTCTATAATGTTTATTTCCACTAGATCAGTGGTTCTCAACCTTTTTTGGACCAGCGACCATTCATTATCCAGGACCCTTTGATTTGACTGAACAGTGGAAATATTATCATAGTTTCCCAGAAAGGAATTAAAGTCATCTGAAGTACCATTTATAGTCCAGGCAAAATAGCGTTTTACGACAGACAAATTGTAAAAGAATTTTTTTCAACTTAGATAATTTCTATGAGGTGTCCAGAACAACATACTAAAAGTCCTAAGAAATCCTAGTTGAGGAAATATGTTAAATTCTCATCAATCCGAGATGTGTGCCAATAAGGCAAGGCAACAATACACCCCAATGGGGCTATTTTTTTCCTTTACTCCTATCAAAATGAAACTTTACACAATGAAAGTACCCATGAAACGTAAACATTTTTGTATTACAAGTTTCTTTGAAAATTAATTTGAATATGCAAATGAGCTATACACTAATCGAATATGCCCAAAATACACCCAAATAGGCTTAATTTTTTCCTTTACTCCTACCACAATAAAACTTTACATAGTAAAAGTATACATAAAAAGTAACTTTTTTTGTATTACAAGTTTCTTTTGAAATTAATTTGAATATGCACATAAGCGCCACACTTATTGAATATATCCTAATTTGCATAGGCAGAAACACCATTCATATCTATGACAAATACATCTGCCCAATCTTCATCCAATCATCCTACTGCCAATGGGGGATGGCAATGCTGCTTTTAGACTGGCCTCTAACCTGAAAACTGCCTGGCTTGGTAGTGCCTGCCAGGGGTATAACCCCCGCCGGTATAGTCTTCAGGGTCACGGAGGCACACAAGCCTCCCCAACACGACAAGGTAGCAATAACAGGGGAGGTTTCGTTTTGGTGTTTTTTATTTTAGTTTTTTTTTTTGCTTTTCTTTAACTTACCTAGATATTGCTGTTGCTAGCTTCTCTTAACACTGCAAGGCTACTTTACAAACGGTGGAAGTCTGATGTGTGGCCCGCCTGGTCTGAAATACTTGCTAACTACAAAAAGAGAAGCAGTTTTGGTGTCTGGCTAAATTATTGTAAAGAGCTGGAATGTCTGGAAAGTGTGTCTATCTAGTTTTTCATCTGTCTTATGTGTGAGAGTGAATTGTTTAGTTGGTAAGAATGACTTCTGCCTGTAATCTCGTAATCTTACCAACAATACCAATCATTTGCAAATCTACCAGCCCAAAATTTTATCCCACCACATTATTAATGACTGAGATGGCTATTCTGACTTTCTTCTGATGTTATCTGTGGGGGAATGTCATTAGGTAAGGCTTGTTCACAAAAAAACAGGAGGCAAGATTGTGCAATCAATTCTTAAAGGGTTAGTT
Source organism: Squalius cephalus (assembly GCF_949319135.1). Taxonomy (NCBI): domain Eukaryota; kingdom Metazoa; phylum Chordata; class Actinopteri; order Cypriniformes; family Leuciscidae; genus Squalius; species Squalius cephalus. The sequence continues at coordinate 26,216,386 of NC_137134.1, forward strand.
CACCCAAAAATGAAAATTCTGTCAGTAATTACTCACCCTCATGTTGTTCCAACCCCGTAAGACCTTCGTTCATCTTCAGAACACAAGTTAAGATATTTTTGATTAAATCTGAGAGCTGGATCACTCCTCCATAGGCTTCTAAGGGGTTGAAACTTGCCGGCCCAGAATAGTTATTAAAGACATCGTTAAAATTGTCCAAGTGACTCCAGTGGCTCAACCATATCTTTATCAAGCGACGAGAATACTTTTTGTGCGCAAAAAAAACAAACAAAACTAACGACTTTATTCCACTATTCATTTCCTTCTCCGTGGGCCTGAGTGACTTCATGTGGTGTTTTAGCGTAGCGCTTCTGTGTTGTACGTCACACGCATCACACGCGACCAGCGTAGGCCAATAGTGAGCCAACGTGGTGACGTGCAACACAGACGCGCTGCGCTGTTACACAGCGTGAACTCAATCGAGGCCCAGAGAGAAGGAAATGAATAGTGGAATAAAGTCATTATTTTTGTTTGTTTTTTTGCGCACAAAAAGTATTCTTGTTGCTTGATAAACATATGGTTGAGCCACTGTAGTCACTTGGACTATTTTAACGTCTTTAATAACTATTCTGGGCCAGCAAGTGAGACAGCTCTCAGATTGAATAAAAAATATCTTAACTTGTGTTCCGAAGATGAACGAAGGTCTTACGGGGCTGGAACAACATGAGGGTAAGTAATTACTGACAGAATTTTCATTTTGGGGGGAACTAACCCTTTAAGGTCAATATAAGTCTTTTTGTGGCAAGTGACCCAGGTAAGTGTGGCAAGTGATTTCAAATTTATTGTGTTTATGCATAGGTTAACTTACTGAATGGACATGAATGTGTTAGTTATTTGGCCTAGTAGTTGGTTATTTTTTTCTACTTTATGGTTTCTTGGCAATAAGTCAATTAGGCCTAGTGTTGAGCTCATATGCATATTTAAAATAGATTTTTCAAAGAAACTTGTAAAACAAAAATGTTACTTTTCATGTATACTTTCACTTTGTGAGGTTTGATTGTGATAGGAGTGTAAGGCCCGTGAAATTGGTCCAATGGAGGTTTTCCAATAACACAGGGAAGGTTATCACGTGTTCTGTCCTTACTCGTGCTAAGTATCGGTTGGTTAAATTTACAATACATTTAGTCATGTATTCTCTCGTTAATTCATCTGACTCCATAAATGAAAGGGTTTAATAATATCTGTGCCTCACTAAAAGTGAGCGAATGTTTGACTATTTCTTTTAACCATTAAATGAACAATGTCATGATCAGTTAGAATAATCAAATGTAACATTTTAATGTTTCAGATATCAGAGATTAATTCCACAATCAATTCAAATATCTAAAACATGGTTATACATTGGTTACACCAAATAATCTTACCCAGCTTGTACCTGATTTTCTTTAAACTTCTATAAACCTTATTACCTTTTATTTGATCTATCTGGATATGAGATATCTGTACTACTCACTTTGAGACATTTCAAATGACACCAAAAACATAAGTCATTGATTAACATTCACATTCAACCATGTTCTTGTGTCAGTTCTTTGTTGTTTCTGAGAGGAAGTCAGGCTGTATGGGGAGGTCGAATGCTAATTAGCCAGCAGGGCCATTTTGTCTCATAGACCAGGCCTCAACCAGTATTTTCAGTCTTACAGGAGTAAAGGAAAAATAAGTCCATTAGGGTAGCCTGGCTAACGTCAGACCTCTTCTCATTGAGACGTGGTCTGGAAACCACATTTTCTCGTATTTGAGGGGTGGTTTACGAATGCCCAGAGCCATTTATTGTGCGCTACGAATGTCTATCAAATGCGCCTGTACGTAGCTGATAGCCAATCGTTTCAGTTATACCACATGACGTATGTAGAGCAACAGAAATTCGACGAGGAAGAAGAAATAAACTTGTGTTCTAAACTACTTAGAACACTATCTAAGGCTGCATCGAAAGGTAACTTCACGTCTGATGCCATGTTGAATTCCATAGATATAAACAAACTGCTTCGGTGTGTCGCATAGATGTCATCATCGTCTTGCTGCTCCCTCCCCGTTCTGTGATTGGTTCCCTTTTTGAGGGGAAAATCTGGTCCATGGTATCCAGGCTGTCTAGCAGCGTGAATAAAATTCACGAATAAAAAGGGGGAAACCCAGGCTACCATTAGGGTGTATTTTGGGCATATTCAATTAGTATATTGCTCATTTGCATATTCAAATTAATTTCAAAAGAAACTTGTAATACAAAAAAAAGTTACTTTTCATGTATACTTTTACTATGTAAAGTTTTATTGTGGTAGGAGTAAAGGAAAAAATGAAGCCTATTTGGGTGTATTTTGGGCATATTCGATTAGTGTATAGCTCATTTGCATATTCAAATTAATTTTCAAAGAAACTTGTAATACAAAAATGTTTACGTTTCATGGGTACTTTCATTGTGTAAAGTTTCATTTTGATAGGAGTAAAGGAAAAAAATAGCCCCATTGGGGTGTATTGTTGCCATGCCTTATTGGCACACATCTCGGATTGATGAGAATTTAACATATTTCCTCAACTAGGATTTCTTAGGACTTTTAGTATGTTGTTCTGGACACCTCATAGAAATTATCTAAGCTGAAAAAAATTCTTTTACAATTTGTTCTATTTTTGGCTCCAAAATGAGTTACTTTGCCTGGACTATTAGCCTATATATCAGTGTACATCAGTCTTAACGAAATGCAACGGTTACAATGCAACAGCAATGGTAATTTTGTGGCTTATCACAAATAGCAGCCAATCAGCCAGGAGCAGCAAAAAAATGCAACGGTTACATGTTCGACATTCAAAATTTAATTAACAGCAGCCAAAAATGTAAAAGTTTTACCGTTTAAATAGAATATAGTTTAATTAATTTTAAAATTTGTCGCCAGAATGAATAGGAACATGATTTATTGAAAATATTTGAAAATATAAGTGGTTCTTAAGTCAATACTTTTTCCATTCCTCTGCTGCATGTATTCAAATATTTGTCGAGACTAACTTTAAGTTGTTTTGAGAAAGCCAGAACAGATAGTTTGAAGGAGTGATTCTAGCCACCACCGGATTGTTGTCAGCGTGAAACACATTTTTGAGCACATGAATGCTGATTCTTGTCAGCGCTGGATTCTAGTCAGTGCTTGAGCGCTGGTCTATAACTGGAAAAATAATCGTTGCAAAAGAAAAGATACATATAGCTTACATGTCACATTAAACTGGCAGATTTTAGAATGTTGTAGGCAATTATTATAAAAAAAATAATAATAATATAATAAAAGTATAATTGTGTGAAATGTATTATGAAAATTGGCTAGCAATTTCGACAAACAAATACCAAGAAATAGGTTGCATCAGTTTATCTTTCGACTACACTTGCAAAATCTGCGATGGGACTAAGCCCGAATAGCTTCAGCATCAGCGACTTTTTATTTTATGAAATCACTGTCAATCAAAAGGAGATGCAATCTTTCGACAGACCCACCAATCATCACGCAGAAGCCCGGAGTCCAGGCCAGCCCACTCCTCATTCACCTCCAGAGACGCAGAGTGTCCGTGGGCAGGACATAATCGCAGCATTTATCTAATGACCGTCTTGTTCAAAGCAGCCCCATTGAAGTCAATGGACGCTGGGCTTCAACAGGGAAATGCACTGTCACGCTACGTGATTGTAAGAGATGGAAATTGAGTCAGCCAACCGGCTATATGTAACTGATTCTGAACGAACTCGTCTTTGAGATAAACGTTTTCTAACGCATTTTTAGTCAATAAAATGTTTACACAATAGTACATATTTGACCATTAATTTTTTTAAATTATAGGGGAAGCCAAACTTCCCTTGCAGTCTTAAAGAAATCCCCACTGGTTGAAAAAAACCTCAGCCTTCACGTTGTGACAAAGGGCAACATAAAATAATTCACAAGCATTTTTTTTTTTGGTATTATTTCATCATGTCCCACCTCAGTGTCTTCAGATGACAGTTTCGATCCTGTAGCAAATCATTGAGCTCCTTCACTCCTGATTGTCCAGGATCATTTCCTCTGAGATCCAGCTCTATCAGGTGTGAAGGGTTTGATCTCAGAGCTGAAGCCAGAGCTTTATAACCTTCTTCTGTGATACTGCAGTCTGAAAGTCTACAGCAAAGATTTTTGGGAAAAAACAAATCTATTATAAAATGAATATAGGTGAACGTGTTTTACATCGTAAAACCTTAAATTACACTTTATTTATTTTCTCTTCTGGTCAGAGAAGGTCTGGTCTGGTCAGTCATTTTACCTTTGAATAAAAGTGAACAATATTATTAAAACCAAACAATGGTTCATTGAACTCACCTGAGTTTCTCCAGAGTGCAGTTTGTATTTTCTAATGCGTTCTGGAGTTTCTTCACTCCTGAATCCTGCAGATTATTGTTGCTCATGTCAAGCTCTTTCAGACTAGAGTTTGATCTCAGGACTGTAGCGAGAGCTGAACAGCTTTTCTCTGTTAGACCACAATTACACAGCCTAAAATGATGAACATGAAAGGGAGAAATTATACATACAATGTACTTGAACTAACTTTTAATGAATGTGCACTCAATAAAGCTAAGAAAATGCACCAGTGGATGTACGTCCTTAGGAAACTATATGATTTTAGATTAGACAGACACATTCTTGTAATGTTTTATAAAAGTCTCCTCCAGAGTGTTCTATCCTTTGGCCTTATCTGTGTGTGTGGCAACATGCATGTTAAGGACCAAAAGAGACTGCAGTGCATGATCAAGATGACCAGTAAGATCATCGGTCTTGACCAGGTGTTGGCAGCTCAGATGTACAATGATCTTATCTTAAAAAAGACTGACCAAATCCTCAATGACCCCACTCACCCTCTCCATCATAAATTTATGAGTAATAGGTCAACTGGTAGAATTTTACAACAGAGAATTAGAACAGAAAGGTACAATAAATCATTTGTACCTAAAGTGATCAGATTATATAATGATCAAGCACACCAGTAAACATATATAAAAAGAAATAACAAGCGTGTGGCAAGCACGACGAGGGTTGGAGAGAGAGGCACAAGGCCGGTGGCGTGATTACTGATGAGTGACACCTGTGCGACGCACCAGTCCCGTACCGTTGTCGCTCCCCCTTTGTAGTTCTGCTTCTCCATGTGAGATACGAGACCGGTGCGTTGTGCAGGTGTTGCTCGTAATCAGTAATCACGCCACCGGCCTCGTGCCACGCTCTCCAACCCTCGTCGTGCTCGCCACACTGTCATTGTTATTTCTTTTTATATATGTTTACTGGTTTGACTGTGGTGTCTATGTATAATAATAATAATAATAATGAACAAAATACTCACTGGAGTGTGTTGAGTTTACAGTGTTTATCCAACAGTAGAACAGTGATCTGATTCACTCGTGTGTCTCCTAGTTCATGATCACTCAGATTCAGCTCTCTCAGAAGTAACGGGTTTTTACCCACAATTCCTTTAACATACTGACAGGCTTCATCTGCAGCAGGACCCAAAAACCTGGAGAAAGAGGAAATACATTGACATTACCTTCCATACATTTTTTTTTTCATAAACTTGTGAAAGGGCTGTTAATAAGCTCATTTATTCAAGCTTTTATAAACACATTTGACAGTTTCAGCTAAAATTGGTTTAAGACAATTGAACAAGATTAAAAAAAAACACTCACCTCAGTGTCTTCAGTTGACAGTTCTGATCCTGTAGTAAATCATTGAGCTCCTTCACTCCTGATTGTCCAGGATCATTTCCTGTGAGATCCAGCTCTATCAGGTGTGAAGGGTTTGATCTCAGAGCCGAAGCCAGAGCTTTATATCCTTCTTCTGTGATACTGCAGTCTGAAAGTCTACAGAAAAGAGCTCTTATAATATTTATATTAGTGACCGTGTTTTATTTCGTAAAACCTCAAATACGCTTTATTTTCTCCTCTGGTCAGAGAAGGTCTGATCTGGTCTTTTCGTTTTCTTTAGTTTACTACAGTAATTTTAACTTTGAACACAAGAGAACAATATTATAAAGACCACTCACCTGAGTTTCTCCAGTGTGCAGTTTGTATTTTCTAATCCGTTCTGTAGTTCTTCCACTCCTGAATCCTGCAGATTATTGTTGCTCATGTCAAGCTCTTTCAGACTGGAGTTTGATCTCAGGACTGTAGCGACAGCTGAACAGCTTTCCTCTGTTAGACCACAATTACGCAGCCTAAAATGATCAACAGGAGAGAGAGAATTTACAAACACGTAATACTTGATGCCACTATTAGGTGATTCCTGAGAACTGATCTGGGTCAGCTGATTTATTTAAGAGATTTAAATGTTTAATAAAAACAAAACAAAAAAAAAACTCACTGAAGTATGTTGAGCTGACAGTGTTTATCCTGCAGAAAAGCAGCGATCTGATTCACTCCTGAGTCTCCTAGTTCACGTTCACTCAGATTCAGCTCTCTCAGGAGTAACGGGTTTTTACCCACAATTTCTCTCACATACTGACAGGCTTCATCTGCAGCAGGACCCAAAAACCTGGAAACAGTGGAAATACATTGATATATTTTATTTTCACAAGCTTGTAATCATTTTTAAACTTTTATAAGAGTATTTTTTTGACAGTTATTTATATTTCATCTAAAACGGGCTTAAGACTACTAAACATTATTTACTTTAATAACACTCACCTCAGTGTCTTCAGTTGACAGTTTGGATCCTGTAGTAAATCATTGAGCTCCTTCACTCCTGATTGTCCAGGATCATTTCCTGTGAGATCCAGCTCTATCAGGTGTGAAGGGTTTGATCTCAGAGCTGAAGCCAGAGCTTTATAACCTTCTCCTGTGATACTGCAGTTGGAAAGTCTATAGAAAAGAGGTTTTGAAGTAAATCTATCATAAAAGTAATATTAGTGAACACTGTATAAAACCTCAGATTCACTTAATTTATTCTCTCTTCTGGTCAGAGAAGTTCTGGTCTGGTGACAGGCGGGTTTCGTTACATCACCCAGTTTCATTACATCACTTTGTGTTGTTGCTGCCGCATGGTTTGAGTTTGGAGCGCCGACAATTTGATTCTTAATCCTTGATTTGTTCTTTATACCAGTTTTATAAAGTAATATTTTTCTGCTTTTACAGCGGGTGAACATAGAGAGAACTGTGACTTTGTATTGGTCATTTCTGAAATACTTAGACAGTAAGCTCTGATATCAGAACACTCTAAATTGTCATATGGACTCATGCACTTTCTGTAAAGTTGCTTTGAAATGTGTATTGTGAAAAGTGCTATGCAAATAAATATGAATTGAACAGAATAATTTATTTTCATTTTCCTTAGTGTACAGTACTACAATCATTTTAAATTTGAACAAAAGAGAACAATATTACTAAAATTAAACAATGGATCATTAAACTCACCTGAGTTTCTCCAGTGAGCAGTTTGTATTTTCTAATCCGTTCTGTAGTTCTTCTACTCCTGAATCCTGCAGATTATTGTTGCTCATGTCAAGCTCTTTCAGACTGGAGTTTGATCTCAGGACTGTAGCGAGAGCTGAACAGCTTTCCTCTGTTAGACCACAATTACGCACCCTAAAATGATCAACAGGAGAGAGAGAATTTACAAACACAAAGTACTTGATACCAATATTAAGTGATGACTAAAGAATATTGTGTTTTGGTCACTTGAGTTATTTAAGATACTTTAAATGTATAATAATAATAATGAAAATAATACTCACTGGAGTGTGTTGAGTTTACAGTGTTTATCCAACAGTAGAGCAGCGATCCGATTCACTCGTGTGTCTCCTAGTTCACGTTCACTCAGATTCAGCTCTCTCAGGAGTAACGGGTTTTCACCCACAATTCCAGTCACATACTGACAGGCTTCATCTGCATCAGGACCCAAAAACCTAGAGAGAGAATAAGTACATTAACATTACCAGCTATAAGGCTTTTTACCCACAAGCTTTTTTAAAGACTTTTTGGCAATTTTCAACTCAATTTCAACTAAAAATGTTTTAAAACCATTGCACTTTAATTTTAAGAAAACTCACCTCAGTGTCTCCAGTTGACAGTTTGGATCCTGTAGTAAATCACTGAGCTCCTTCACTCCTGATTGTCCAGGATCATTTCCTGTGAGATCCAGCTCTATCAGGTGTGAAGGGTTTGATCTCAGAGCTGAAGCCAGAGCTTTATAACCTTCTTCTGTGATACTGCAGTCTGAAAGTCTAGTAAAGGACATTTAAAAAAAAAAAAAAAAAATGATCAAACTTATATAAATTAAAATTGGTTTTAAATTGTAAAGATCTCAAAAGCATTTAAATATTTATAATGTTAAGAAAAGAGGATTTTATGGTATTAAAATCAAACAATTGTTTCTGTTCTGGTCAGAGGGGTGGTGGTGACGGGGTGTTGACAGAAATATGTATTTTCATTTTTTGTTTTGTTTACTACAGTCATTATAACTTTGAACAAAAGAGAAAAAATATTATTAAAATCAAACAATGGTTCATTGAACTCACCTGAGTTTCTCCAGTGTGCAGTTTGTATGTTCTAATCCATCCTGGAGTTTCTTCACTCCTGAATCCTGCAGATTATTGTTGCTCATGTCAAGCTCTTTCAGACTGGAGTTTGATCTCAGGACTGTAGCGAGAGCTGAACAGCTTTCCTCTGTTAGACCACAATTACGCAGCCTAAAATGATCAACAGGAGAGAGACAATTTAATTTACAAACAAAAAGTACTTGATGCTAACATATACAATAATATAAGAACACAATACTCACAACAGTGTGTTTAGTTTACAGTGTTTATCTTGCAGCAAAGGAACAAGATTCTTTACATTTGAGTCTCCTAGTTCACGATCACTCAGATTCAGCTCTCTAAGGAGTAACGGGTTTTTACCCACAATTCCTCTCACATACTGACAGGCTTCATCTGCAGCAGGACCCAAAAACCTGTAGAAAGAGGAAATACATTGACATTACCTGCCATACGTTTAATTTTCACAAACTTGTGAAAGGGCTGTTTATAAGCACAAAGCTTTTATAAACATATTAGATAGTTTCAGCTAGAATTGGTTTAAGACAATTGAACAATATTTAAAAAAAAAAACACTCACCTCAGTGTCTTCAGTTGACACGTTGGATCCAGTAGTAAATCATCGAGCTCCTTCACTCCTGATTGTCCAGGATCATTTCCTGTGAGATCCAGCTCTATCAGGTGTGAAGGGTTTGATCTCAGAGCTGAAGCCAGAGCTTTATAACCTTCTTCTGTAATACTGCAGTTTGAAAGTCTACAGAAAAGAGGTTTAAAATAACAAAATCTCTTATAATATTTACAGTATATTAGTGACAGTGTTTTATTTCGTAAAACCTCAAATACACTTTATTTTCTCTTCTGGTCAGAGAAGGTCTAATCTGGTGACAAAAGCATGCATTTTCGTTTTCTTTAGTTTACTACAGTAATTTTAACTTTGAACACAAGAGAACAATATTATAAAGACCACTCACCTGAGTTTCTCCAGTGTGCAGTTTGTATTTTCTAATGCGATCTGGAGTTTCTTCACTCCTGAATCCCGCAGATTATTGTTGCTGATGTCAAGCTCTTTCAGACTGGAGTTTGATCTCAGGACTGTAGCGAGAGCTGAACAGCTTTCCTCTGTTAGACCACAATCACGCAACCTAAAATGAACAACAGGAGGAGAATTTACAAACACAAAATACTTGATGCCACTATTAGGTGATTCCTGAGAACTGATCTGGGTCATCTCATATATTTAAGATATTTAAATGTTTAATGAAAACAAAACTAAAAATACTCACATCAGTATGCTGAGTTGACAGTGTTTATCCTGCAGAAAATGCGAGATCTGATTCACTCCTGTGTCTCCTAGTTCATGTTCACTCAGATTCAGCTCTCTCAGGAGTAACGGGTTTTTACCCACAATTCCTCTCACATACTGACAGGCTTCATCTGCAGCAGGACCCAAAACCCTGGAAACAGTAGAAATACATTTATATATTTTATTTTCACAAGCTTGTGAAACGGCTTTTAATCATTTTTTATCTTAATTACAGGCCGATCTTGAATCTACCCTTTATGCCAAAGATACTAGAAAAGGCAGGATCTTCACAACTATGTTCCTTTTTAGGAAGAAATTATATCTGCAAGGATTTTCAGTCAGGATTTAGACCATACCATAGTACTGAGACATCAGCATCACACATGCAAACGGAACGCAATAGGAAACCTTGTGAATTACGGCAGTTTTACACCGCAAGCTTGAGCGGCGCATGAGCAGCGCGTATTTTTTTCGCCGTGCATGTTAATCAATGAGTGCATTCACACCACAAGCAGGAGCAGCGCGTGAGCAAGCAGGAGCATCGCGTGAGCAGCAGTGAAGCGCGGGTTTCGGCGCCGAGTCTATTTTTGCAGCTGCTCACGCTCAATTAAAGTGAAAGCACACTTTTGATGGACAAAATAAGTATTATTTCAAACAAAAAGTGCCCAAAATGCACAGAATTTGCATGTTTAGTGTGTTTTAACAAGAACTGGAGTAGGCTATGTCAGAAAATAATATTTATAGAAAATGTACCCATTTAAACTTGTTTTTATTATTCAGTTTGTGTAAAAAATACTATATGGTGTTTTATAAAAAAAAAAAATAGTAAACTAGTCAGAATATACAGTATAAGCTTTCTTTTAGTTTAATTTTAATTAACTTTTAATTTTAATTCACTGTTATGCCGATGATACTCTGAAGCTCTATATTTCTTAACAACCTAACGAAAACTACCAATTCACAAAATTAATGAAATGCATAGCTGATATAAAAAAAATGGATGACTAGTAATTTCATACTACTAAATTCTGAAAAAACAGAGATTCTAATTATTGGACAAAAAACTTCCTCATATAATAACCTAGAATACTGTCTAACACTTGATGGCTGCTCTGATAAGTCTTCGTCGTCAGTTAGGAACCTGGGTGTGCTCTTTGATACCAATCTTTCATTTGAAAGTCACGTGTCTAGTATTTGTAAAACCGCATTTTTCCATCTTAAAAATATATCTAAATTACGCCATATGCTCTCATTGACAAATGTGGAACAATTAGTTCATGTGTTCATGACCTCAAGGCTAGATTATTGTAATGCTATTATGGGTGGTTGCCCTGCACGCTTAATAAACAAACTACAGCTGGTCCAAAACGCAGCAGCTCAAGTTCTTACCAGAACCAGGAAGTATGACCATATTAGCCCTGTTCTGTCAACACTGCATTGGCTCCCTATTAAACATTGTATACATTTAAAAATATTGCTGATTACTTACAAAGCACTAAATGGTTTAGCTCCGCAGTACTTGAGCGAGCTCTTAACGCATCATAGTCCTTCACGTCTACTGCGATCTCAAAATTCCGGCCAGTTGATAATACCTAGAATATCAAAATCGACTGCTGGTGGTAGATCCTTTTCCTATTTAGCACCAAAACTCCTGAACAGTCTTCCTACCATTGTCCGGGAAGCAGACACACTCTGTCAGTTCAAAGCTAGACTAAAAACACATCTCTTTGAGTTTGACCTAGCATATACATAACACATTATAGACTTCTATAATTCAATGTTAGGCTGCATAGATTAGGTCAGCCGGAACCGGGAACACTTTCCATAAATCCTGATGCACTCGTTACATCATAAAAAGAATGGCATCTACGCTAATTTTAGTGTTTTTGTTTATCCCAAGGTTTTCCTGCAGCCTGCCGAATCCAGGCTGTATCCAGATCTGATGAAGGACCTGCGCCTGGACCCGATGTCATAGCGGGGTGCTAAAGTGGCAACTAGTTTGTCCTTATGGAGGATCCCTTTACCACTCTACAGATAAAGCGTTGTTGGGAAAATTCGGTTCACGTATTGTTGTCGTTTCTTTATTTTCAGGGGAATGACTTCAGAGATATTTGATATCAGAAAAAATTAGACTTTATTAACAAACAAAGCCGAGTGTCCCTCTGCAGCAAGGACCCTCCAGAAAGGCCTTCCAGCACATGTATATACCTACATCCTTCTCCCAAATATGGTAATGCATTCTATAGATTATTTTGAGAAATAGTTTGTACCATGTGACTTTACTGAAATAGAATTTTCTGCTGCAACAACACAGCTCTCAGGTTCCAAAGTCAAGCAAAAGTCACTCACAGACAAGGAAATAATGGTGTATAAAAACCAGTTGAATTACTTATTTTCTATATAATAAAATCTTCAACATTCCCTCCTCTGGGGCTTATTTAAGCCCCACATTCACTATCATTTTCCAGAGTGTAGTTTCAAAATCCAGTCCCCTCCGTTATACTACCTTTGTGACTAAATTAAGTCACTCATTCTTATTTTCAATGACTAAAATTATGCCACCACACTCCGGTGGAGCAATCGAGCCAAACATCTTTCTCCATACATTTTTCTCTCTTTCAGTTGTTTTTTTCTTTTTCAATGGAGAAAGTAAAATACTCGAATCCTCCCTAATCAACCATTAAACATTGTTACAAGTGTGTGGATGAAATTGGTTCAGCATTGTCTTATTATCACTGTTATGTAGAACATGTCAAATACAAAAATCCCTTATACAATTAAAAGTTCTCTTGCGGTGTAGATATCCTCTTCAACCCAGACACCCTGGATCTGGCTTATTCATTATCTTCTTCATCCTTATTCGAGATACTTCAATCAACGTCCAATGATTGTAAATCTTAATTTGGTTTATAAGCTCAAATATATGATTTAGTTGCCCTCTAATATTAGTTTTCATTATCTTCTTAATATGGGAAGTACACAACTGAATAATAACCCTCTTTTAATATTGCAACTCCAAAAAACATTTCTAATTTTTTAAATCAAGTTTTCCTTAACTTTTTGACTCAATCGTATTTACAAATTATTCTCCAAACAGAAGTCATTCTACTTTTTTCATTTAATTGTTTTCATTATAATAAAGACAAATCATTATAATAAATCTCTCCTGATTATAATAGAATAATTGATTTAGTTTGCGTTTTCCCCCCCGCATATTCCATATGAATTTCGATTTAAAATAGGGCTGGGTAAAAATAACTTTTATCTCTTTTTTATTCGCTTATTATTTTTATGAAGGAATATCAATTCTTAAATTTGAAGAATCAATCTTTTAGTCAGTCATTTTTAGTTGATGAACAACCATAACACTGTAGTGCAGCTACATTAAATCACAATTTTCTTTGTTATAGCGTTTTACATTTCAAATTCTGTCTACTTTATTACAAATTTAACAATAAATACCATTTTAAAATGTTTAATCTCACGTGTTGCAGCTTTTTCTCATTATAGCTCCTCAGTTCAAGCATACCTTAACTGAATACCTTTTCTTCCTTTCTACTAATTTCTAAATGAACTATCATGAATAAACTTATTTATGTCACATGTAATCACTCAAACTAAGAAAGCTTCAAGAGCAATGTTACATTTACTTCATAAAAGTCATTCAATGAACTCATTAGACAATTAGAAAAAATAACTCTCGAAAAATAACTTTTTATACTATCTTACATATTCATTGTACGGTCATTTCTTTTTTCTGTATAACTAAATTTTTTCCCTAACCATTTCAAACATTATAACTTAGTTATTGTTAAAACGTCCTTTCTGTAATTTAAGTTTCTGCATACATTTAATGTTAATCTTCAATTTTTCTGGAATGATTGCTAAACCATTATCTAAACTTATTTCTGATAGAATTTCAAATCTAAGGAATAATTCTTTGGTCTTAAATTTAATTACTTCTCTTGACCCTCCTCTGTTGATCTCATTTCCTTTACCCATTTCTATCTTGTTCATCTAATCCATTACCAAGAGTTTTATTAGTTCTTCTGGTACTGATATATGGCCTATTTGTGTCACTGTTCCTTTCCTACCTTTATTTTTGTCGCAAATTTCTCTTGTATATGGCCAAAAATTGCAAAAAATGCCTTTTATTTAATTTTCATTATTCTTGCCTTTTATTTAATTTTCATTATTCTTTTTCCTTATTCTTCCCTCCTTGCGCAGGTGAATACCTGTGCATGTGGTTTGAGAATATTCAAAAGTATGTTTTTGTGCAATAACTTGTCATTCTTACCCCCCTCTGGTACCATATTGATTGTTCATAAGGCAATAATCTACATGGTATTGAACAGTCTATATGCTATAACAATCTTTTTGTATTGAATTTGAACAATTTCCATCTGAGGTGGTCGTTCTATTAGCACCATTTAAAATACATTTAGTTAGTCAAATAGCATATTGAATCAAATTATAATTCAAATCATAATTGAAATTAAATATTTTTTAATAGCCAGTGTTAATCTTTTCTTTAATTTTCAACTGTAGTCTTAAATTAATTATGTATACCCGTTTATTGACAAATTACATTCGAGTACCCATTATGATCTATTTTAAAATGTCATTTAGTTCTATTTTCCTTCATGACTTGTCTTAATTCTTACTGTGCTATGACAATTTCTTTTATTTCTTTTCTGATTTTTCATTATCGTTTCTGTGTGTTTTTGATATATTCTTTAATTCAATCATTTTTTCTCTTGTGGGGTTATTATTAAGTTGCTATTAGTATATTCAATGGCTTTAACATTAAATTTAAAGACAGTTTGATTGATGTTGACTATTGTTTGAACTTGTACTCATCTCTGTTGATTCTCTCTTCTTTGCACAACTCCTTGCAAGTTTCTTATTCTGCAAATTTTCATTTAAAGTTTTTTTTTTTTTATTCATGTTGATCATTGTGAGTTGTTGTATTTGGCCTTTTCTTTTCTCTCATTGGTAAGGGAAGGTCATTGCCAGCATGTCCTCGAACCGGCTTGCTGTTGTGGGGGGGGGGGGGGGGGGGTGTTCCTGGAGTCGTTTGGTGTATTTTAAGTTGAGAGCCATGGACTCAAATGTCACTTTGCTGATCAATGTTCAAGCCTCTTCTGAGATGACAAAACACAGTCACTGGCTCTTTTTTGTTGTTGTTGTTTGAATCGTCTCAGAACTCTTCCTGGAATTGAATTGCTCTCATCTGCGAATGCAACCTTCATTATTTCTTTTTAGTTCTGTTAGTGACAACAACATATATTAGATCATCTGCTCATCTGCTCCATTGTCCTTCTTGGTGTCACCTGTAAAATGATCTTGTGGGCTGAGTGGTGTTCTGGCCTCTTTTGTGTGTTTTCTGCTCATTAGCAGCAGGGCTTTACCCCTATATTACTTTTTACAATTAGTCAATTCAGCTCAGTTATCTCATTGTTTTGAGTCCCACTATCAGCATACTAGTTATCAGGCATCTTGGACAACACTCAACCCACTTTGCTAAAAGACAAAAGTTACAAGACAATATTTCAGTCTTTTGATAAAACGTCAGCTCCTTCATGATATGCTGAAAAGAAAATCAGATGTGTTATTCTCCATCATGATATTCTGAAAGGAAAGTCAGATGTGTTAGGTGCTGCGCAAAATGTAGTATCGTTTTGTTTTCTTTTACAATTTTTTTTCCCATTTTCTTTTTCTATTGTCACTACAGTTTCGACCAGGAAATTAACCAAATCCATCCATGGTCATTATTTTATTGGGCATGAATATGCCCTGTGGGCCCACATATGAAATTTAGATACAGCTGTAGGCAAAATAATTGATTTGCCTTGGTGTACACCATCTCTCTCTCCATTCATACTCAGTCACTCATAGGCCATCACACATTCTTCTTCTGCAGGTTGTGCTCTAAATGCGGAACTTGCAATTTTAGCTGTGGAACTCCAAAGGTCTGACAGACAACATCACAACACAGCTACGCAAACACTATTCAGAAGTGTCAGTGATCTTAAGGTTTAGTTTACCACTGTTGTTACAAACCCTTTTTTCTTGTTTTTTCCCAAACTCTAATAGATTAAATATTTCAGAATAATTGGCTTTAGTATGGTGCAGTTGAGAGTAAGACAGCCAATTTTAATTTCTCAAATGCATTTTGTAATTTGTTTGGTCTACTTTTTCATATTCTTTTGGTTTTTGCTCATGAGCTGCTTTAAGAAGAACATTGGAGATCTCTGCCTAATCTTGGATCCATGGCCAATAACATTTCCATCTCATTATCCCAGATTCAACAGCATTTTTAATTTCAGAATTTTTGGACTTTTGGAGTTAGGTGTCCTTCTCCAATGATCTCTATAAAATTATTAAAACAAGATGGAGTGACCAGTGTTTTTGTTTTGCAAGCAAAACTAACAATTCTTTGACATTTTTTGTCTATTTTTTCCTTTGCCAGAGAATAATTCTATCATGCTTTTAGCCCTATAGTTGCCTAATGTAATAGACCTCACTTTACCAAATCCAGCCTTAGTTTTAACTATTTGGTGAGTTGATTACCCACTTCTCTGTATTTTCTTTTTTTTTTATAGAGCTGGACTTACCTATTGAAAGAGCAGAGAGGGTTAGTTTAGCAGAGAATATAAAGAATTGCTATGAGACCAGTGAATAATCAGAATGAATTAAGTTAATAATAATCAACTAAATTTGAAACAGTCTCTAGAGTGTTCATAAGGTTTGTCACACCTGTGGTGCCGTAAGGGTCTGTTCTTCTTTTAGCTTGGCTGTCGCTCTGCGTGTTTTGTCAGCCTATAGGCTGTCACTCAAAGGCCGTTGCAGTGCGGAATATCTGTTGTTTCTCTGCCGGACTTTTGATCGATCCTTCTCAGTTTTGCATCTCAGGATTTCTCTTTGTCTTTAGGAAAAGTCTCAAGTGAAAGATTCACCTTTTCCAGTCTTTGCATTAACTCAGTCTTTCTGGGTCTTTTTGAACTTCAGGAAGGGAGCTGAGAACTCCTCACCCACTCCTCTTTTCTTCTTTCTGCGTTCATGTCTTTGCCCTCATGTCTTTGCCCTTTTGTTGTTTCCACAGGACACTGAAGCCATCTGCAATTTGAACACTCAGAGATCTGCATGAATCAAATTGAACTTTTACATATAAGCTATTAGCTCTTTATCTACATTCCACTTTTTAACCTGCATCTTTTCACTATTTCTTTTATATAAAAATCTCACTGGTTGACCATAGCATTTCCCTCATTCTATTAGTAAGCAGTTCTTCATTGCAAGAAAAAAGCAAGCTAGTTCTGTTTTTCTATGTCAGCAATAATATAACTCTAATGATCTGAGAATAATTCAATTCAATCATTTTTCCTGTCATAAAATCAGACTTCAATCTTTCTTCTATATTTGCATGCTGTGTTCACAATAATCTAGTCTTCCTCAACAAACATCAAGGAATTCCTCTTATTTATTTACTCTCATCCACTTCTGTAAAGTATTTTTGACTTTTGAAACTTGGTCACTCAATCTTGCTAACCCTTCTGCAATGCACCAATTATTTTTCTCTTAACACAAACTTATTTATCTGCAATGGAATATTTTTCCCACTCTGTCTTCAGGGATAATGGGATACAAATTTTAGACGTCTTCAGATATAATATAGTCTATAATATATTAAGCACGTGCAATCATATTTGTATTCATCTATTAATATTTATCATTACATTTATTGATTAAATATATATCTTATTATTTTAACTTATTTTATACTACAATATTCTGCTTAGTTA
Source organism: Squalius cephalus (assembly GCF_949319135.1). NCBI lineage: Eukaryota > Metazoa > Chordata > Actinopteri > Cypriniformes > Leuciscidae > Squalius > Squalius cephalus. Next base: position 26,234,047 of record NC_137134.1, read on the forward strand.
ATATCTTGAAACAATTGTTTTCCCTTACTTTTCTTTCTTTCTTTTTTTTTTTTTTCTAATACACCCCATTTCAGTCCCTTCATTCACAGGTCATTCACACATTCTCTGTCCCTTCAAGCAACCAGGGTCAGAGGTCACTTATTTTCAACCACAGGCACAGTTACACAAGACACAGGATCCCACAAACGCTTACACACACACTATTCTGTATTCCCTGTCAGATCTGAACAATACATTAACAGATTCACTAATCAACACAGTGACACTTTTAACTATCCTATTCCATAAACCTCTGTGATTCACTTCCTCAACACAACAGAGTGAAATAAGACTTTAATTCCCCTGAGCAGACTCTTATTAGATTAATAAGGTACCCGGAAATTGACTTTATCTGCAATCATGCTCATTTGTATCCTTCGAGGCCCTCTTACAAATGTCTGCAGATCAACCATCTATAGGCTATAAGCTAAACTACACCTGTATCAATCAATGCCCACTTACAGGTATAACACATCAATAACTGATATCCTTATATCAGTACGCTTGTCATCCATTCAAGGCCCTCTTGACAAGTAACACAAAACTTAACTGATATCCTTATCAGTGAATTCAAACCCCCTGTGTGCATGCTTTTTGCTCATCATCCATCCAGGCCCACTTGATGAACAACCACAGAACCTTACGTACGTACGTCAAAACTCTTTGCGCTAAATCAGCATCACCAGTAGTTATAGAATCCACTCAGGATTAAACAAGCACTAGCAAACACTATGGGAGCCCCCCCCGCGCTTTTACCAACTACTGGACATCTACAAAGACAATGCATGCAATTTTTCTGATATCAAACACTCCTTTTCACTTTTTAAGTTCTTTAAATTTGGAGAAGCTGTTCTTACCACATCCGGGCCACTGGTGACTTACACACACACCTTATTCAAAAGCAAAAACTGCTCACCTCAAAGTACAGCGGCCACTGTCTGTGTGAGTCACCAGCGATCCCTTCGTGGCTCCTTCAGCTCCTAAGCCACGTCCTGCCGGGGTCGCCATTTGTTGTCGTTTCTTTATTTTCAGGGGAATGACTTCAGAGATATTTGATATCAGAAAAAATTAGACTTTATTAACAAACAAAGCCGAGTGTCCCTCTGCAGCAAGGACCCTCCAGAAAGGCCTTCCAGCACATGTATATACCTACATCCTTCTCCCAAATATGGTAATGCATTCTATAGATTATTTTGAGAAATAGTTTGTACCATGTGACTTTACTGAAATAGAATTTTCTGCTGCAACAACACAGCTCTCAGGTTCCAAAGTCAAGTAAAAGTCACTCACAGACAAGGAAATAATGGTGTATAAAAACCAGTTGAATTACTTATTTTCTATATAATAAAATCTTCAACAGTATCTACCCCGAAGTGATAAAATTCTATACCAAAAATGTTAAGGCCAGACAAGTAGTTTTTTAAGGCTTGGTTTGTAGGGAATTACAAACCTGCCCACATATATTCAAACGCGTATACCAATAGACTGAACTTGTAATACGCATGTGCACGCCATCAGCCTTCTCACAGGTTTCGTGTTTAAAGTCTGTGTAGAGTTTCCTGTTAAAACCGTGTTGTGTTAGCGGCCCCTAAGTTAATTACTAACGATCGTTGTGACGGAAGTGAATCAATCAAATTAAGTTTAGCTGGAAAATAACTTTATTCAAGAACTGCTATAAAGCCAAAACAATCTCTGTTACTTTAAATTACCCTTGTATCTCTGTAAAGCCGCTTTGGAACAATCTACATTGTTAAAAGCGCAATATAAATGAAGATGACTTGACTTAACTTTTATAACAGTATTTTTTTGACAGTTTATTTTATTTCATCTAAATGGGCTTAAGACTACTGAACATTGTTTACTTTAAAAACACTCACCTCAGTGTCTTCAGGTGATAGTTCTGATCCTGTAGTAAATCATTGAGCTCCTTCACTCCTGATTGTCCAGGATCATTTCCTGTGAGATCCAGCTCTATCAGGTGTGAAGGGTTTGATCTCAGAGCTGAAGCCAGAGCTTTATAACCTTCTTCTGTGATACTGCAGTTTGAAAGTCTACAGAAAAGAGGTTTTGAAGTAAATCTATCATAAAAGTAATATTAGTGAACATTGTATAACACCTCAAATTCACTTAATTTATTCTCTCTTCTGGTCAGAGAAGTTCTGGTCTGGTGACAGGCGGGTTTCGTTACATCACCCAGTTTCATTACATCACTTTGTGTTGTTGCCGCATGGTTTGAGTTTGGAGCGCCAACAATTTGATTCTTAATCCTTGATTTCTTCTTTATACCAGTTTTATAAAGTAATATTTTTCTGCTTTTACAGCGGGTGAACATAGAGAGAACTGTGACTTTGTATATGTACATTTCTGAAATATTTAGACGGTAAGCTCCAATATCAGAACACTCTAAATTGTAATATGGACTCATGCACTTTCTGTAAAGTTGCTTTAAAATGTGTATTGTGAAAAGCGCTATACAAATAAATGTGAATTGAACAGAATAATTTCTTTTCATTTTCCTTAGTGTACAGTACTACAATCATTTTAAATTTGAACAAAAGAGAACAATATTACTCAAATTAAACAATGGATCATTAAACTCACATGAGTTTCTCCAGTGAGCAGTTTGTATTTTCTAATCCTTTCTGTAGTTCTTCCACTCCTGAATCCTGCAGATTATTGTTGTTCATGTCAAGCTCTTTCAGATTGGAGTTTGATCTCAAAACTGTAGCGAGAGCTGAACAGCTTTCCCCTGTTAGACCACAATTACGCACCCTAAAATGATGAACATGAGAAGGAGAACTTACAAACACAAAGTACTTGATACCAATATTCAGTGATGAATTAATAATATTGTGTTTTGGTCGCTTGAGTTATTTAAGATACTTTAAATGTATAATAATAATAATGAAAAAAATACTCACTGGAGCGTGTTGAGTTTACAGTGTTTATCCAACAGTAGAGCAGTGATCTGATTCACTCGTGTGTCTCCTAGTTCATGTTCACTCAGATTCAGCTCTCTCAGGAGTAACGGGTTTTCACCCACAATTCCTCTCACATACTGACAGGCTTCATCTGCATCAGGACCCAAAAACCTAGAGAGATAATAAGTACATTAACATTACCAGCTATAAGACTTTTTCACAAGCTTGTCAAAGACTTGTTGGCAATTTTCAACTAAAAATGTTTTAAAACCATTGCACTTTAATTTTAAGAATACTCACCTCAGTGTCTTCAGTTGACAGTTTGGATCCTGTAGTAAATCATTGAGCTCCTTCACTCCTGATTGTCCAGGATCATTTCCTGTGAGATCCAGCTCCATCAGGTGTGAAGGGTTTGATCTCAGAGATGAAGCCAGAGCTTTATAACCTTCTCCTGTGATACTGCAGTCTGAAAGTCTAGAAAAGGACATTTAAAAAATAAAATTTAAAAAATGACAAAATTTATATACATTATTACTTTTTTTTTTATTGTAAAGATTTCAAATGCATTTTAATATTTATAATGTGAACAAAAAAGGATTTTATGGTATTAAAATCAAATGATGGTTTCTCTTCTGGTCAGAGGGGTGGTGGTGACGGGGTATTGACAGAAAAATGTATTTTCATTTTTTTGTTTTGTTTATTACAGTCATTCTAACTTTGAACAAAAGAGAATGGTTTGTTAAACTCACCTAAGTTTTTCCAGTGTGCAGTTTGTATTTTCTAATCCGTCCTGGAGTTTCTTCACTCCTGAATCCTGCAGATTATTGTTGCTCATGTCAAGCTCTTTCAGATTGGAGTTTGATCTCAGGACTGTAGCGAGAGCTGAACAGCTTTCCTCTGTTAGACCACAATTACGCAGCCTAAAATGATGAACATGAGGGAGAAATTGTAAACACAATGTGCTTGTTGCCAATATTAAGTGATTACAGAGGATTAATGTATGTTGGTCACTTATTCTAGCTACTTTAAATGTAAAATAACAAATGAATAAAATAGTCACATCAGTTTGTTGAGTTTACAGTGTTTATCCTGCAGTAGAGCAGAGATCTGATTCACTTGTGAGTCTCCTAGTTTATGATCACTCAGATTCAGCTCTCTCAGGAATAATGGGTTTTTACCCTCAATTCCAATCACATACTGACAGGCTTCATCTGCAGCAGGACCCAAAAACCTGGAGAAAGAGGAAATACATTAGGAAAGACATTATATGCCATACAAATGTGTTCACAAGCTTGTGAAAGGGGTTGTAATAAATGCAAATCTGTTCTAACCATCTTTGACGGTTTCAGCTAAAATTGGTTTATGACAATAGAACATTGTTTTAAAAACACTCACCTCAGTGTCTTCAGTTGACAGTTTGGATCCTGTAGTAAATCATTGAGCTCCTTCAATCCTGATTGTCCAGGATCATTTCCTGTGAGATCCAGCTCCATCAAGTGTGAAGGGTTTGATCTCAGAGCTGAAGCCAGAGCTTTATAACCTTCTTCAGTAATACTGCAGTTTGAAAGTCTACAAATAATAAAACCAAGAATTTAAATTAACATTGTGGTTCAAATTCATTCTGCACAATTACAAAATATTATACTATCAATCTATTGAATACTGTAATAAAGTTCAAGACTCAGAGAAGGAGCCATCTCATAGGCGACTGCTGCATAAACATAGACAAAACCAGAAACATAAAGTCCCAGGTCTGGTCCTATTTCTTCTTCCACTGTTGTCACACCTCCTTTTAGGTCCCTGCGGGACTCGAGGCTGGTGTATGTTGCAGGTGTTTCTCAGTAACATTCGGTCCGCCTCATTCGGCTTCCATGTCTCTTGTGCTTGCTTTATTTTAGTACAGTCAACAAAAATTATTTGTGTCATTTTAGTTAGAAAACTTTTAGTAATTTTACATTTTTTATGCTTTTGATGGTGGACACATTCAACAATATATAACATTCTCATCACCAGACAATGTGCAATATTCATCTCACTGCTCACATTCATTGTTCAATTTAGCTGATGGTGAGGTGTACTCACTTAAGTATCTTCAGCTCACACACAGGATTCTTCAGTCCCTTACAGATCTCTTTGACTCCTGAGTCCAGCAGACGGCTGTTGTTCAGGTTCATCTCTTTCAGGGTGGTTTTGGAGGAGAGAACAGTAGCTAGAACTGAACAGCTTTTCTCTGTCAGCACACAATTATTCAGCCTAAATACAAAAACAGTAATAAATAATAATATGTATTATTCAGCACATATTCAACACACATCAGACCAACAAGTATTCATATCTGCTCACAAATGTGTCTGACGGTCATTTATAATTGAATAAGTGGAACATGTAACTCATGTTCACTCACTTCATTTTCTCCAGTTTGCTATGAGTGTCCATCAAAAGAGCAGATAGTTTCTTCCCATCTAGGTCTCCTAGTTTATCTTCACTCAGATCCAGTTCTGTCAGAAGTAATGGACTTTTACCTATAACTTTTGTGAGATAGTCACACGCTTCCTGAGCAGCAGGGCTTTTCAGAAACCTATAGGAAGTGTATAAGATAATTTGTGTTTTACAATATTTTTTCTCAAAAATTCAGTTGTGTTCCAGTTCATGTCATTCATATTCCAGACTGGTCCATTTGACCCCTCTATCTATTTTCATACAGCTGATTTTCACATCACTAATTCAGTTTTAAATATTTCAAGGTTTTATCACCTGATGGTCTTTAATTTATAGCGCTCATCTTGTAGTAAATCATTGAGCTCCTTCACTCCTGATTGTCCAGGATCATTTCCTGTGAGATCTAGCTCTATCAGGTGTGAAGGGTTTGATCTCAGAGCTGAAGCCAGAGCTTTATAACCTTCTTCTGTGATACTGCAGTCTGAAAGTCTAAAAAAAAAAAATATATATATATATAATAATAATAATAATAATAATAATAATAATAATAATAATAATATATATATATATATATATATATATATATATATATATATATATATATATAAATATAAATATATATATAGCATGTTCTATGCTGAGAAAAAGCTGCACTACAGGACTTGTTCAATAGTGGTGAATGGAACAAAAACAAATGTAAATTTTGTGTTTTCATTTACCCTCAAAATAGCAACAGGGGGTTACCAATTTAAATCAATCAGCAGCTATATGACTAATTCAATTTCTAAGTAGCAATTGTTAAAACAAGATGCAAACACTCCAGCAACCTCAGTATGCACACAAAATATATACAGTCTGAGACGTAACCACTCACAAACGAATAACTTCAAATTGAAATTCAAATGTATAAATCATTATTATAGGATTACTTAGGTAAGGCAAGAGGACAGTTTAGATCTGACATGCTTGTTGACATACATCCTCACTCAATAACTGATTTTTGTTATTTTTTTACACAAAACAAATCCATAGTGCACCTTTAATGTCATTACTTAAAAATGATGTTTACAAATGCACATTAATGTATAAATGTACATGACTGAAAATACACACAGAAAATCAATCTTCACTATTCCTGAGCTTTCTAGTTTATTCCCACTCAAAAATGTTAGTATCAATTAAAGTCAAATACTCACATCAGTGTGTTAATTGTACAGTGTTTATCCTGCAGTAGAGGAACAAGCTGTTTCATGTTCCCTACATTACGTCCTGTCAGATTCAGCTCTCTCAGGAATAGCGGATTTTTACCCACAACTCTATTTACATACTGACAGGCTTCATCTGCAGCAGGACCCAAAAACCTGCAGAAGAGATGATGAAGCAGAACTCAATTTAGTTCTTAGCCAAACTTGGTGAAAAACAGCATTTGATTCTGAAACTGTTAAGGTGTTTGTCTTTATTATTTACTTTAATGCAACACTGAAATAACATTTCTATAAATAATTAACCTGCATATTATTTAATCATATCTCACCTCAGTGTCTTCAGTTGACAGCTTGGATCCTGTAGTAAATCATTTAGCAGCTTTACTCCTGATTGTCCAGGATCATTTCCTGTGAGATCCAGCTCTATCAGGTGTGAAGGGTTTGATCTCAGAGCTGAAGCCAGAGCTTTATAACCTTCTTCACTGATACTACAGTTTGAAAGTCTACAACAGAAATGAAACATTCAACGGATTAATCAGCTATTCTAGGAATTACCTCAATATTATTTATTATTAATGTGGAATATATTTTGTTCTTTGTACAATAAATTGCAAAATAAACTCAAAAAAGTGAACACAAAAGGCACAGAGACAACTCACCAAAGAATCTCCAGCTTACAGTCACTTATAGGGTTTCAAGTATGTAAAACTCTACAGGTGTGAAAGTCTTATCGGACTTTCAACCTTAAAATTGTTGAATAACAAGAAAGTGAAAGTACTGAAATGCCCTAATTAAATCCACACTTAAAACCCAATGAAAGGCTGTTGGACCTGGAATGTACTGTTATTGCAGGAATTAAAGCCTACAATTTTCATTGATCTGAAGCAGGTTCTGTGGCAGATTAACTGACTCCAAGTTAACAGATGGATCTGCATTTTGACTCAACACTAGGGATTGTCACATAACTTACTTCAGTATCTCCAATTTGCAATTGACACTCTTCAATCCAGCGCAGAGCAGCTTCACTCCTGAATCCTGCAGATTATTATGGCTTATGTTCAGCTCTTTCAGATTTGTATCTGATCCAAGAACTATAGACAGAGCTGGACAGCTTTTGTCTGTTAAGTGACAATCATTTAGCCTACAAGGGAAAAGAAATCATATCACAGAACTAGATACATGTAATATATTTGATAAATACAAAGATTACATTTATACCAATTATTTTAATATGAACAGTAAATGTGATGCAATCTGGGAAAACCCTGGGATGTCGAGCTGGTACGTTTTCAGTAAGGTCTAAAAATAGATCGAATGTCAATCTTTTGTCAAAATTATTCTATAACATCTTGTCTATCATCTCTGAATATATCTTAGCAAAATTCACTAGTTTAGTGCAGAAAAAAAAGCGATTTATAGTGGCAAGCTGAAAAGACTATGTCTTCTCTTTAAGAAAACACACGGCGGAGGTTAAAAAAAAATATATATATATATATATATATATATATATATATATATATTCGCCCATAGCTCTCCTTCTCTTAACACTACAAAGACAGTTCACCTATTAAAATAAACCACATAACATAATAAAGATACTGTATATCAATGTGCATTTTGTGTAAACTACACCGGCACACAAGTTATTTATTTATTTTATCCAACATTATTGTGAGATGCGGAGCACAAGAGAACAACAGAGTCTGAAGAAGATGGTCGCTTGAAAGATCTTGCTCGCCTCTCAATCGTCCAATTTCAAAACGGTTTACACAGGATGAATTTTGAGTTTGTAAGCTTTCGAATGATAACTAATCTATGATGATTACTAAAATTTGTGATATATTGTGAAGAGCGCCAATCGTCCAGCTAGCAGGACGTGACAGTTAATTAAACCTTTTTTTTTCCAAAATTCCATTCCTGAAAATCATAGTGATCAGCCGATTTCATATAACCATAACTTTTGTTACAGACAAACCATGAAAGAAATAAAAAACAGATTTAGAAAGGGCTTGGAGCCAGCTTTAATATGGTAACGTGTCAAATATCAAAACCTGTAAAATTTCACCATGTGGTGGGTTTTCCCAGATCGCATCACAAATATTCAGTAGTGTGAGCTGCAATAACTTTACTCTTCAACATTTTTTTTTACATTTTAGTGTCACGACCACCAGCTGGAGTGCCCTGGAAATCAACCAGAGCACACCCTAGTCCATTGCTATTCTATAATGAACTGACTAATTGCTTTCAGCTATTGCTCATTACCTTAAGCCCAGCCTATATAAACCACAGAATCCTTCCAGGGCACTGACACATGTGCTCCGTAAAGTCCTACAATGCACTGTGAAAACCAAAGAGTGTTGATGCTCACTATGTTCCCCTAACATATGTTCTGGTTCTTATGGTGGCTAGTCCAGTGCTCATTGCACTTTCCAGTCCAGTGGTTCCAAGATCAGAGTCTCCAGTCGTCATGGCTGACACCCCAGAGCCTCCAGATGTCATGCCCACAATGCCAAAGCCTTCAGCTGTCATGGCCTCCACAAATAACCTTCAGCCATCATGACTGGTATGCCAGAGTCTTCAGCTATCATGGACGCCATGCCAGAGTCTCCAGTCATCATGGATGCCACACCAGAGTTTCCAGCCATCATGAACATTGCACCTGAAGCTACCAAGTCAGTCCCTAGGTGTTTGAGACCAGCTCCCTCTTTGGTGGACACACTGCTGATGTCTGTGCGAGCAACTGACATCTCTGTGGTGGCATCTAGTCTAGAGGTCCCAGAGGTTCTTCCACCATCAATTGTACTCCCTGGTTACAGTGATGGCCATCCTGTATATCTGTGCTGCATACATTTCTCCAGAGGCTGCAGCACCTGATCTAGTGTTGCCTGAGGCGGCAGTGTCTGCTCATGAACTCTCTGTTTTCCCTGATACAACCACAGCGGTCGCTTCAGTCTTGTCTGCCCTGTTGTGTTGGTCTTCTGCTTCTCTGTCCAACCTCCTGGTCCGCCTCCGCTCCACCTCCCTTCAGGATTTTTGTTTATTTAAAACCTGTGTATCTACTCACTTTTTGTGAAGACTTGTATGTATTTACTCTGAACATTACACTCTTCTGGTTTCCTGTTCCATGGTTTTGACTATTTGCCTGCTGTCTGGATTAGCCTGTTTGCCTGAGTTTCCTGTTATTAAATGCTGCATTTGGACCCCTAACCTTATGTCTCAGAGCAATTTGTAACAATTAGAATTTTACTGATTCAGTGACACATTTCCTAGATAAAAAGACACTAGCATGCTTGAATAAAATTTAATGTTGAAAAGTGCTGCTCTATTATCATGATGAGTGTCTTAATGTTGAGAATTTGAGTTTAAGTAAGAGTATATGTCCTTCATAGCAGAAGGAACAATACATTTTATGATAACATTATGTGCTTCTTCCGCAGCTAACTGTGAAGCTTGTTTTGCTCTAAACAGAAATATCTACATAAAACATACATGTAAATATAATACAACATTAGGATTACACTACTTCTAATGGACTGCATTATTTAAACAAAAAGATAAATAAAATATGTAATAATTTAACCATAAAGGAGTTATACACATATTTATTGGTATATGGTTATATCACTATAGATTAGAGGTTTCAAGACACACTTAAGATCAAGACAAAAAAAAAGAAGTAAATAATGCATTTTTAAAATTAAAGTAAAACATGAAAAAAAATGAAATTACTTACAGAGCTCTTTTGGAGGTTTTGATCAGTGCTGATAATCTGATGAGACACTCGTCTGATTTCTTGAATTTCTGAAGATCAAACTCCTCCATCTCCTCCTCTGATGTCAACAACACAAAGGCCAAAGCAGACCACTGGGCAGGTGAAAGGTCAGCAGATGAGAGACTTCCTTCTCTAAGGTGAGTCTGAATCTCTTTCACCAGACTTTGATCATTCAGTTCATTCAGACAGTAGAACAGATTGATGGATCTCTCTGGAGACAGATTATCTTCTAATTTCTGCTTAATGTACTGAACTACTGCTTTTTTGCTCTGGTCAATGCCATTTTCCTTTTTCAACAGACCTCGTAAGAGTAGTCGATTGGACTGGAGAGACAGACCGAGAAGGAAGCGAAGGAAAAGGTCCAGGTGTCCATTATCACTCTCGAGTGCCTTGTCCACTGCAGTCTTGAGCAAATCAAACATGGTTTCATTTTTGTTTTCCTGTTCTGTAGACTCATGAACAAACACACTTTTATTGTTGGTGTCTAGAAACAGATGTGCATAAAGAGCTGCAATAAACTCTTGAATGCTCAAGTGAACAAAGCAGTACATGGTACCAAAAATGATCCCTTTTTCCTCCTTAAAGATCTGGGTACACATGCCTGAATACACTGATGCCCTATAGATGTCAATACCACAAGCTTCTAGGTCTGAATCATAGAAGATCAGGTTGTTTCTTTCCAGCTCATGAAATGCCAGTTTCCCAAGTGAAAGGATGGCATCTTTATCCCAGGAAACATCTGGTGTGTATTCTCCATCATACTTTCGTCTGCTCTGCTGGATCTGAAAGCGGAGAAAGTGTGTGTACATCTGTGTCAGTGTCTTGGGAGTGTCTTCAGTATTTGATTCCTGCAGTGTTTTAGAGGTGTCATCAGACTGATTGTTTTTCATTTCATTTATTTTCTCCTCAAAAATATTCTGGAGAACAGTGGCTGATATCCAGCAGAAGACTGGTATATGGCACATGATAAAGAGACTCTTTGATTGTTTTATGTGATCAATGATTTCTTTGGCCTGATTCTTATCTGTGAATCTTTTATTGAAGTACTCTTCCTTTTGTGCATCATTGAATCCTCTGACTTCTGTCACCCGGTCGATACAGTCAGGAGGAATCTTACTGGCAGCTGCTGGTCTGGTGGTGATCCAGATGAGAGCAGAAGGAAGCAGATTTCCCTTGATGAGGTTTGTCAGAAGAACATCCAGAGAGGTTGGTGATGATGCATCACGCCACGTCTCATTACCCTCAAAGTTAAGAGGAAGACGACATTCATCCAATCCATCAAGGATGAACAGGACTTTGAATTTATTCCTTCTTGTAAGGTTCAGTCTTTTTGTCTCTGGGAAAAACTGGCCTATAAGATCTGTCAAGCTTCGGGTTTCTTTCTCCTTTAAGTTTAACTCTCTGAATGGAAGAGGAAATATGCAGTTGATATCTAGATTTTCTTTTCCTTCAGCCCAGTCCAGAATAAACTTTTGCACAGAGATGGATTTTCCGATACCAGCAACACCCTTTGTCATTACATTTCTGATGTCCTTGTCTTGTTCAGGTGCTTCAAACAATTTTTTGCATTCAACTGGTATCTCTTGTGATTCTTGATGCCTGGAAGCAACTTCAATCTGTCTTACCTCATGTTCAGTATTGATCTGTTCACTACAACCCTGAGTGATGTAAAGATCTGTGTAGATGTTGTTTAGAAGAGTGGAGTCACCATGCTTTGCAATTCCTTCAAACACACATTGATACTTCTTCTTTAGGCTATATTTTAGTGGATGAATGAATACCAGCTCATCTAAACACCAGAAAAAAATACTCATATTTTTATCTGAATTTTTTCCAGTACATTTTATAAGTGAAAATATGAAAGATGGTTATAAGTCTCTTACCTTCTAGAGCAGCAGCAGCTTCATCTTGCTTCATCTCTTTCAGGAAGTAGAGTGCCAGATCAAGAGCTGCTTCCTTGATACTCCATCTATCCTCATTATAGTCCTCCACTAAGTATTGTGTCTTTTCCTTTTGTAAAATTTTCTCAAACTTTTTCAGTTCATTTTGCAGAAATGTTATTATTTTGCCCTCAAGTTTCTACAAAGCAAGAAAAAGAAGAAACAATTAGTCAGTGGAGACATCTGTAGTGCTCTTTGTTTCCTGCTTTCTATTTTCTACTTTCATTATAATTATATAATAATTATACAATATAATTATAATAATAGCTATCGACTATAAAGAAGCTTTTTTAATTGTTTTGCTCCTTACAGCACTTAAGTGGCAAATTGTCCCGCATTAGTTTCAATCATTTGTGTGTTATAGGCTTTTGGTGTGGTAATCGTTAAAGGAACACTCCACCGTTTTTTGAAATAGGGCTTATTCACCTTCTTTCCTACATTTAGATAGGTGGGCAAATGCATTTTTGTCTCAGTGCATGCGTTGTTTTAGTTTGACAGGGTCGGCGCTAGCTTAGCTTAGCACAATGAATGGAATCCTTTGTTGCCAGCATTACAGGTCAGAAGTCAGATTGTATCAGAACATTCAGAATATTCATCTAGTTCCATCTGGTTGAAGATCGGAGTCATCACAACAGTATGGAGACGGGTTTGTGTCGATGAGGCTTTCACAGGGGAGAGTCTAGTTGACACAATCTCTGCTGAAACTTCAGGGATGCATTGTGGTCATGTCTAGGCAAAGGTCCTTCGTCTGATCTGGATATGGCAGTGCTACTGCAACACGCATCACCGCAGATGAGTATGAGTAGTATATCTTTAGCAAGTCAATGTTCAAACTGCCTCAAATGATACTGAGGGTAAGTTGCAGACGCTCAAAACACAATCATCTTCATTAAAAGTAATGAGACTAAATGAACTTAGTGCTAATGCCGGTCTCTTTCCTATTGCGGTCTTTGATCTTGAAATTATCTGATGATACATAAAATGCAGGTCTTATCTGTTGCTTTTGTTGACATGAAATGTGAAATTTGCATATAGCGCAGGAAGATTAGATTTATATTCATTTTGCAGACACACATTTATGCGGCCAAGTGTAAATGTAAACGTTTTACCAAAGAAATCAGGTACATATCTGATCAGAGAAAACGCATGAACTAACCAGATGTAAAGCTGTGCTGAAGGCACGCCAGTTGCTGCTGCTGGTGATGGAGTTAAAGAATGTCTAAAATATAAAAGAAGGAGAAGACTAAAATAGGCCCAATGCTGGCCCATGTGTGAGCTATGGCTTGGAAATTGGCCCAAAGCCCGACCCTAGGAGCATAAATAAGTTAGGGCCAATCAGGCTCAGACTGAAATGCAGGGCTCTAATACTGAGGACAAATAGCTCTATTTTTCATTTCCACATGATGATCCAATGGCACCTGCCCAAATCTTAGAGTGTCTGGTGGACATCTCGGCATGGATGAAAGAACATCACCTGCAGCTCAACCAAGACTGAGCTTCTCGTCTTCCCAGGCACTCCAACTGTACAGCAAAATTTCACCATTCAGCAAGGTTCATCAACAGTCATAAAATCTAGTTTTACCAGAAATCTTGGGAGGAATCTTTGATGACCAGCTAACCTTCAAAGAGCAAAATGCAAAGACAGCTTGATCATGCAGCTTTGAACTGCACATCAGGAAGATCAGATACATATATTCTCTATTCTTTCACTTTTCCCTAATCCCTCCCTGTTCTAGTTTAAACATTTCTGAACAACGCCTGAAACTATGCTTTATGGGCACTTCTCTTTTTGATGAATTGCTTGTATTCCTCATTTGGAAAAAAGTGTCTTTTGTGGAAAAAGTGGGAAAAAAAAGAAAAAAAGAGAGTGACAACAACATAAAATAAACAAATCTTAAATGCATTTGGTCAAAGCTATTTAATCAGTTTATTAGCTTTCATTCCTTCATTCAAATTCTAATGGGCTCTTAAAAGGACAAGTAATTGAAAAACTTTGTTCAATAATCTATTTGTTTGTTATAATATACATTTTAATTAGACATGTATGAAAATGTGTTTTTCCTACCGGGAAGATCTGCAGAAGATTGTCTTTGAAATTATATTTGTTCCTTTCAGGTTGACGGTCTGAATCGTATGTTCCATACTGTATCCTGTTAACAAATAAAATACAGAATTTCCAGGCAAAATATTAGAGAAATATCCTGCATTCACTATACATTGTTTAAGTATATAATCTGGGTACTTCTTTTTTTCTTTAGCTCATGGCAATGCATTGTGGTACTGACTAGGGCTGCATGAATAAATAAAATCGCAAACACTTTATGGCTTGGTGCAATTATCGTCAGGATTGACCAATATCATTTTTTCCGATACCGACACTAATTTTTGGTATTTGCCGACACCGCTACCTGTATTTTCACTTCCATTGTAATTTTTAAATGTATTGGGTAGAGATTAGAGAAACCAAAAGAATATGAATCATGTTAGCTTGCTTAATGTGTTCAGCAAATTTACATTTCCTTTAGTTATTTTGATAGTTTAAAAGCCTGCTAAAATGTATTGTATGAGCTTATTTTACTTTCACTAGTCATTCTATTGCTCTATTATATTTTATCTTTCAAAATATAAGACAGAGAGAGATACTTTTAGAGCTACTCCAGCAGGACTCAAATGTTTAGACACCAGTGAAATATCACAATTCTCTTTTACAATTTAGATAAAATAAAAACTAGTAGCCTAATTAAACACAAGTAAGCAGTCAGTAATAAATATGAACATATAATCAAATTACAAATAAATAAATACAATAGAACAAAGTAATCAAATGTGAAATATCACTGCATATTCATCACTGTATAAACTAAATATATATGGATCTTTATAAAGTTACAAAAGGTATTTAGTCAAGAGCAGTGAGTGATTTCTTTACAGATTTATTAGACTGCTGTCCTTCTAAGACCGAATGTGGTCCAATATACTGTCTACGTTCACTTGAAATAAAACCAACTATTTTACTAGGATACGCGCCAAAATTGATTTTTTATATATAAATTTGTTTGAATTTGTCCGTACAAGTGCAAGACGTGAAAGAGAATTAAATTCAAGTCAAGTCAAGTCAAGTCAAGTCAACTTTATTTATATAGCGCTTTTCACAATACAGATTGTATCAAAGCAGCTTCACAGTATTAAATAAAATAGTACATCAGTGTTTGTTTCTAGTGTAAAACATCCATGTTTGATAATGCTGATCAATAGTATTGTTGATTGATTAATTAAATTAATTAAATTAAGTATCCCCAACTGAGCAAGCCAAAGGCAACAGTGGCAAATTCAGCATTCTCGCGCTGTCTCAGACACAGTTTTTTGGGCCGCGCTTTGGATGTTTGCATTCATGAAACATCTTGGCCTGCAAACGTCCTGTAATAATAAAGGGCAACCACTTGTTATACATAAATCAGGTAACGGTTCATGTTTTACTTACATATATGATTTAGTTTTGATCCAAATTACATGTGTGCTGAGTGAACGATCAGCAATCAAGAGCATGCAACAGACGTGTACAAATAATAATAAAATGTACAAAAAACAGTTATTGTACAAATAATGTATGCTACTGCCCACTGACATGCTTTTTAAACTATTGTTATCCAAACACCTTGAAATGCACATATGTATGTCTGAGAAATCCAAATTTTCTCAGGAGAGCATGCCCCCCAATCCCCCCAACTACCTGTCATTTGAATGCGTGTCTCTGTGTGGTAATGTAGGCTGGTGTGACAGAAAAAAATGCTCCCTAGTGGCTGCATGTGTTACTATGTTTTTGGAAAGAAACTCCAGACTGAGTTCTATAAAGAGTAAAGAAGCTTACAATCATGTTCTGTAATTTAGTAAATTTCTATCAAATACACAACAATGGAGAAATTTGCTAACACAGCAATGTAAAGTAAAACACATGAAATACCTTTTAGTAGATGGTGTTGGTTTCTCCCTTAAGGTAGGAGGTTCACCCATTGAGTTGTCACTCTTCACAGACACACAGCTGAATACACCAGAGTCAGATTTTTCACTAATGACACAAAGAACAGGGAAAAGAAAACCATCAGTCTCATTTGAAGAGATTGAAAGCAATAAATACAGTATAGCTATTAGGGGTGTAACGGTACACGTATTCGCACCGAACTGGTACAGGACTTCCGGTACTGTGCACATGTGTACCAAATAGTTAACAGTAGGCTTGTTTTATCTGCGGACGATACTTCAAAATCCAAGTTCCCACACCAACATATTAAGTGTTATGTACATTTCATCCCGAAATTCGAACAATAAATGTGGTTTTGACGCTCTTTAAAGGAGAAGTTCACTTTTAAAATGAAAATTCTGTCATCATATACTCACCCTCATGTTGTTTCAAACCTGTATGAATTTCTTTCTTCTGCTGAACAGAAAATAAGATATTTAGAAGATTATCAGTAACCAGACAGTTTTTGGGTCCCATTGACTTCCATAGTAGGAAAAAAATATACTATGGAAGTCATTGGGACCCAAAAACTGTCTGGTTACTGATAATCTTCTAAATATCTTCCTTTCTGTTCAGCAGAAGAAAGAAATTCATACAGGTTTGAAACAACATGAGGGTGAGTATATGATGACAGAATTTTCATTTTAAAAGTGAACTTCTCCTTTAATGTGGCATGAGCGGCGTGACAGATCACTGTATAGGCGCCGCAGTTCAAGCTGTGATCATCTCTTAAAGTTCCTCTTAAATAGTTACTTACAGAATAAACAAATGAACATCTGAATGTATGTTGAAGGATACATTACAACTTACTGAATCATCTTATATAGTGCAATCGCTCAATCAGTGTTTCAATGGCAGAAAGACATCGGTAAAATAGCTTAACAATATGTCATGTAGCATTACATTTACCTCAGGAAAGTTATTCAGTGTCCACAGCTTGTTAGTTCGCTAGAGAAATTAATTCTTTTGCTAAATATATGCATTATATTAGCCTATTCAATCATTATATTTACTTACCAGTTAGTGATGTCTTGATTATTTAATAGCCTATATGTTTAAATAAGTCTCTCATGAAAATTACATCCAATGTGTATAAAAGATTGTATTTCAACAACGAATTGGAGAAAACATAATTTTATAATTAGATTTAAAAGTTTTAAATTCAAAAACTGCCTTATGTGCAGTTTGCATGTTTGCATACAATGTGTTATTAAAATGGTGATTATTATATCTAAAAATAAATATTTGTGTATACTTTTCTTTTTTACTAAACAGTAAAAAAAACTTTAAAAACTACAATATATATATATATATATATATATTTATAAATAGCATCTGAATTTGTTGGCTAATAGTTTGGGCTCTGTTGTTAACCTTTAATATTATAGTAATGTGCAAGTAAGGGCTCCCCATAGTTTACAGCATTAGTAGAGCTATTTTTATATCCTTAAGAAACTTTTAGTTATAACTGAATTCATTCCACAATTTGAAATCAGACACAATTTGTTCAGTAAACCACTGTTTAATAAAAAAGAAGCAATTTTATGTTTAGTTTTCTCCCCCCTGCTGTACCGAACCTGTACCGAACCGTGACTTCAAAAAGGTATGTACCGAACCGTCGGTTTTGTGTACCGTTACACCTCTGATAGGTATGCATTCGTCGGTACTAAATTCTGTATATTTCCAGGTTTGAATCTGATTTTGATTTTGTGTATAATAATGAAATACATATTTTTTTCCTTTATCTACACAACTTTGTCGATAATGTTGGAGAAACACATCTTCTAGTACTGTAGATGCAGTTCTTCACTATATTGAAGCTACTAATCCAGTACCACAAACACAATAAACACAAACTACAGTTCAATTTGACAGAAAAAATGCTTCTCCTCATGAGCCCTCTAGTGGCTGCATGTGTAACTATGTTATCAGAAAGAAGCTCCAGGCTGAGTTCAATACAGAGTAAAGCAGCTTACAATACAGCCAATGGCCAAAAGTTTTGAGAATGACACAAATATAAATTTTCACAAAGTCAGCTGCCTCAGTTTTTATGAATGTTATAAAGAATGATCAGATGAATTGCAATTAATTTCAAAGTCCCTCTTTGCTATGAAAATGAACTTAATACCCTCCGAAGTTCCACTGCATTTCAGCCCTGGCACAAAAGGAATGCTATTCGAATGACCGTGCTTCCCTCCCTCATGTCCCCCTGAGACGAGAGATTTCTGTATTTTTTGTCTGGAAAAAAATCCTCAGATGACGCAAAAATCGTCATTTTGTGTCATTGGAGGCTTTTTTGGCCAGAGGCTAGAGGCTACTGGTCGACCGATAGTTTATTTTACCGATACCGATATTTAGGTTTGACTGTACATGCTAGTAACCGATTATTCAACCGATATTTTTTAAAATGGATACTGGATTAAAAACAAACATAACACTCCTAGGAAAACAGCGCTGAACTGAAATGTGCTAAATGAAATAAATATATAAATATGAATATATTAAAATGAGAAGTTCTACAGAACGAACTATACAGAAAATAATTAAACATTAAAGTATTAAAGGTCAAATGTAATAGCTTTAGCTATAACCTAGAAACATATGTAAATTTCATAGGTAACACTTTGCAAGTCCTATTTGTTAACAAGGATGTATTATAGCTATCGTGAACTATATGCATTTTCAATATACAATATACATTTTTACTGCATATTCATATTTTAGCAATACATTTGTACCTTGAACACTCATAGTTCATAGTACTTTAAGGTAATAACAGATCAAATTAAAATTGAAACGCAAATTAAAATGTATTACTAAATGTTGAAATTAACAGACTAACAGTGAATAATACTTCTACAGCACTTATTAACCTTAGTTAATGCTAAAAATGGAATCTCATTGTAAGGTGTTAACATTTCATATAACTCCAAAGAGTCATGATTAAAGATGGCCATATTTAAATATCTGCAAAGGCCAGAGCATTAAAATTACATAAATGTATACCTATATTACATGTATAGTCTCTCACTTTACTTCTATTTTAGAACACTTGATGATTATCCAATTAAAATAACAATATGTATTGTAGTGATAAAAAATAACTGAAATCTAATGCGTTTCTGATTTGTTTATGTTTCTTTCAGCTTCATGAACATATCAATGTTGAGAAAGCAATCATGTCATTAGCTTTAAATATGCAACTTTGCCGGCTAATGAATGCATAAAAAGTGACCAGCTGGGTATAAACTAATGAAAATAAATAGTAACAATTGCAACATTAAATATTTGGGTCAGGTTTGGGTGCGTTTATGTCCTAAAAGTATTAAATCCTCTTATTCGTTTACAAGTGCTTAAACAAACTGGCTCCCCCCTACTCTCTGAGCTATTAGTGCAACACAATCCTTCCATAGGTCTTAGATCAGGGACACAGAAACTTTTATCTATCCCACAGTTCAGACTAAAACAAAGAGGTCATCGTGCCTTTGCTATAGCCGGGCCTAAACTATGGAATAGTTAACAATTTCAGGTCAGATCTGCACCAAGTCGCTGCTGAAAACTTACTTTTATTCACTTGCCTTTATTAATAAATAATAATTTGTGCCATGCATTTTAGGAATATATTTTTTGGTATGTTGTCTTCTTTAATTATTTTTCTGTCTTTTCTCCCTGTTTGATGTATGCTTGTTTTATGATGTTTTGTAAAGCACGTTGGTCAGCCTCCGCTGTATAAATGGTGCTATATAAATAAAAATAAACGTTGACATTTGACATTCTTAAAACTTTTGGCCATGGCTGTACATATTCTGTAATTTAATCACATAGACCACAATGGAGAAACTAGCAAACAGCAATGCAATGTAAAACATATGAGATACCTTTTAGTAGCTGATGTTGTTTTCTCACTGAATTCTGGTGGTACATCAGCTGAGTTGTCACTCTTCACTGACACAGAGCTGAAAACATCAGAGTCTGATATTTCACTAATGACACAAAGAACAGAGAAAATAATTAAATACAGTAAAGCTATGCAGTTTTCTTTCTCTCTACAATAGATGGTTGTATTTATGTTTGGCTGCCTGTTCTGTCTTTCACTGGTGAATTTATGCACCCTAGTGGCTTCCTGTGTAATAGTATTACTCCAGACTAATCTAACAAAAGAGTAAATCAACTTACCAGACATCTCATTCTGTGATTTATTGTTTTATTCAGTCAAGTTATCACATAAAACTTAGTGGAGACATTAACTAACAGAGCAAAGTAATGTGCATTAAATACCTGGAAGGTGATGATGTTTTTTTCTCACTGAAGTCTGGTCCATCATCTTTTGAACGGTCAATCTTCATAGACACAGAGCTGGACACATGTGAGCCTGATCTTTCTCTAATGACACAAATAACAGAAAAAAAACTTTACTGATGAACTGAACTGAGACTTCATCCTAAAATCTGATCAGGTCAGCTACATTGGAATCTAAACTGGTAAAGTGATGCGCTGGTTCCTCACCCTTAACAATATTCACTTGACTAAAAACACATGTGGATCTGCACTGTACGTGTTTTATTATGTGTAGTGTTTATTTAGGATGTGTAGTTTTTATTGGGCCATTGTGTGCAATTAGCAAGCCCTGTTTGCCATGTATATTTTTATATGTTTACATGTTATTAAAGTTCCCACATTATTTTCATTTACTATGCACTACATCCAGCTGGTTGTTATTGCAGAATAAACTCAACACAAAAGAGAACACAAAAGATTGACAAGTCAGTGACAACGATTATTTACATAATATTTAATTGAAATTGAAAATATTGAAATTATTTGAAGCTCGAATCTCAAATCAAAAGAAAAACAGTTCCTAGCAAAGAGTTTTGAGCCAAGACAAAATAGCAATTTCCAACAACAAAACAAACATTTTAAGAGATAGTGTACAGTCGTATTTCTTATTACATGGCTTTTCCCCAAATTAATAATAACATGGACATGAAATACTGATTTTAGTCAAAACTTTCAAAATCTGACCTGTTTATTATGTTATTATCTTTTACAATGTACAAAACAATCATCAACATGAACACCACAACAATATTACTTTACATTTCGTTTGTATGAAACGAGAGTGTGAGTCCTCGCTGTAGCACGAGAGACATGAATAAGCACTGTTAAATATGTTATACATGATCAGCATGATGTAACAGACCATGAATGGTTGAACTGAGAGAATCCTGTGTATGTGACATCTTTGAGATGGTCAAGCAAGTGAGGTAAATGGGAAGCTCTATCTGTCCAAATTTTGTGCACACTTGTCAGACAGCTGCGACACATTAAGACAGCTGACAGGTTTGGGAGTGTACTGATGTACAGGAAGAATCATTCAATAAATTGAAACAAATTATTGCCACAGCACATGTTTTGAAGAGCTACAATCCAGAAGAAGACCTAGTTCTTCAGTGCGACTCCTCTGAAACAGGATTGGATGGAGCACTTCTACTGGCAGGACATCCAGTTGCTTTATGTAGCAGAGCACTTATGCCTGCGGGTATGCTAAAATAGCAAAAGAATGCCTGGAAATCCTGTTTGGGATGGAGAAACAACACCAGGACACTGTGGTTCATTCTGACCACAAACCCCTAGAAACAATAAGAAAGCACTTCTTGATGCACCTAAGAGAATGCTTTTGTTTTGAGACATCAGAGATATGACAACAATGTTGTCTAAGTTCCGGGTTGACTAATGCATCTAGCAGACACCCTCAGCAGAGCGTATTTACAAGAGTATTATGAAGGTAAAAGGATGTCATAAAGAACTGCATGCGCAGGGTAAGATTTGTGAAAGTGTACATAAGATTGCAAGTGTAAATTAAATTTGCATGCGCAAGAGAAGATTTGTTTACTCTTATCTGATTGGTTCAATCAACACACCAGTCACCAGAACACATCTTATTCTTCATTTGGCTCAGAAACGTTCTCGTTGCCGAAATGATACTTTTAATGCACACATACATGTTAAATAAATAAATAAATAAACAAACAAACAAATAAACATAAATCATGATTGCTTAATAAGCTGTTTATTACAGCACCATTAGGCTAATTAAGGCTGACTGACATTCATACTGAATTTCAAGCTGGTTAACGTTATTGGATTGAAATTTTATACATTATATAATCTGTTACACCATTGAGCTGATGTTAAACTTTACAATCAAAACATTTAATACCCATTTTGTAATAATACCATCCTCACACCCTCCGCATTCCTGAGCGCATTGGGGGCTGCTCGGGCACTGTGATTAAACAACGGCACACAAAAACATTCTATCCTCTAAAAGAGAACAGTATGTTTTTTCAACTTTAGTTTAATTAGCAAGATATTTATTTTAAAGGATAGAATGTTTTTGTGTGACGTTGTTTAAACACAGTACCCGATGCGGAGGGTGGGAGGGCGCGCACACAGACACACACCCCATATAACCCTTCTTGACACCGGCTTCAAACATTCATCAAAACCATCCATCTAAAATACATGATTGAGGGTTAGCCGGGTTAAAAAGGTCAAACTAACTGTCAAAACTATGACATATAATAGGGAGAGTCAATAGGTCAAACTAACTGTCAAAACCACATGATTTAGGGCTAGGAAGGGCAAAGGTTAATCCCTGACCCGGGAAGTTCAACCCGTCAAATGGTCAAAACCATCAATCATTTTTGACACAAGGTGGGTCATAATTACTACTACTCATTCTGATGCAGTGTTTTTCAAGTCATGTGACATGAAACATGATTTCATGGTATTTAACACTCAATTATATATTTTGAAATACTGTCTTGGTCGCACTGTCAGTATTGATTCTGATTAGTGATAACTTTCATGTGACTGATCATGCTATTATATGTAACTAGTATGAATAACAAAATGCTTTATCTGTGTCCAGATTCAACTGTAATGAAAAACCGATACTAAATCAACATAAACTCAACTTTGACAAAAAAGTAACTAATTATGTCTGAATAAAAACCTAGCACACAGGGAATACACAGCATCCTGATATACTTATATAGGGCTATACAGCCATCTAGTGGTTACATGATGGCATTGCAGGTGATAATGGTGTTTTAGGAGCATCTTATAATTTAGAGATGCTCTTAAAATACACATTAAAGGGAAAAATATTATTGCAATTCATAGTAAAATAATAATAATAATTCTGGAATCCTCCCGATCAGTAGACAGGTGAAATTATGCATGCAGTAGTGCAGATCCTAGGCCTACATTCAGCAGCATCAAGATTACACACTCTGATATGGCCTGATGAGCAGGATACATGCACTGAATTCACAGAAATGTTTTTTCTTAACACACAAGCTCGAAATTCAGTATGGATTAATATAGTCAACCTAATGGTGCACAGCTTATTAAGCAATCATGATTTATTTATTTATTTAGCATGTAGGCCTATGTGTGCATTAAAAGTATTATTTCGACAACGACAACGTTTCTGAGCCAAATGAAGAATAAGATGTGTTCTGGTGACTGGCGTGTTTACTGAACCAATCAGATAAGAGTAAATTGAGAGTCATTGAGAAGCTCATCTGATTGGCTACATGAAGAAGGTGGACCCGCCCTCCTCTTCATGCTTGCAAAACTCAATGAGTGAGAGAATCGTGCCAAAACTGGAAGCGCAAGTAAAAGAAAGACGCAACTGTACAAATCGGGTTATTTTGGGAACTTTTTTGCCCCATGAAAAAAATGGAAGTCAGAAGAATACAGATCCCATTTATTTCAACACTATCTCCCGACCAATTCGTACGAATTCGTACGAATGATAAAAAGATGGCTAAATCGTACGAATTCGTACGACCTCACTCGTACGAATTTGTACGATTTGTCTAAACCCACGTGATGGGTAGGTTTAGGGGCGGGGTCAGGGGTAGGTCATTCGTATGAATTCATACGAATTGGGCAATTCGTAAAATATGTACGATTTTGCAAAAATCGTACGAATTCGTATGAGTGAGGTCGTATGAATTCGTACGAATTAGCCACCTCGTAGAATTTGTACGTTTTCCCGTGAGATCGGGTTGTTTATTTTGACTTAGCATGAAGCTGCAGTTTCACAATACATGAATTACACTTACGAATAACAGTAAAATGCAGCAAATATTTTTTTCTTACATTGGAATGGCAAGACTGGCAGTCCAAATTCGATTTTTGTGCATATCCGATTGAAATCCGATTTAGCAAGTGTGAACAAAGTGTGAATGTAATTTTTACAAACCATATGTGGCGCATTTCTGGAAATCCGTTTCAGTCTGACCGTTTGATCGCATTTTATGTGGTTTAAGTGACTTTCTCACGACACGTATAACATAAACGTCAGACGTTGTTATAGGAAACATGCTGAAAGTCGCCATAGAAACCAATGCAGACTATGGTCAAAAGTGGGAACTGATTTGTTTTCATTAAACTCTTCAACCAGACTGCCCGGCATCTCCTAATTTCTCAATTCTTACAGTTAGCAGAAGAACTCAAGCATCACTGCAGACACAAGTAGACTGTAGACTGTCTCACAGACACCCGGTCAAGCACAGTGATATAAAAGTTAATGGCCCATGGGATTCCAGACATAGTGATCTCTGATAACAGGCCACGGTAGAGCTTACAAGAATTCAAACAGTTCAGAACAACTTGGGAATTCAGGCATGTAACATGATAAAATCATCTCCAGCATATCTGAAAAACCAAGGCAAAGCTAAGCATGCAGTATTCAAGTGCCAGATTCAATCCCAGTCCTGTACAAAGACTCAAGCATCACTGCAGACACAAGACAGTCTCCTGCAGCCAGGTGTGGTAAACAAGGAACTTGCAGTAAATGCAAACAGGCCTACTACTACAATAGAGGAGCAAAAGATCTTTAGGAAGGAGAACAAGTGGAGTTCAGTTGGACACGACCAGACAGACACCAGCAAATGTGATGTTGTTCACAAAGTTTTTTTACATTCAGTGACCATAGTTGTTTTTACAAATGGATGGTTTTGTTCAGGTCAGCAGGATGTTACAGTATATACAGATATGGTTGAATTGAGAGTCCTGTAAATGTGACGTCATTGAGATGCACAACCATGTGAAGTAAAGTGCTGAGAAGCAAGCATCCTTTATTGTTTGTTTGAAACCAGAGACAGAGTGAACCTAGGATATAACAAGCACCAGCATGAAATAGCTGGATGAGCGGTCTGTTATACTCCATTGCTATTGATGAAGAAAATAGCATTTTAAGAAAATTTCAGACTTAGGAAAGGATCAAGTATTCCAGAGGGCCACATGACAAACATATTTATCTGTGATAAAAATGTTCCTGTATATTAAATATTAGACCAGTGTCAAGCTGTTTTTAACCTGCAATAATCTAAAAACATTTATAGGAAGTTCTAAATTGAAGGTTTGCACAGCATTTTTTTTTTTTTTACTTAAGCAGGGTTTAAAACGATTCTCTAAAAACAGACACAGTCTTACCTCTGTTCCTCTGGAAGACTCATCTCAGAGGAACAGTCTTTTCCCGGGTCCGCTGACATAATGCAGCTAAACTGCCAGTGCAAACAGATCAGCACAATCCACCATTCAGTATGACCTGGAGATGACAATATGTAACTGAGATGAATAACATGATAGTTCAGAGTGATAAATGATGAAAAACTGAGACAAAGCTATTTAAAACAAAATAGGTGACAACTCTAATACAACAATTACATTGCAAATTTGCAATGTTTGCATGTGCAGCTGGATTGTAGCTACTGTAGGATTGTAATACTAATATGCTGCGCAGCTATCAAAATATCATATACACGATCATTTTGATCTTCAAAGTACCAATTTATAGAGACCAAACATAGTATAGATGAGGTTACATTGACCGTTGGTTCTATCATAAAATACACAGTATCAAAAAATAATAGAATTAAAAGACACTACACAAGACAGTAAATCATTCACACAATGTTCTGGGAAGCATGTTCTTTTATAGATCAGTTTGTCTATAAATTAATGCAGGAAATGTCTGTTTTAAGATCTGATTCTGTCTCCCCTATGGCCTCTGTCTGAATCACATGACCACATTTTCAGAGCAATAAAATCATCTTATCTGATGGCCGCCCTGGCGACTGAGGCCTTTTCTGCTCTCGTATCTCTTTTGGGGGAATATTTCAGTCCGAAAAGTGGGCTTTAAAGCTTATATTTAAAACATAATATAAAATAAAATATCAAATATCAAATTGTATGAAAACTGCAATATTGACAGTAAATAATAAAAAAATAGTCTTGAACACAGTGTTTATATCCAGTTGGATATATAAAGACTATTTTTTTTATTATTTACTTTCAATATGGCAGTTTTCATACAATTTACACACATATTTACTCAACTTCTCATTACCTTGTTGAATTTGAGCTCTTTTTCACTTGTCATTACTCATGGTTAACCCATAGCCTATTAGCCCTATTAGCCCATTAACCCATAGCCTATTATTTTATTGAATTGTACATGATTTACATTCATATTTGCTCAACCTTTAATTCCCTGGATAAATTAGAGTCCTTTGTCATGTGTCATTTGTTCATTAATTTAAGTACACAATCTATCAATCAATCTATTTTATTATTTTCGAATGCTCCTAAAATAATTGATTGTGAATTGTCATGGCCATATTTGGTAACACTTTTCAATCAGGTAAATTTGCCAACATTATTTAATGTATAACTAACATTAAACCTTGATCAACATTTGTTACTGTATTTGTTTGTTAACGTTAGATAACCTACAGCAGATCATTGTTTGTTCTTGTTAGTTCACAGTGCATTAACAAATACAACTCTTGATTTTAATAATGTATAAGTAAATGTTAAAATGAACTAAGATTAATATGTCGTAGAAGTGTTAATTATTAGTTCATGTTAACAAATATAGTTAACTAATGTTAATGAACATTGTAAAGTGTTACCTATAATTAATCAGGCTACTATGTGAACCAAAATATTCTATTTAGTCACCAAACATACAAAACTTTGGTTTGTCTAACGGTCTGGTTTAAATAGCCATGCTCGATTTCGCAGTCAATAATGAAAGAGCAAATTGGGGGTTGGGGGACATTCAGAAACGCATTATTTGTTTTTACTAACTTGTGTTTAAATAGGCTATATCCGTGTCTTTTCAAAAGTTAACTAGCCCTCCGGAATAAAACAGCCCTACTCTAATTCCAATTCGAATTTAAATCACGCTTACACCAAATAACTGTAATCGAGGAATATTAAAACTTACGTGCAGTCTTGTGCAATAAGAAGAGATTTGAAACACTTTCAGTGCTTTTTCAGTCTTTTGCGCTTGCAGCTTGTCACGTGGCACTTTTCCAAAACAGACTCTGTGAAAAGATTCTGCGTCATCAACTGCGCGTGTATTTCTAGACATTGGTAACGATTAACAGCAATAGCAGCCAATCTTACGTCTTAATTTTCCATAGAAGGTCAGAGGGTGATCGGTTCTGAGCGCGCGTTGCCAAAACACATGCTTGTCCACTGCAGCGAGTGAAATCCGCTCAGTAGGCTACTGCTGCTCAAAACGCCATATCCTGGGATGTGTCTGTCTTGAGTGTATGAATGTGTTCAGGCTAGACATGGCCAATAACATCACACTATTACATTTGGAAGGATTCCAGCTTTATTTTCGACACAAGTAAAGTATACGCTGTCAATTTAACACTTTACCAGTCTATTGACCGTGAAAGCGTCTATGCCTACTTAATTTAAAACCGAATGAAATTCAAGCCTATTATGTAAACAAAATGATTGCCGTTTGGTGTTTATCACCTTTCTTTTACATAGAGTTGAGCATTTCAACAGTTGCAGAGCATTCATCATTTGAAAAACGTTGAGCGGATCCCTTTGGCTATTATTCCTTCACCAAACATTCATGTTAATTAGCTATTTTTATTATTAATGTTATTAATTATCAATATTGTTATTGTAATTAAAAGTCATATTAATCTGCTTGGGATTGTCAGAACAAGCCCCTGAGACACTAGACACAAAGGAATTAATTAACTCCACTGATCATCTTGATTAGCGTTTAAAACTCATTGTTCCCCATCAAAACTTGAAAAAGAACTCAAAGGTTGTGCAAGTGAACACAAAGTTTATCAGGGGAACGCAAACATTTTTGCAAACAAATGCAAAGTTTCTTGAGAGAACGCAAAAGCATCAGTCATGGCCGAATGGTTAGAGAGTCAGAACCAGGAGGCTGCAGGTTTGCTTCTCAATACCAGTAAGAAAAGAGTGAGGCGCCCTTGAGCTAGGAACCTATCCCTCACTCGCTCCCTGGGCACCACACCAAAAATGGCAGGCCACTGCATTTTGGAATGCAAATTCCATCACATGTCAGTTTCACATGTTTTTTCCCTCCCATTATCATCTCCCTTTAGCTTGTATTTGTTCCTGCTGCTCTCTTTCCACTGATTGTGTGAAGCTTGTGAATTGTCGGATGGGCGCATTGGGCGGTAATCATTTCCTTTTAGTTAGGAAACAGTAATTGTTCTAGCATAAAGATCCCACACTGGTGCACATCAACTGACTAGAACAAATGCTTAGAAATGTATTGGGTCTGTGATACTGTACATCAAGGTTAAAACATTTAATAATGTAAACAGATAATAATCTACAATTTAGATCTCAATCAATCTCAGTCTTGTTTGTGGTACAATAAGATTTAAAACATGGAAAGCCCAAAAAACAATCAAGATCAAGATAAAATCATTGCTCAGGTATAATTAAATTATGAAATTTTCTTTCATATTAAAGCAGATTGAAAAAATGGACAATACAAGTTGCTGATAAGAGTTAAAAAATTAAGGGAAAACGTTTTAAGACATCTCTCTCTTGATTTACAAGATAGACAATGATGAACAAGTTAAAAATAAATACATGTCCCAATTAAGTGTTAAGGCCCTGATAAACTTCAAGTGGTGGACAAATAAGTGATGTCATTTCAAACTAAACCATTATATTAACTGCAACAAATATGTCCATATGAATTGAAATATAATTTGATTTTCTTATTATAATTAGTGAAACAACAACAACAATCAGATGAAAGACTAGAGTGAGAACGCAGATGAAATTTAAGACATTAAAAGGTACAATTCAAAAACCACTTTCAAAGTGTGATATATATCATCCAGTTGTGTACTTACATTATCCCAAAAGTTCCCAATGATTTAATCCAGATAAATTCCAGTTTTAAAAAATGTCTCGTCCCTTGTCATTGTCGCATATCAATGACGTACTATCCACGCCATCCTTGATTTCCGCTTGTAGAAACCATAGAAATAATACATTGATGCCTTATTAGTGGCCGTTTCAATGAGCCGTTAACCTAAGCCACGAATGACTATGTATTATGTCTATCTTGCACGCCGCTGTTGTGTTGTTCAGTCATCATAGTAACTACTCGCTGGTTATTAAACAGTCCACGCTTCCAAATAGGCTACTGATGTCCATTTTTATTCATTGATCTGAGACACCATGTAAACAAGACACAAAAGAAAACAAACCTTAATTTTACATACAACACCACTAAGGACACAAAACCAAAGCATAATATACAAAATATTAACAGTTTTACTGTGTTTGCCAGGTAACCAGAAGGAGAATGGTCAGGAGCACTATGTATCTGAATTCACATCTCACCATTCAGTTGACGTTAACACGTCCAGGTGAAATAGATCAGCAAGAGTCACATGACACTCAACTTTAACTGAGTAATAATAAAATGCAATACCAACCAAATTATGATATTGGCACACACCGAGAAATATTAAATATTTAAATTATAAAGTAAAAAAATAAACATAATCCCTGAAATCACCAATATGTCATAACCCACAGCTGACCTACCAGCGTCAGCTACAATCATGGTTCATGATTATTAATGGCGAGTACTAAAAAAAAAAAAAAAAAAAAACGTAAACATAGACCAACTGAGGCAAGCAGGCTTTGGGACAAACAGTAAAATAAAACAAGGATTAACACCAGCGTGGCGTTAGATGGAGAGCTTCGTGACAAACTTTGACTTGACAGACTCCCCACCCAGCAAAAATTCATTGAAAAGACAGCATTGCCATACGTATAAACAACGTTAACATTTGGTTGAAAGGTGAAAAGCCGTCTTTTTCAGGTCGTTGAAAAGACGTCTATAAAAAGGGCATCCCACTTGTGTCTAAATTTGGTTGAAAAGACGTCTTTTTTATGGTAGTCTCAGCATGAAGAATATGACAGGGTTTTCTTGTTAGAAGGTACTGGCAACATCTGTTCTTCATTATGTGGACCTGTAGGTAAGGATGAGGGAATGGTCTCCTATTCTCCCCATTATAACACAGTATAGGGTCCTCTTGGCTGCAAATGTATGTGTGGTAGGATAGCCAGAAACTGACCATATATGGACTTGTTATTCAATGTATTGTATTCCTATATGATGGAAGGTATGTCTAGGGATAGGGCTAGCGTCCTCTTCACCGTTTTTGCCATTCACCTGTACACAAGGACTCTAACTCCCCCTTTTTGTTTAAGAATTTTTCCAACCCCGTGTGTGAACATAGATCCAGCAGTGTTCATCACTTCATCGGTCACATTAGTCAGACATCGGGACTAGAGTCCAAAAATAAATACATGGAACCTTTAGATAAATTTAGACATGCTAAATACTAAAGTCTTTCAAAACTGTTTAACACATACTACATTTCTCGCATCAGTGTTAACCTGCATTTTTGGTTTTATTTCTTGTTCTTTGACAAAAAACAAACAAACACAAAACACGGAAGAAAGTTTTACTAAACAGATTTATTTGGTGTAAAAGTCCTCAAGTATGGTATGCAAAAAAAAAAAAAGACTCTTTTCGATGGTTAAACCAGCACTGTTAACTGCAATGGCCACAGGTGGTTGGGCAACACTTCTGTCTGGCAGGACATTGGCCATCATGGATCCGGTTGTCAGTGCAAAACATTTACCAGCACGCGTCACTGCATGGATACAAATATTTAACTTTAGTCAGTGCATTTAGCGTCATTCAATTTCAGAAATACAGCACACAAATTAAAGCATGAACAGGTTTTACTTGGAGCAAGTTGTATTCTAAGTATTATGAATCTTTATTTTGTAAAGCACAATCTTGAAATGGTGATATGGGCTAAATTCAGGTACTTTGCACTGCACATACATATATCTTCAGAGCCCCTAGGGCAAGGTGGTGGAAAAATATTGGCAAAAATAAAAAGAAACTTTTGCATTCTCTCAGAATTGTTGCCAGTTCGGACAAACAGGTTTCAGACAGCTCCATACATTAACAGTGAAGGGTTCCATTGTTCAGTAAGTTGGCAATATATTTACAGTTCAAACTTTCTGAATCAATACATTTGTGAGCTAAACGTTAAAACACGACACCTTTTCAATCATACTAGTTGCATAGACAAAGAGCTTCAACCCAATTCCTCAAAATGAGCCTTATAAATCTCTATGAGCAGGCGACAGAAGGACGGTCCCTTCCGACTGGTCTCTCAGCTGCCTGTTCATAGAGTTGCTATGATTGGAACGAGGTGTCATTTGAGTTAACGTTTAGCTCACAAGTTATTGATCTGGGAAGTTCGAATCTGTAAATACTGCCAATTTTACTGAACAATGTAACCACTTCACTATTAACGTACAGAACTGTCTGAAAGATTGCCAGCGGGACATTAATCAGGAAGTGTTTGTCAAAACTCACAAAAGGTCTTGCAAGAGAAAAAGGTTTTGGAAAATAAATTTTACCCCATCCCATTTTTTTCAAACCACCATATCCCTTTAGGGGCTCTGTATAAGGCGGACCCACACACAAATATAATAGATATAAATACCTATTTAAGGAGCTGTACACTGATGTCCACATCCATTGCTGCAGCATTTCTCATCATTAGGACAGTCACTGTCATGGGAACACGACTCGACACACGCTCCTACCACTTCAAGGTCTTTTTTTGGACACACTCCTGGCTTTGGTTTCTCTGTCATGTGTTTGTATAACAGCATATGAAGGATTTGTTGAATTTATAATAAAAAAATAAAATGCTAACCCACACATGAAAATTAAAACGAGGAGCGTCAACAAATTAATCTTTAAAACTGCAGTTCACCAAAGAGAGTCTAAAATACGCAGGGTTTTTTTATTATTCATTTAAAGCTGCAGTCCGTAGTTTTTTCCTCTTTGTCGCCATCTCTGTTCGAAATCTGCAATTGCAGTTATTTGTGGAATTATCAACTTTAGTGCTCAGCATGGCACAGCGCCGATGAATCCAATGTTTTGAGGAGAATGTGCGGCTGTCAGTCACGGCGCCGGTGTGGATACTGTCATTCGCAATCACAGATTCTACTTTTTGGAAGTATGACAAACATAAGAATTTTTACCAGAAAATGTCGTCTGAACACGTAAGTAACATCCACTTTTGTTCTGACCAACTAAGAAAAAAAAAAAAAAAGCATTGCAGTAAATCGCACCGATTCAATCTAACAATCGCTTATTATATCACGTCAAACCGTGCAAATAATACTTTGTTCTCAAATTGTAAATGTTAACAACATCAGCATTGCGTGACTACATTAATGCCCTTCCGATATTTATCCTTGTTTTCACATGGACCCATTCGCAGTCTCTTTTTTTTTCTCCAAAGTCTTTCGCGTTTTAGAACGGGTGAATCTCCAGTTGTCACTGGTGATTGTCATTTGAACCTTTCTGGATCCGCCATCAAATTGATAAGTAATTATATCAAGTGCTGTGAGAAAACGCTATAAATCTCCACCTCCAACATCACACGCAATATAGCCTACTAGCCAAGACTCCATTACGTGTACAGATGTGACATAATGACACAACAAAGCCTACTAGCTGAGTCTCCTTTATGTGTACAGATGTGAGGTAATGACTCAAAGACATGCTCAAATTTCCAGCGGAAATCCACCAGTACAACTGAAATACAAAAACATTTCTACAAGCTTACCGTTTTGAATCAAGCGAAGGCAAGCAGATAGTGTTGAACACTGGCTGGTTATGTACTTGCACAAATTTATTTTGGATAATTTTTAACCCAAAAAAGTTACGGACTGCAGCTTTAAATAGCTGGTGTTTCTGACGTCACAGACTACCTTGTAGCCAATCGTCAACAGCGACTTTAGCATTTCATTAACAGCAAACTATCAGAGAGTCTCTGTCATGTGTTTGCATAACAGCATATCAGTGAATGTTGAATTAATGTGTTTTGAAAGAAAAAAAACTTGATCCACACACCAATATAAATACCTGTATATGGAGCTGAACACTGATGTCCACATCCATTGCTGCAGCATTTCTCATCGTTTGGACAGTCACTGTCATGGGAACACGACTCGACACACGCTCCTACCACTCCCACTTCAAGGGTTTTATTTGGACACACTCCAGGCTTTGGTTCCACTGTGTTTGGTTCATGCGTTTCAATAACAGCATTTCAGTGAATGCAGAATGACTCCCTGTATGTTGATTTAAAACAAAAAGCTGATCCACACACTTATATAATAAAATATAAATACCTGTATATGGAGCTGTACACTGATGTCCACATCCACTGCTGCAGCACTTCTTATCCCCTGGTTCATTTCTAAGCCAACTAACATAAGGCAATAAATACAGACAAGGTCAACTTTACAGACAAATATCTCAGGAACTGTAGTAAATATCAAAAATGCATTCAGACATTTATGTGCAGCTCAGTACAAAGAACATCGGAGCCAATTTTGGACAATCACATTTTCACATTCAAGGAAAATGACACTGTCTGAATCAGCCAGTGAACAAAACGACTAGTTATAAGAACTTCAAACTTTTCAGGTACCTTCAGGACATGCTGTCGATGATCCCTTCCAAATTGTGACGAGGTGTTAAATTGTTTAAAAGATATTGGAATTTATGTCAAAAGTCAAAGTGGCAGACATGTGGTTCATCCAATCCTTTGAAACTCTGTATCCACGGCATGATACAATGAATCCAAAGACATTTTCTGACAAACTGTTTAAAAGTTATTGCAACAATAGCCATTTTCAAGATCACATGACCTGTAGGTGGCGCTGTTCTCAAATTTGGCATGGACCATCACACTATGGTTCCAATAAAGCGCACAAATCTCCATATAGATTTATTAAAGTTTGGCGGAGACACAGTCTCATATACAGAGGTTGACCTCGTTTAGTTTCTGACATCATAACTTTTGAAAAAGATGAATAAAAAAATCTGTTCATTCATTTCTGTGCAGCTCAGTCCATAGATCATCTGAGGCAATTTGTGAAGCAATCAAAATCTGAGCAAAATTTGAAGGAGTATCAAAATATCTAAATACTGTGCTTTTCATAATGGCCACACACGATGAAACAAAAACACAAAGTTTAACTTTCACTTTAACTTTCAGACAGACGACATAAAACAATGTTCCAAGAGCAAGAGGTGTCTTAAGTAAAATTTTGATATAGGTACTTCTTCACATATTTTCTAATAATGTTAAAAGATCTCACCCTCTGACTAGAGCAGAGTCTCCTAAACTCCAACACACAGAGCCCAATAAAACAGCAACCAACGAGAAATACAGTCTAGCTGTCATCCTGAGACCTGCGATGTCACAATGGACTCTGCTGGATAATGCACTGAGGTTGAAGGTTTGTAAGTGTTTTTTTTTTTACTTTTTTTTTTTTTTGAAAACGCGTTTTTATAGATAGCCTACAACTTACTAGGTTTGGCACAACTCTTAAGCTGCAGCTTTTGTAATCTAATCTTAAAGACCCTGCTAGCTCAGGTGTGTTTGATTAAGGACGCTGCGTTCACACCATGTCGTAATAATTACCGTAATAACGAGATGACATTTTTAGGTTTGTTTAAAATGCGCCTCGCCTGAAATGTAGTCGAGACGAGAGGCGGCTGCAGTGAAAGAAGGAGTGAATCAGACAAGACGACCAGTTTTCGCGTCTCGCAGTGGTATACACCTACGAAATCAAAGACGGATATCGCGGGATTCACAATATTCACGCTTGTGCACGGTGTTGCTAAAACTGGATGTAATGGACTACTTGCTCAACTACTTCAGCGTTCTACTTCATTAGTAGCCTATATCGGGAATTTACGGAGCGTTCAGCGCACCTACATAGGCTACATGAGAACATTTCTGTCCTGTGCATTCTGACTAATATTCAGGGGTGCACATAACATTTTTGGTCTTGTTCTCAGGGGAGAACCTGGGGTTGTTGCTTGGTCCTCACATTTTCAAATGCATTTTTTCCTTAACCCACCTCACGGGAGGAACAAATTAGAGGGATGCATAGCCTAATATATTGTTAAATATTGTTATCTGACTATACCTACATCCAAAAAAAAAAAAAAAAAAAAAAAATCGAGCACACTTTAAAATAGTAAAATTTTTATCAGGCAGTAGGCTAATATGGCCTAGTCGAGTCTATGCAGACTGCTTGTTATTATCAGAGATGGCAACGCCGGCGAAGGAGGTAGCTTTACGTGACAAACTCAAAAAAGGAGAATTAAAAACAAAGGCAATAGAAGGTCATCCATCCATTTTTTCCCCCAAAACGCTATAAATCCATCCTTTTTTATGTATAAATTTTTTTTTTTTTTTTTTTAAGTAGGCCTATTTTGTCATTTATGAGAAAAAACAATCTTATGTGAGTGACAGTTCTCCATTACGGACGCGACCACTCTGAAAGCGCCGCGGCACTAAAAGACTTTCAAACTTTCACAGAGACCTCAAACAGAAAGCACAAAGCCTTTCTTTAAAGCGAATTTCGTTTTGTATTAATTGTATCTTAATTTTAATCCATGTTTCATTAACCGATTTCGTGGTTTTAATAAATAAATAAAGTAAATAGGCTATCTTGATTGTTTAGGCTATTTTTTAATTACAGCCTAAGTGTAAAATATTAGGCTGTGTATACCGACATGGACCAATTATTAATATTAAATTTCATCTGTCTTTTGTAGGCATAGGCTAGCTGATGACGCACCAATGAAAAATCCTAAATGATGTGCCAAAATGCGTTTTCTGTTAGGCTACAATTAAAATATTGTACGGTCAGGTTTGCCGAAGTTCGTTTAATTTAGGCTATTTATTTATTTAAATATTTTTTTATTTTTGTCCATGTGCGCCGATCGGAGACGGAGTTCACTGCTGATATTCTCACTGCTGATATTCTGAGGTAAGAGAGTTTTCTAGTCTCGCGGCTGTCATCAGCAGCGCCTTGCATTGCACAATCAGCGGATGGCGGGCGGGTGCAGATAAGAAAATTGGTCAAAAACGTTGGTGCGGATGGATGGCGGACGGATGATGAGTTTTGCGTTGCGGTTGCGGATGAAATAGCCCACCCGCGCATCTCTAGTTCTGAGGCCTATCCAACACCACAGATTGCGCACCTATCTATCCCCAAATCTTAGGTACGCAAATGAGGGTTGCGGCAATTCATCTGGTACGCATTGTTTAATTGGGTAGCGCATGCGCACCTGCGCACCACTTATGTGCATCCCTGCTAATATTCATAAAATTTCATAAAATTCATCCGCTAACCTGCATTTCGAATGCTCCTCTTCTCATTAACAGTGTTTTTTTTTCCTTACTGATATTTCATACCTACTGAGTTTACATTTTTACATGAATTTGACTAACTCCAGTCTTTTAAAGTTGAATGAATAAATGAGCGAGGTGCCTGTAATGATGTTAAATAGGGCTATTCAATTAGGCCTTCGGTTGGTTTGAGGGTTTAGCTTATTGATTGAAACTTAACAGTTTCAATAAATAAGGTAAGGTAGGTAGGTAACCCTAGAAAAGTATGGTATTTACTTGGAAATGTGGTACCCAACAGTATGCAGATAAACCGATAATAAATAAAAACTTGATGATTTACAGCTGTGTACAACTATTTTCCTTGGAACAAATAAATAAATTATAACTCGCAGCTGTTGGTGAGAAATAATAATTATTTTATTTATAATTGTTATGCTTAAATGAAAATATTCTGACAGTGACACTTGATAACCACAGGCTACTCACACCAACTGTATAAAAAATGCCTGAACACAAGTTAAAAACTATACGCACCTTTACAAAGAAACAGACATAATTTCATAACACACATTAATTATGACCGCCGCTAGCATAGCGAAAGCGGTCATATAGGGATTGTCAAAGTTTTTTTTTTTTTTTTTTCTCGTCATCTACTGAATTTTTCATCAACGATACCAGGGACACCGAAACACCGGGGAACATGAAATTTGGTGGGCATGTAGCCCTACTAGACTTTTACGGAAACAT
The DNA here is from genome assembly GCF_949319135.1 of Squalius cephalus. Classification (NCBI taxonomy): domain Eukaryota; kingdom Metazoa; phylum Chordata; class Actinopteri; order Cypriniformes; family Leuciscidae; genus Squalius; species Squalius cephalus. The sequence goes on from NC_137134.1 coordinate 26,271,785, forward strand.
TTCGTTTGGTCCCCGGGGGCCACTCCCCCCCCCTCCCCCCGCGCTGGGCCCCCCGTGATTTTTTCGTCAACAATACCAGGGACACCGAAACACCGGGGAACATGAAATTTGGTGGACATGTAGCCCCACTAGACTTTTACGGAAAAATTTCGTGTGGTCCCCGGGGGCCACTCCACGCAACCCCCAGCCCCCTCCCCCTCCCCCCCCCCCCCCCCGCGCTGGGCCCCCCGAAACCCAAAAAATGCAGTTTTTCCTAAATAACTACCTGAACGGTGGCACCGAGGATGAAGAAATTTTTATGGTATGTTGGTCTTAAGGGTCCACATCAACCTAGCCCATAATCACTCATTTGTGATTTGCGCCCCTCCCATAAAAAATGAAAATGCAATATTATTCTGCTTTAATCGCCCCTCTCTTCAGTGGAGATGTTCAGAACTGCACCATATTTCATGTGTATGATTAACTTGACATCCTCTGGGGGTATGCTAAGTTTCGTAGAATTTCATCCATGGGGGGGGTATAAAATAAATTCATTTATGTGCACATTTAGTGACTGTACACTCATCGGCCTGTAGATGGTGGTGTTGAGCGAAGGGTTGCTGGTTTAGGATGATACTGTCACAAACACACATACAGGAATACAAACAAATGCAAGCATGCACACACACTGACATCCACACGCACAGACACACACCCATACACACACATACAAATCCACATGCACAGACACACACACACAAACACACACGCGCACACACATGTACGCACGCATACATACACGCACAGACACACACAGACACACACAAACACACACACATACACACACACACACACACAGACAGACATGCACATACTACTACTTTTTTTAGGTATATACATAAACACACAATACAGCCAAATTGCTCCACGTCATTTATTTTTGTGGAAAGCCAGTGCAGGCCTGAGCGGCGTTTATATTTTGTATCGCCATGCGGTACATCTAGTTATATATTCCTCTACCCACCTAATAAATCTAATGCAATATAAATCACTATATTTACTATTATACTGTATAATATAATAGTAAATATATATATTTATATAGATATATATATAAACGTCTATAGGACGTTTCCTGTCAGAAGTCAAATAGACGTGCAGAAGATGTCTTTAAGATGTAATGATTTAGAATGTATGTTAAACTGACATCTTCTAAACGTCTATTTGACATCTGACAGGAAACGTCTATATAGACGTATTGCGGATGAGCAAACACTCTTAAAAATACGTCTTCCAGATGTAAAATGCACATCAAATAGTCGGTGCTATCTGGGATTTATTACTACAAAGTATTCATATTGCACATTTCTGCCCAACCATGGTAAATTACTACAGTAGCCTACATTCATGGTAAATGTTTGTAAGGGTGATTAGGGGATTTAAAGTGTTCTAATTTCGTTAATTTCTCCTGCTTTCCTCATCAGTCTTGTTGGGAATGTTGAGGCTGCAGTCCGGAGCGGTCCGAATGAATCCGTATAGTTTTAGACCGTTACTGACCGGCCACTTTGACGCTCTCGCCGGCGGCGGTGTGAACGCAAACATAAGTGTGTTGTAAAATATTTGAGAATATTGTTTTTATAAACAGAACACACAAATACAAATCCCCCCCCCCCCCCCCCCCACGAGTAATTTTAGCCTTGTGGCTGATCAATTTAACCACTTATAATTCTTTTAATATTTTAATTGTTGTGGTTAGCTTGTAGAATTAGTTCATTAATGTCAAAAGTGTGGCTCACCCTGTGCCATCTGGCAGCCTTGCAGGGGGCATGGCCACCAGTTTGAGGAATATTTGACTAAAACTTGTCTATTTGTAGCCTACCTGTTTGCGTGAACTTTAACTTTGACATTTTTTGGTTGGCACCAGCTTGAGGTGCATTTCCGCCACTTACTGCATGGGATGGAGTGTGAAGCCTCGATGAACGAAAAAGGAATAATTAAATGAGGAAAAAAAAACTATATCCCTCTAATTAAATCTGTAGGCTATCTCTTAAATATTTTATATCATTCACCCTTAACTGTTTCTGTGCATTCTGAAATATATTCTGAACTGTAATGACATTGATTTCAAAATCTCTTAATTAGCCTATTCAACAAACTGATTTCTTTCTTTTATGTGCCAGTGATATAGAATACAATATAGATGTTATATATATGTATGTCTACATACTAGAGTTAAGCTAATCAGTTTTTAGAGATAAAACTCTTTACATTCGTTTATCATGAAAACACATCCCAAAGAACGATCGACTCGGTAACCATGTGTTAATTGCCCCTAGGTTCATTTTGTGCCGAAATTGTCCTTTAATGGATGAATTTCTTCCTCCCACTGCATAGCCAATAGAATAAACGATGCTTCGGTATGTCACAAATGTTTTGAAACAGTTGCCACTAGGGGGCGATCACATGCAGTGAACCCATCAACCAGTCTATATGTTTTTACCTGATCTCGGATCAGTTTTCTAAGTTTGGACATTTTATTAACACATTTGTATAATAAAAATGAAGAGTAGTAGATTTGTATCTGAATAGCCAAGCCATCAAAAAAAAAAAAAAATAATAAAAAAAATAAATTCACAAAACACACTCCAAATTAATAAACTAACATAAATTATACAAAATCTTTATGCTTCATTCTGAAGGATTGGTATTTTGTAGATTGCATATTGAAACCTGTTTGAAAGATTTTATTGGGATGTTTTTCACTGTTCTGATTGGTTGTCTCTGCTGTAGTGGGCGTGGCTGCTGTTGTGAGGTCACTTTCAGTCCGTCACTGATGATTTAGACATTCTCACATCAGGACACTAGGGGGCGATGATGATGAGATGATGATCCCTTTTAACAAGTCTCAGAGGATTTTTGTACAGAAAACAGTGAAATCATTTTATTATTTCTTAGGCCTATATTCCCCTATATCCACCCTAAGATCAGCAGAAGAGCACAGTATGTAAAGCATATACATACACTCCAAAGTATTTCAATTTTTTTTATCAAACACCTTTATAAAATACATTTGCCATACCCTTCTAACAAATCAAGTCTGTGTTGTTTTAGTCTGTTTAGTTCTGCTGTGTTGTTTGTGGTTTTGGAAGCTGGGAGATCAGTTTATATCAGCTCCACATAAGGCCAGCATATACAGGCTGTTTTCTACTGAAATAGACACTGGCAAAATGCTCTACAGGATGTTGCTTCTGAGAGAAATGAGAAGTGAGAAAAGAAAAAAAAAACCCGAGGATGTCTAACATTCATGGGCTATTGCAGAAAATACAATATCAATGCACGATGCCATCTGATTCCATCACTATACTTTAATTTTAAAATCTCTTTAAAAAATAATTATGATGAATTATGATGGTTGTTTCTGTTGAAAATGATAGTCAAACATTTCTAGTTGTGGCATTGACCCTTAAAGTGACCAATGTTTATTCAGTGTGAAATGACGCAATTCAGAAACTAATGAAATAGAAGAAACAGCGCTTCACTCGATCACACCAACAAATGTGCGAACTTTAGTCATGTGATTCATAAACATGGCGACTATATTTTATATGCCACACTACATATTGTTCCCAAAATAAAACTGGTAAAACCTCAGACGTTGTATTGAGCAAAGCCTACTGGGAAAAAAAAAAAACTCAAAACATACAGCATTGTGAGATCCCATGTTCATATTTTTACAAGATTGCTTATTTATAATGACAACAGTAACTGTATTTTGGTGGAAACTATGCTAAGGGGTTTATTACATTATATTGTTTATTTGGCCAACATAAATGTTAGATTTCATCAACTGTATCATGTGACTACTCAAGCCTCTGTTATACTTTCCGCGACCGCGATGGCGCGAGGGTCCGCAAGGGTCCGCGTGACGTAAAAATCGTCATCGGGGGTGCGCGCGGAGGCTTGTTGCGGACTGGCGCGTGCCTCCCATTTTTTGTGACCGCGCGGACCAAGGGCGCGCGTTCATTAGGTTAAAACCGCGAAAGAGATGGAAATAACATGGACGCCGAATTTGAAAAAACGGAAAACGCGTGCATTCTAGAAATAGAAACAATGCCTATTTTTCACGCAAGCTGTTGGAAGCGTTTCCAGGCAAAATAGAATAGGAAAATATGTTTATATATCATTTTGACACGAATACATATGAATAAATGTCATTTTGATGTTTGAAAGTGTCTAGGTTTTGACATAAATGCAAATATAAACTTTAAATATTTAAAATATTATCGATTATACTGGCCAGACCGATCTAATGCGTATGCGTTTAACGCGTTTACCGAGCGGACCTCAGCAGAAAGTATAAATACAAGTAGTCCGCGTCCGAGCTGTGCGCAGCTGTCGTGTACGCGTCCAAACTGGAGTAGGCTATAACAGAGGCTTCAGTGAAGCGCGTTCACGTACACAGACGCGCTCATTAACTGTGTTTATTCTTCCTGTCTGAAGAGTTTCTTTATAAACCTCAGATTATCTACTGATATTGTTCGGATCGTAGAGTGATTTTTATCTCAGGCTGTTGGAGATGATGTTGCTCACACTTATTATGTTCTCTTTGAGTTTGTGTTGTCTATCTGGTGAGTTATAAACATGTTTTTATACTTCTAGTAATAATGTATAGTTAAAAATGTTCAGAGGATTTAATTTAGCTGTTAATAATATTGTGTTTCTGGAGTGTTTGGTGACACAGATGCAGTGAAGTCAGTGTCAGCGATGGAGGGAGATTCTGTCACTCTAAACCCTGATCTTACAGACATACAGAGAGATGATGAGATCGTGTGGAGGTTTGGAAACATTCGCATCGCTAGAGTGATCATGAACATTACTAGATATGATGATGATGAGAGATTCAGAGACAGACTGAAACTGGATCAGACTGGATCTCTGACCATCAGTGACATCAGAACCACAGACTCTGGACTTTATCTACTAAGAACCATTATTAGGAATAAGCAGTTTATCAAGAGATTCAATGTTACTGTTAATGGTGAGTAGAGAATTACACTGTACTTTTACTGTCTTCTTCATATTCTTGTACATGTAATCAGGGTAGCCTACTTGTAAAACAGCTTTGGGCCAAAGTTTGATAGAAAATAAAAAATGTCTGACCAATTTCATCAGACACCAGACTGAACAACATCACTAAACTCTGACAGATATGTTCAAGTACATCAATAGTCATATTTAGCATTTAAAGTTTGAACAAAGTTGTCTTTTTTTTTTGTCGATCAAACTGACACTAATGTCTCTTTATCGCCATTACAGTTCCAGACCCACATCCCCCATCACAGTCTCCTCCTCCTCCTCCTCCTCATCCTCCTCCAGTCTCAGTGTCTCTGATAGTGCTGATGTCTTCTTCTGCTGCTGGATCTCTGATGATCGTGGCTGTTATCATGATCTTCTGTATGTGCAGGAAACACAAATACACAGGTACTGTAGATGCACCTACAGCTTATAAATCTGTAAACAATAATGTGGCGCAACAATATTAGACACAAATACATGTTTTGATTGAACATGTCTGTCATTACAGTTGAAGACGAGACTCACGCTGATGCAACACTCTACACACACACTGGACAAATGATGGTGAGTTTAGTGACATTTACATTTATTCATTTAGCCTTTTTTTTTTTTTTTTTTCAAAATGTAATGAGCAATGCAATATAATATTACCACTGTTTTAAACACTGCACATTAAATATTGGCAAATATGTTTAACAAGTTTGTGAAATAGTATATGCTGTTATTCCATTATAAATAAATAATGCTTCCTGTGCTAAATGTCTGTCTGACTTGTTTGCATCTATATATTTAACGCTGTATTCGCTCTTGTCCTGGTATCTGATGTTGAACATGTTTTATTTCCACAGTCACACTTGCTTTTATTTTTGTCACTGTTATGAAAGCTGCTATTGTTTTCAGAATTTTATAATAAAAGTCCTAAGAATATAAAAAGACAGAGATCATTACACACAAACACAAGACCATCATTCAATGTGAGAAACATTGGCCTGTAATATCTATTGATGAATTTTCAGCAAATTTCTGTCATTTATTAATTTTGAGCTCTTGCAGTTTTTGCTTCTGAAACATCAGGTTTGTTTTTCTCCTTTGACCTTTTGTGTTTGTCTTTTCCAACAGAAATCTGAAATGACGGAGGTGGTTTACACATGTTTAATCGCAGATCAATGATCAAACTCTCTGTGATTCTACAAATGATGTGTTGATCATCGTATTGACATTTGTGTTTTACACTGTATTACTCTTTCAAATAAAATAAAATGTATATTTGTTTAATTAAATCATGCTTTTGGATTCCTTTAGACTGATATTGATATTCATATGATCATTATCACAATACAATATTTTGGGCCAGATTTACTTAAAAAAGGGCAAATTAGCTGAGACCGCAATCCCACAAAACCACTGGTGGGAGAGGAAAGTTCAGACAGCAACAATATCACCCTGTAGCCCAAGACTGGTTACCCACTGAAGCTAAGCAGGGCTGAGCCTGGTCAGTACCTGGATGAGAGACCTGGGAAAACTAGGTTGCTGCTGGGAGAGGTGTTAGTGAGGCCAGCAGGGGGCGCTCAACCTGTGGTCTGTGTAGGTCCTAACGCCCCAGGATAGTGGCGGGGACACAATACTGTCAAAGAGCACCGTCTTTTGGATGAGATGTTATACCGAGGTCCTGACTCTCTCATTAAAAATCCCAGGATTTCCTTCAGAAAAAGAGTAGGGGTGTAACTTCGGCATCCTGGCCAAATTTGCCTATTGGCCCCCTTTCATCATGGCCTTCTGATCATCCCCATATATATTGATTGGCTTCATGACTCTGTCTCCTCTCCAATAGTAAGTGTGTGTTGGGCGTTCTGGTGCAATATGGCTGCCGTCGCATCATCCAGGTGTTGCTGCACATTGGTGGTGGTTGAGGAGATTTCCCCCCTTCAAATGTGAAGCGCTTTGAGAAAAAAAAAGGTTTTCAAGTTTAAAAACTGCATTTAAAAAATAACAAAAACATTTAAAAAAAAATGTTAATATTCACATGTTAAACTGATATTATTATATTTAGTTTACTGGCTTTTATAAACTAGATATTTTCTAAAAGGGAACAAGGGTGTCAAACCCTAATCCTGAAAGACAATCTTGCTGCAGGGTTTAAATCAAACACAACAAAACCTGCTAAAAGTCTTCAGATTTACTTGGAAATCTGACCAGCTCTAAGGCTGTAGATGAGAAAAACTTTTGTATGCCTACATTTTAGGCCAGATTTACTAATAGCCTGTGCCAGCACAAACCCTCATTTGGCATTAAAAAACTGAGAAATTTATAAGAAAAAAAAAAAAAAGATTTTTAAAAAACTTTAAAAAAGAGACGTGTACACTGTTATTTTTGCTCTTTTTTATGTTATTGCATTAACACATTTGTATAAAAAAAGAGTAGAAGAGTAGGCTAGTAGTTATTTGTCTTGTATTGGTTTGATTAATACCTCCTTAAAAACGCAAAACAAATTAATAAACTATAAGAAAAGACAATTTATAAAAATATGTCACATTGTATTTGATGTTTTTTTATATTAGATTAATAGATTACACACTCAAGCAAACATTTGTAACTGGTTTGTAAAAGGTATTTTTATGCATGTTTGGGTTGAGATTTCGTTGCATTTTCGCCATTTTGACCAGCAGATGTCGCCAGCGAGCAACATGATGGTGAGTAATGATGACAAACCCTGTAATGCGGCTGTTATAGAGGCATATCTCCGTGTGGTGCTGTTTGGTATTGCAGCTTGGCTTGTAGTTATTTATTTTAAAGGCTCTAAACAAAATGTAAGATTTTGTTTTCCTCACAGTCTTTGCTAAATGTGAATTAGTATTTTTAATTCACCTCGACAAAGGCTTGCACGAACTGTTGCACGAGCAGTCGTGCATCATGTAGAGTGACTTACTGAGAAGGATGACCACTACCAACGCTGCAATCATTTTCATATTTATATACAGGGCTAAAGGACCCCATAGTGTGTGATTTCTGAAAAACTATCTTTTTACAGAACATTTATTGAGCAACACATTTTGGAAAACGCCCGATGAAACCGAAAGTCTCGATACACAAAACTGAGTTTGCTGAACGGCCACAATCGTTCTCGCTGGCCCCAGCCCATACTGTCCAGGCCTGACTGGTTTGAACTGGATAAATATCACAAACTGTCTCGTCACACACACACACACACACACACACACACACACACACACACACACACACACACACACACACACACACACACACACACACAGAGAGAGAGAGAGAGAGAGAGAGAGAGAGAGAGAGAGAGAGAGAGAGAGAGAGAGACACTACAACGACTCTCCGCCTCCCGTTGACCTATAAAGAAGTTTCTAGGAGATCCGTCTGGTTTTAATGTCATACATTCATTGTTTATTTCAGATTTCGGGCGTTTTTTTTTTTTAAACAACAATAGCCTATAGATCTGATCAATGCCTCATTATACACAACTTTCATTATTTGTGTGCCTATGGCATTTAATTGGTAAGTAGATTTTTTGTTTATCGACACATTTGAATCATATTTACTAATCTGCATTGTTTCCAGACAAATATTCTGTCAATTCTTACTATAATGTTAGATGGAGTTTTTCATTCAGGTCTCTGATCACTATAGTTTTGATGGATATATTTCTCATCTGGAAAATAGTGTGATTAGATGATTTTATTTCAGTGAAGCACAACTACACATGTCTTATTTATTGTAGGCCTGTCAGTTTCTCAAGTTATTTTGCCACTAAAGCTTTTCATTTGACCAAAACATTTGCTGTAATGTCCTTTTTTTTCTTTCTATATTTTAGTGAGATTCTATTTGCAATGATTTTAAAAGAGAGAGAGAGAAAAAAATAGAATGTTTAGGGCATTGCGGTAAAAAAAAAAAAACTAAAACATTTAATTTTAAAATGAAACCAAGATCATCATCTGTGTCTGATGAACACATATATATCAAGATATTAAATGTTACTGTTAATGGTGAGCATAATTACAGTGTAATTTATTCAGTCCTCTTCATTAAGTCCGTACTTAATCATTGGCATAATCTTTAACACTTTTCTCACCAGTGCTTTTATTATTTTTATCTTTTTTAAAGCATTTTTTTAATCATTTTCATTAAAGTTTCTTGGCCCCCAGAATATTTTGTTGTATTGATATCGGAATATGCAATATATCAAAAGAACGAACAGACCCTCTGTTTTTAAACAAACAAACAAACAAACAAACAAACAAACAAAAAGTATTCTAGCATCATGCATTTCTTTTTTATCAACACTTGAATATGGGTGAGTTACATTGAAAAAAAATTTTTGAGCAAAAATCGTGTTTTTGTCAAAAACTAAGTCTGGATCGGATTCAGAACGATGATCAAAACACAGATGGAGTAGATCGAGTCCATCAACACCCTTAATGCTTCACAGTCCTAGAGCTCGTCCTCGGTCGACTTTTCATCATTAGACAGTTTTGTTTTATCTGCTGTTTAATACTGATGATTGCATTATTTTATGCATCTGCTTATAAGATATCATTTTGTTTCTGTTTCTTTTTCCCCTGTGTTTTGAACATGAGATCCAGTTCTCTTTCAGAAGATGTCATAGTGCCTCCTGCCCTAGTCTAGATAACAGTAAAAACACAGAAAGCTGGAAATCTCCATCATTGGCGGGGAGAGAGTTAGTTAGTCCAACCAGGATTTCACCAGGACTTTTTTTTTTTTTTTTTTTTTGCTGCATTTTGTTGTTGTTTTGCTGTGAATTACTAAAATTGTAGTTCTGGCTCCTCATGTAAACTTTCTTTTTCAGACTTTATTAATAGGCCTAAATCAGTTTTTTTCTCGGTAGTGAAGTCAAAACATAATCATTCTCATTTACATGACATAATCGGCCAAAGAACGTGCATGTAAACAAGCTCAATATACACTGACACTGATCATATCCCATATGCTTTTTTAAATGTTATAAATTATTTCATGATTTAAAAAAAAAAAGTAAAAATAAGACATAAATGCAAGCTGCCACAAATAATGCTGAATCTGGACTTGACTTTGTTCTCCAGGAGTGTTTGGTGACAGAGATGCAGTGAAGTCAGTGTCAGTGATGGAGGGAGATTCTGTCACTCTAAACCCTGATCTCACAGACATACAGAGAGATGAAGAGATCGTGTGGAGGTTTGGAAACATTCGCATCGCAAGAGTGATCATGAACAATCCTAGATATGATAATGATGAGAGATTCAGAGACAGACTGAAACTGGATCAGACTGGATCTCTGACCATCAGTGACATCAGAACCACAGACTCTGGACTTTATCAACTAAGTACCGTTATTAGGAATAAGCTGTATATCAAGAGATTCAATGTTACTGTTAATGGTGAGTAGATAATTACAGTATTTCTTATGTCCTCTTCATATTCAAAATGTATACAGTATAATCATTGTCATCATAACCCTTAATTAGTCCAACCAGGATTTCGCTAGACTTTTTTCTATTCATAGAAGACTTGCCTAAAGATTCTTCTGATTTGTAAAAGTATTGCTGTTTTAAAGTCTGTCATCATTAATCAGTTCAGACCCGTAATGAAGAAATTACTTTCTGAACCAACTTTCTGCAAACAAAATGCACAAAAACCGGTAAGAAAATCCAAGTTTTGAAAAAGGTAAATATATGCCAGTATAAAGTAGGCTACTCTGCAGGCCTTCTCCAGGTCTTTATCATTTTATTACAATTATGTGTGGGGCTCCATAACATTCCCTGTGATGTTATTGTTTAGAGAGAGAGTACCCCCAATATGTCTTTATGTTATTTTTATTGTTCACTTGGATAGTTCTTATGTATTCTAAATTCATGATGGGGTTAATGGAGGAAATGTGTTTAAATCAATGTTGGTGCAAATGCATAAAACACTTAATTTATGCTCAAGCAAGCACGTTGTTTTAGCGATCATCCAGGGCGCCCACGAAAGACAGGTAGTAGAAACCGACGTGGAGTAGAAAGAAAAGAACTTTGTAATGTTGTTTTGTAATGTTGTGAACGCATGCAGAGTTTTTGTGTACTGCGAATAAATGCCCTGGTAATGTAAGCAGTGACTTTTGATGTTTAAGTTTTCACATTCAGTATGGTATGGTCAAGTCTATTATACTTGGACTATATATTTTGGAGGAGTTTGCGAGGGTCAGTGGCGTTTATGTATAGCCTACATCAGACACTCCAAGCATCTACACAATGCAAGTGTCTGACCATAGCTAGCTACATAAAGCCATAATACCAACTTCAACGACAGTGTTTAATTAAAGGAACACTCTACCGTTTTTTTAAATAGGGCTTATTCACATTCTTTCCTACATTTAGATAGGTGGGTAAATGCATTTTTGTCTCAGTGCATGCATTGTTTTAGTTTGACAGGGTCGGCGCTAGCTTAGCTTAGCATAATGAATGGAATCCTTTGTTGCCAGCTAGCATGTCCTGAGTAAAAGTGATATAAAAAATTAAAACAACCCACCTAATTACTTCTTGTGGCCTGTGCATTCACAACAAGTACAAATAGCGATGCAGATTAACACTAGGTGATTTCCAAGGCAGATATTGACCTAGGCCTATGTATTAAGTACTATATTAGGTGGAAGCACAGGCGAAGCACAGGCGAAGCACTGCTACTTGGGCGTGATATCTCTGCGCCCAAGTAGCAGTGCTTTGCCTGTGCTTCTTCCGAATATAGTCCCTAGTCAATATCTGCCTAGGAAATCACCTAATGTTAATCTGCATCGCTATGTGTACTTGTTGTGAATACGCAGGCCACAAGAAGTAATTAGGTGGGTTTTTAAAAAAAAAAAAAAAATCACTTTTACTCAGGACATGCTAGCTGGCAACAAAGGATTCCATTCATTATGCTAAGCTAAGCTAGCGCCGACCCTGTCAAACTAAAACAATGCATGCACTGAGACAAAAATGCATTTACCCACCTATCTAAATGTAGGAAAGAAGGTGAATAAGCCCTGTTTCAAAAAACGGTGGAGTGTTCCTTTAAATATGAGGTTTATGGAGGGTTACACCAGCAATATTAGATTGGATCACCCTGATTTAAATACAAACTTTTACAGATAACCAAATCCGGATTACCAGTGCTCTTAATATTAGGCTACTACATATCACAACGTAGACTACAAACTAAATAAAGAACAACACGTAATTATCTTTAAAAAAATTAATTCAGTGATTTTACTAGGCCTACATTTTTTATTTGACCATCATCATCATCATTTAAATATTTTGTGAAGTAAAAGTAGAAATAGAGATAGAGGGAGAGTACAGTGATTCTCAAAACGTATTTAATAATTATTATACAATCTGCTTTGTGTTAAACTAGCATGCTCAACATGTATGATTAAATATGTAGGCTACATTAAAACAGCATTGCAGAAAGTGTGTTTTCATGTTCAGTCACTAGGAGGCGCTGCAGGATCTTCATCTGCTCTTGAAGATCAGCGCACAATCTGAGCTCTGAAGACAAACAATGAGACACTCTGATCCTGCTTTGTTTAAACTAGTATTTTAGTCTGTGAAGCAAGTACGAAAACTATAGAAACCTGTTTGAAAGATTTTGAACAGTTCTGTTACAGTATTCGGATGTTTTTCACTGTTTTCACTGATTGGCTGATCACTGATGTATCAGATATTCTCACATTAGGACACTAGGGGGCGATGATGATGATGATGATGATGATGATGATGATGATGATGATGATGACGCCTTTTAACAAGCCTCAGAGGATTTTTCTACCGAAAATTTGTGAAATAAATGGATTATTTTTGTAGCCTATTCACCATATATCCACCCTAGAAGATGATCTGAGAGAACAGTATGTAAAGCATATACATAAACCCCAAAGTTTATCAATTTGATCAAAACACATTTATAACATATATTTGCTACCCTTCTGACAAATCCAGTCTTTTTTTTTTTTTTGTCTTTTTAGTTCTGGTTTATGGTTTTGGAAGCTGGGAGATCAGTTTATATCAGCTCCAAATAAGACCAGCATACACAGGCTCCTTTCTACGGAAATAGACACTGTCAAAATGCTTTACAGGATGTTGCTTCTGAGAGAAATGAGAAGTGAGAAAAGAAAAAAAAGAGAATGAAGAAAAAAAAAAGAACATTCAATAGGCTATTGCAGAAAATACTGCATTGGTATTGCCATAGTAGACTATATATCACTACACCATGCAATCTGATTCCATCGCTATACGCCGAGTCATTTTAAAATTACTTTAAAAAATATTTATAATGAGGTTGTTTCTGCTGGAAATTATAGTCAAACATTTCCGTAGGAAGTTGAGACATTGACCCTTAAAGTGTCAAATGTTTATTCAGTGTGAAATGACACAGTTCAGAAAATAAATAGATGAAACAGCGCTTCACTCGATCACACCAACAAATGTGTGAACTTTAGTCATGGGCTTCATAAACATGCTGACCATATTTATATGCTACAGATGTTGTTCCTAAAATAAAACTTGTACAACTTCAGGACGTTGCATTGAGCAACTAAGCCAAATGAAAAGAAATAAAAAATCTTATGGTTACAAGAACCAATTTATTGTGCTTTAGAAGATTATTTATTTATAATGACAATAGTAACTATCATGAAACTGACACAAAGGGTTGAGGATGTAGTATTTACTGAAAGGGTAACCCACAATCAGAGATCACGAAATCAAACCAAAAGTAGGGAAAGGTCAAAACACAGGTAAACAGTCCAACAGTCATGGGGCACAGGAACACAGGCAAGAGCAGAAGACCATGACCATGCAGCACACTTCTAAATGCAGTGTAGACATATACAAGAGTTTGCAATGAATGCCTGAATGGCTGAGTGAATAGGGTTTATATTATAGAGACCAGGCAATGAGTTATGGGTAATGTTGTCTTTGATGGAAATACAGTAGTCTGTGGTGAATGCCCTCTGGTGGCTATCAAGGCACTCCAGCTGGTGATCATGACAGTAACTATATTTCGGTGGAAACTATGGTTATCATGTTAAGGGGTTTATTACACTGATTTCATCGACTGTGACTAGTGACTCATGAACTGTGTCTATTCTCCCTGAGGAGTTTCTTTATAAACCTCAGATTATCTACTAATATTTTTCAGATCATTGACTAATTTTATCTCAGGCTGTTGGAGATGATGTTGTTTAAACTTATTTTGCTCTCGTTGAGTTTGTGTTGTCTGTCTGGTGAGTTATAGCCTAAATACATTTTTATGTCTTTACCTTTAGTGATAAATGTACTGCTGTTGGAATGGAATAACAAGAAATGAAAAGACGGATCATCTATTTGTTTTTTCATTAAGTTTAACTAATTTTTCAAATGGTTTTGATATTTAATCAAGTGGTACTCACTGCAGAGTCAAATGACATCAAGCTCCACCTCTCTGGATGTCTAAAGGGGATAGTGGGTAGGGTTAGGGTATGGTTGGATATTCTAGCTCCACCCATTAGGCCCAAATTACATTCGCTCCTCCTCACTGGATGACTATGAGGAGGAGCTAAGCTCCAATCATTTGTTCTGCAATGAGCAGTCTCTCTGATTTATTCGTACATGTGTGCAGCGCTGAAACGGCCTTTTCATCTGATGGGACCGTCTTCAGTACAGGCCCAGGTAGAATAAGAGTCACAATGACAAATCCCACTTTAATACGCTTTTGTCGCGGTGCGAAACCATCACTTGCTGAAATTGGGTCACAGTAGAGTTTTATTAAAATAAAATTCTAAACAAACTGGCCCCCATGATGAATGACATGTAACGAACACAATTTTATTACATACTAAATTGGTTGATGTTGCTTTATGTTGGCTTGAGAAAGAGAGTAACTGACTTCAAACTCGGCACAGACCTTCTTGACTCGCTTATATCTTTTCTAACTGGTCGGACTTACTTTCCAAAAAAAAAAAAAAAAACATTGACTTGCGTTAACTAAGCAATGAAGGCTGTAATATTTAATGTTGTCCATTAGAGGGGGCGACAGGATAAGAAATTGTGTCAGTCTACTCTTTTTCTCTTTTTGCATCAGTTTCAATGACAAATAAATGCTTGAATTGCATTCATAAATGGGCCATAACTGTGTATGAGAACAATCTGTAAAACTATTTAAAACTTTCTATTCAGGCTTTTTAGCCCTACTTCAAAGTTTGCCATTCTCTAGTTTCTTTTAAAGCAACACTTAAGAACTTTTCCTCTTCAGTCGCCCAACAGGTTAGAAGTGGATTTGTCCATTACCTGTGTCGTAAATAATTTAGCCTACCATTGCATGCACGCTCGTTGTTTATCCAGCACCGGCTTTGGAATGAACGATGTCCACAGACAAGGTAGAGTATGTTGCATGATTTTATTAAAGAATAATGTATTGTGACATCAGAAACGAAGAAAAACTAAATAATGCCTATTGTAACGCTTGACGTAAAGCAAGTCAAATTTGTAGTTTCTTATGTCTCATTCGAACTACAGAAATGCGACCCGATCTGGCAAACTTACATGTGGTTATAGCAGATATAGGGCTGCAAAGCGAATCCAGAAGAGCCTTTCACCTTGTTACGACTTGATGAACCACTGAAACGATTTAAATATTATTTTAAGGTACAAAATAATCTTTAGAGTTGCTTTAAGATATTGTTATTCACATTGGTTTATGCATTTAATGTTTGCCCATTTAGACCTTTTATTTATCATGAGCTCTATGTTTTAAGATGTACTAGGTGTTGATAAATCACATTCAGTTAATGTGAAGAGCTAACGTTAGGAGATGGTCCTCAATGCAGAGCACAAAATCCGGGGGGAGGAGTCGGATCTAGATCCAACTCCTCCCACCTTACATACCT
Organism: Squalius cephalus; assembly: GCF_949319135.1. NCBI lineage: Eukaryota > Metazoa > Chordata > Actinopteri > Cypriniformes > Leuciscidae > Squalius > Squalius cephalus. The sequence goes on from NC_137134.1 coordinate 26,287,743, forward strand.
AAACCTACCAGTCTCCACCCCCTGATCCCTAAACCCACCCCTAAACCTACCCATCTCCACCCCTAAACCTACCAATCTCCACCCCTTATATAAGATCCGACTCCTCCCCCCGGATCTTGTGTACTGCATTGAGGTGCTACTGGGTGTTAGGGCCAATGTCCTGTAAAGATCGGCTAATTAAACACACCTGAACCAGCTAAGATCTTTGGGATTTTAAGAAATGTCCAGGAAAGTGTGTTGGAACTGGTTGGAGCTGAACTCTGCAGAACATGATCCTCCAGGTTCAGAAAATCTATAAATGAATTTGCACAGTTGGGTGTCTATGCAGATATGTATACAGTAAGTACAATGGAAAAATATTCTATTCTCACAACACATGCAAATTAAACTGCAATGTTTTTGAACTTTTGAAGATTTCTTTCCTGTAAAACTATCCCATTTGCGAATACCCTGCTTGAATCTAACTGAACAAATGTTATTGCAGGTGGAAAATAATGCATACTGTTTTACACAGAATTCCACAAAACTCGTAGTGACCTCAAGAACATTAGATCATTAGATGTTACTGCAGGAAGAGTGGAAAAATGCACACTGTTTTACACATACCTTGTAGTGACCAAGAACACTATAGGCCTGCAACTTATGTGATGACAAAATCTTCAGATCTGCATTTAAGGCATTGCCTTGAGTTCTCCATCCATTGGTCAATACAGACCTTGCACCCCATCACACTCCTGCAGCATGAGGTGAACACATGGTTCTTCAATGATATATTGATAAAGAAAATGTAAAATTCAACATTAACTGCAGCTGGTGCCAAATAAACATGATTGTGTTTTGGAAAACAGTAAGTCAAATGATATCAATTCCAGCTGATATCATGCTAAAAATGATACAACCATTGGCCCTGACTCTTCAAATTAACTAAATGTGATTTATCAACACCTCTTTACCCTTGTGTTGTGTTCAAAACACAAGTGGCGTTCCAGTCAAAAATGACCGGCCTACAAATAATAGCTTATAAATCACTAGTTATGCTATATTATGACCCAATTTTGGATTCAATCTTTTTGTCAACTAGTTTTCTTTTCTTTCAATTAGGACTGGTTTTATATTTTTGTTTGCATCGGATTAATTGTAGGCCTCATTTATCTGAGAGTAGGGATCTAATTTTATGTCTATATCTATATCTATTTTTTTTTTTTGTGGAAATTTAAACAAAATCAGAAAAAAATGCACTGTTGATCACACTAGTCTACTCTAATGATTAACCCGGAAGTTTGTTTTGAAAAGCTTTTATTTTGTACAAAATGGCACATAGTCACACTTGTGGTGTCAATAACGATCAGCCAGGAAGGCGGGGCCAAGATGGCGCCTGTGTGAGTCGTGTTGTACTTTGCTCTTAAGCGTTTATGTGCAATTCTTGACCTAACCTGTCCTCATGTGAATAAAATCGGTAAGCTACTAACTATTACAAGTTAAGAACCCTTACAACGGAATTTTTCTTGATGATGGATGTTTCCTGTACGCACTTTCATGGAAATTAACCTGTAGGCCTATGCTATTTGAGAAGTGACTGCTCTTTCCATCGGTTATAACAATTCGGTCTCGTCATAAAATTTATTTTCCTCATCGCAACATGGAAGACGCTTTAGCAGTAAAACGTGTGCATGATTACACGCCACCTGTGCAGGCGGATAAATCTGCTCTTTCAACGTTACCTGATACTCCGACCAAGAGCCCACAATCGAAGATGCGACGACATACAGAGCCATCAAATGCTGTTCTCTTGGAAGCAATTGAGAAACTAGGGAAAAAACAAGACGATTTTTTGGAGAAATTAACGGCAATTGAACACTCTGTCTCCTGTAACTCAAGCCGCATCGTTGAACTTGGAACTAAAATGGAAGCGATCTCAGACAAGGCCGATCTTGCCGTTACAAACTCCAGTGTGATGAAGGATCAAGTTACATCGCTAAAGACCGAAAACAAACAACTTTGGGAAAAGCTGGATGAATTGGAGGCGTACAAAAGACGGTGGAACTTAAGGATAGCTGGTATCCCTGAAGAGGAAGGTGAGAATGTAAAGATGGCTGTGATGGAAATATTGCGCTTTGTTTCACCATCTCTAACAGATGTTCTCCAGTCTTCCATCGATGTGGCCCACAGGCTTGGAAAGAAAGGGCTCACTCAGCCTCGTCGTATTATTGTGCAGTTCATCTCTCGCACGCACCGTGACCTCATCTGGGCCGACGCAAAGCGTTCCGAAATTCTCAAACAAAAGAATATCAGGATAACGGAGGACTTAACACAACGCGCAAGAGATGCTCGAAACAAACTGTGGCCACTCGTGAACCAAGCTAGACAGGAAGGTAAACGTGCAGGGTTTCAGGGTTCAGCTGCCATCATCGACGGGAAGAAAATTACAGTTGACAACATATAAGTGACTCTTTACCGCGTCTCTGACATTCTGCGAGGTTTCTCATCCTCATGGAACTTATTTCTTGTTAGGGTTCCAACCGAGATTAGAGAAATGTTAAACTTGTTCTTACTACAGTGAGGAGGTCTGGATAAGTGTTGCACTCACTTTTTTTTCTACTTCCATTCAGAAGTTTTAGTTTTATTTACTAAACAATAGATTTTGGTTACACGTTCTTGGTGTTTATTTCATGTCATTTAGGTTGAAATGTTTTTCACTCAATGTTAGGGGAATCCGAGACTTAACTAAACGTAAAGCTTTATTTCTTTTCTGTAAATCGAAATGTAGAGATGTCTATTTTTTACAAGAAACGCATTCAGTTGTGAAAGATGAAAGTTTCTGGTCGAACCAGTGGGGGAGTAAAATTATCTACTGTCATGGTTCCAACAATTCTGCTGGGGTTATGATTTTATTTAATCAGCACTTTAATTACACTGTACTTGAATCACATTGTTCAAATGAAGGAAGATGGTTAATTATTGTTATCCAGTTTGGGGAAAACATTGTTACTCTAGGAAATGTATATGGCTTTAACAGATCCAGTCTTAATAGTTGTCTCTTTACAGATTTAACCTCCAAGTTAATTTCTTTAAAAGCAAAATACCCATCTGCATCACTAATTATGGGTGGGGACTTTAATGAGGCTCCTGATTTATGCTATGATAGATTTCCTCCAAAATATGGCACTACTACTGTTAACAAAATAATTAGTGATATATGTTCCACTCTCTCTTTGGTAGATATTCATAGATTCTTACATAATGATTCTTCCCCTTCCTTCACTTGGTTTAAGCCTGATTTGACACAAAAATCACGTATTGATTTTTGGTTAATATCTGATAATCTGATTTCTTCTGTTAAATCATGTTCTATTTCCAATGCACCTTTAACTGATCATGCAGGTATCGAGTTAGAAATTTCTGACGTTAATTATAACTTATTTAGGAAACCAGGGTATTGGAAATTGAATAGCTCTTTATTAAACAATTCTGATTATTGTTTGGGTATTAAAGGCATAATTGATTCTTTTACAAAAAATACTAATATTTCTTATACCTTAAACTGGGAATTGTTTAAATATGAGTGTCGAAAGTTCTCTATAAAATTTAGCAAAGATCTTTTAAAGTCCAAACGATTACAATTTGAAATTATATTGAAAGAAATTAACCGCATTACTTGTCTTGCCAATCCAAATGATGCAGAGAAAGAAAGTTTATACCTATTAAGAGAAAAATTAGACTCCTTTTATATAGAAAAGGCTAAAGGGGCCTTCATTAGATCTAGGGCCAAATGGCTAGAAGCCGGCGAAAAAAACTCTGCATACTTTTTTAATTTGGAAAAAAAACGAGCCGAACTAAAAAAAATTTCCTCTTTGTATATTGACAACACTCTTATATCAGATGACAAAATAATTTCAAAATTTGTTTCAGATTTTTACCAAAAATTATATACATCATCTTTTAATCCTGATTCAAGTGATTTATTTTTTAACAAGATACAACCTTACATTCCTAGTATAAGCATAAACAGCAAAAACCTTTGTGAAGAGGAGATATCATTGAAAGAATTAGATGATATCATTAAAAAAACACCTTTTAACAAAAGCCCAGGACCTGATGGTTTACCGTTTGAGTTTTACAGATGTTTTTGGGAAGAACTTAGAGAGTTTATTTTGAATGTGTTTAATGAGTGTGCAGCAAATGAAGAACTTACAGAATCTATGAAACAGGGAGTAATAACACTAGTTCCAAAACCAAATAAAGACGTTTTGCATTTAGATAACTGGCGCCCAATCACACTGCTTAACTCGGATTACAAATTGTTAGCATCTCTATATGCCAATAGGTTAAAACCATGCTTGGAGGAAATCATATCTGTGTCACAGTCTGGATTTATGAAGGGAAGAAATATTTCAAACAATATTAGACTGGTTTTAGACCTTTTAGATTATTCAGATTTAGTAAATGAGGAAGCTCTTATTTTATTTTTAGATTTTTGTAAGGCTTTCGATACAGTAGAGCACAATTTCATGTATCAAGCTCTTTATCATTTTGGTTTTGGCCCAACTTTTACAAAAATGATGCACACATTCTATAATAATATCTCAAGTAGTGTTTCTTTATCCAGTGGTACGTCTTCTCGTTTTGGTATCAAAAGAGGAATTAGACAGGGATGCCCTATTTCCCCATTTTTATTTTTATTAGTAGCCGAAACTTTGAATCTTTACACTCTGCATTGCTCTCAAGTTAAAGGTATTGAGATAGGAGATTTCACTTTAACTATTAGTCAACTTGCTGATGACACTTGTTTATTTTTGAAAAACAAAGATCAGGTCCCTGTTATTTTGGAGGCACTTAAATTGTTCTCTGATGCCTCAGGTCTATCTGTGAATCAATCTAAGAGTGAGATTATGGCTGTACATCAAATTGGAGACTCAAGTATATCTGGAATACAGGTTAAACAATTAGTCAGATACTTGGGTATTGTAATTAGTAAATCAGACACAGAGAGACTAACAGAGAATTTTTTTCAAAGATTACAAAAAACAAAAAATATCTTTAACTGTTGGCTCCAAAGAAATTTATCTATTCAAGGTCGTGTATTGATTTCAAAGGCTGAAGGGATCTCCAGAATTGTATATCCAGCGTTATCTCTTTATGTAGATTCTAAAATGTGTGCCGCAGTTGATAAAATCTTATTTAAATTTATTTGGAGAGGTAAAACTGAATATATTAAAAGGAAAACCATAATCAGAAGTGTATCAGAAGGAGGACTAAATGCTTTAGACTTTGACACTATCAATAATATATTTAAAATTAATTGGATCAAACATTGTCTTTGTGAAAATAACCTCCCATGGTTTTTCATTCCCAATTTAATCTTCAAAGAATGTGGTGGTCTTAATTTTTTACTTGCTTGTGATTTTAAATGTACTAAACTCCCAATTAAGCTGTCTAACTTTCACAAACAAGCTTTGAATGCATGGAAATTAGCTTACAAGCACAATTTCTCACCTCATTCCTGTGTTATTTGGAATAACCAATATATATTATTCAAAAACAAAACCATTTTTTGGAACGATTGGTTTAACAAAGGTTTAATTTTTGTTACAGAATTGATAAATCAATCAGGTGACCTACTTAATTATAATGAATTTGTTAATTATCTTGGGACAAATGTATCTTCTAAAGAATACTTTAAACTCATTCATTGTATCTCCCCGAAACTACTTTATCTTATAAAAAACGAAAAGATATATAATCCTGCAATTGGTTCTCTTCCTAGTCTGACTGTTGGAGGCCTTTCCATTAGAGATAAAAAATTTAATAATGTATATATCAGAAGAATTTTAACCAAAGAAAAAAGCTCTTCACCTAAGGCAATGGTGAAGTGGAAACAGAATTACCACTTCCTTGTTTTTAAGAACTTGTGGTCTGATATAAATAAATACGTAATTCCTAATAAAGTCAAAGAAACTCACTATAAAATAATAAACAGATACTATCCATGTAATGACTTTATTAGTAAGTTTAAAGAAGGGTTTTCACCATTATGCAGTTTCTGTAAAGAAGAAAATGAAACAATTGTACACTTATTTTTCAGTTGTAATTATTCTAAATTATTTTGGTCCCAAGTTTCTTGGTTTCTTTTTGAGTTATTTTATAAGTTTGTCACAATAACTGATGTAATGGTCTTGTTTATGGATTGTGATTCTGGGTTACTGGAAATGGATAATATAATTAAACTTCTTATTCTATTTGGAAAATATCATATACATAAAGCAAAATGTATATCGACTGTGCCAAATGTTAGACTATTTTCCACTGATCTGAAGATTTTTTATGACTCTTTAACTTCAATACAAAGCAACCGAAAAGCTCTAAAGACATCTAAACTGTTGAAAAAGATACTTAATGTATTAGAAACATGATTTACATGTGATATAAGATGCAGAATTTTGATTTTTTTTTTATGGATTCAAATGTCTCTGTATTCCCCTTTTTGTTATATCAATAAAAAAAAAAAAATAAAAAAAAAAAAATGCAAAAAAATAAAAAAAAAAATAAAAAAAAAATAACGATCAGCCATTGAAAGTGAATGGGAGAGACTGAAAATAAGAGAGAAAAAAAAATTAAAAACTATTTTGAGTGTTACACACATTCTTTTTCACAGAGAGGAATTTTAGCCTACCCTGAACTGCTTCTAATATCCATTCATCCATCTTACATTACCACACACACACACGCACACACACATATACACACTCACATGTGCATTGTTGTCGCTTTGGATAAAAGCATCTGATAGCTAAATTATTAAATGTAGGCCTAAAGTAGAATTGTAGAATTAGAAAGCTCAACAATTAGCCCTGCAATTGCATTTTTACTAGTAAGAATTGAATTAGACGGCTCTCTAAATGTAATTGTTAGTCTAAACCTGAATGAGCACTTTAATTTAATTCTTAATAGTGAAAATAAAATTACGACGAGTTGCCATAAAGAATTCTAATTGCGGAGCTCTACGCTGGGGGGCGATCTCAGTGAATTCTCACGATTCATAGGTTCACAGAGATTGCCTTTACTTACCTTTAGCCTACACATCTAATATGGGATTAACATTTCAAGGTGCCGACTGATGGATTCGAACGTCGTCATCATCTTCATCATCATCTGAGACAAACCAGTTTATGGTGCATTAACAACTGCAGCTGGACGATAATATTTATAATAATAGTAAGACAATATTACTTTCACAATGCATATGTATAATCACGTGCACTACTACTAATATAATAGGCTATACAACGAATTTGCTATTAATATAACAAATGTTCACACCAGAGCAGCATTCCACAACTCAGTGTGTCAGATAGCCTACATGTGCATTCTGACTAAATGTTTTGTTTTATTTGTTTTTTTTTGTTTGTTTGTTTGTTACGACGTTTAATTAGACTAGTACAGAATTGTGTGTGTTTCTTTTAGCCTACACTGGTTTTAGCTTAACAAACTGACACTTACACACCCACTCGTGCATCTAATTAACCACGGCTCTCGATCTACTGTTAAGATAGTTTAGATAAACACTTTTTTTATGAGAAATGTAATGGTTTTAATGCCACACTTGCATTGTTTAGTTCTGACTAAAAGTGTTATTTAAAACATTTCGAGCGCTGCTTAAATGAAAATGGTTAACATAATACTTTTATTCTGCATATGGCATCTTGTCGGTAAGTTCAAATCTTCTATATTCATTGACACATTTAATCTAATATAGCTAAGTTTCTTTTTCATGTCAGTTTTTTGTTTTAATTTTAGATAAAGATGCTATCTTTGATATTACTGTGAGAAGTAGTTTGAATTCCGGTTTTTGATCACTATTTTGGTGCATGATTGACAGACAGATTTAGTTCCCTTCCTGGTTAAACACTTTATATCTATCATTAAATTATTCATACTTGAAATATCCTAATATATAAGACAATTGAAAGCGATTATTAGGTAGTCAGTGGCTCTCCGATAAATTTCAGATTTAAGAGCTTAATGTTCTTCAGAAAATCTTCTCGAAATCACACTTTTCAAATTAGACTACCTTATCCAGGTTGAGGAGAATTCAAATTAGAAATATCTTGATTTTTAGTTGTTTTAGTTCATTTTAATTTTTTTAGTTCATTTTAATTAATTAATTAGTTCAGTTTAATTAAGTTCACCAAAACAAATGTTGTAGTATACTTTTATTTCTTACTATATTCCATTGAGGTCCCATTTCCAGTGTTTGATTCACTATTGAATCTAATAAGCAGACAGCTGTAAAAATAAATAAATAAATAAACAGAAAGTTGAACAATTGTTTAATTGACTACATAAAATGCCTTCATTTGTGTCTGATGAACTGTTCCTGTTGGTTCTCCAGGAGTGTTTGCTGATAACAATGAAGTGAAGTCAGTGTCGGTGATGGAGGGAGATTCTGTCACTCTAAACCCTGATCTTACAGACATACAGAGAGATGAACAGATCGTGTGGAGGTTTGGAAACGATCGCATCGCTATAGTGATCATGAACATTCCTACATATGATGATGATGAGAGATTCAAAGACAGACTGAAACTGGATCAGACTGGATCTCTGACCATCAGTGACATCAGAACCACAGACTCTGGACTTTATCAACTAAGAACCATTATTAGGAATAAGGAGTTTATCAAGAGATTCAATGTTACTGTTGATGGTGAGCATAATTACATATGTTTTCTTCTATCATTGTCATATTCAAAATGTACATAATTATTGTAATAACCCACAATGATATTTGAAGATTATTGATTAGAAATCTTGAAGATACATTTCAGATGCAGTTTATTATTATTTTTTAACCTTATTCTAACATTTACAGTATATTTATCAAACAAAATAATTAAAATCACCAAACATTATCCCTCCAGTCCATGAAAAACATCCAGGTCCACATTATATTACCTGGCACACAAGGACAAAAGGAACACACATATTATAGAACTGAAATAGTTTATTATTAAATAAACTTCTTCCAAGTGTCATGAGCATCAGTGTATGTCTGATCCATTGTGCTCTTACAGGAGGAAACACAGATATATTACAGCAATATGCAACATTTCACAATGAATAAAAGAACTGTGATTAGCCAAACTCTGTATGACATGGGTGAATTACTACAGATCCAGGGGCATTACACATTTTTGTACATTTATTTGATGACATCAGAGCAAAATAACTTACAAGAACATTCAAGTGCAATTTACTGAAAGTACAGCAGGACAGGATATGCATTTTAATGAAATGCATAATTAACTTTAATGAACTCAACCTAACAAAGATGAAGTAACGCTAGGTGGGTCATTCCATATCAACTCAACCAGAGGTCCCTGGCTAAAAAAAAAAATTATATATTTTTTCCTGGTGAAAGAAGAAAGACAAAATATTAAATGTTACGATTGTATATTTACTGAGTAACTTGCTGCTTTGAGGGGCAAAATGACAATTTTCACCCTGAGATTTGTAGCCAAATTACAGGGGGTATAAATGACTTCAGAAAGATGGCAGAATCATTGTTTTATTTTTACAGAGATTGGTAAGTCTATTAGTAAAATCTGTTGACTTTAGCAATCTTTGTTTCATTAAAGGTATGCCATCAGTGGCAGTGTTTTTTTGCCCCTGGTTTGCTTGACTGTAACTGAAGAATTATTTAAGATACCTTAATATCCTTTTATATTTTGATTTTTAACTAACTTTAACAATTTTGGAATCTTCATTTTAAAGGCCCTCAATGGTTCAGTCCCAGAAATATGGAGATCTAAATGTGGATCCATGAGTAAATTGGTCAATTGTACACATTTTTAGTGGTCAGAATTATCTTTGCATATGCAGTTGATAATTTTTTACATCTAGGAACTATTACATTTAATAGTTTGACTTTCATTATGTGTCTTTCTTTAGAAAAAAAGATTAACAAATTAAAACAATTTGAAGGGAAAGTTTCTGAAATTTGGTTTATTTGACACTGAATGACCAATGTTTTAAGTCCTCTTTAATGCACCTTAATAATGGCACAATGTTTAGATTATATAAATCAGTCAGGAAGGGTGTAAAATGAATAAAAGATCTTTTAGGAAAGAGAATAGATGGTGCTTAAGAACCATGGCAAACAAAAGCCACTGTATTCAGATTTTGTATTTTATTTATTTTTCCAAAATGAATGTATTATATTTTAAATCTGAATTCATTGTTATGCGTGAAAATCAGGGCTGTGAGTATAAGCACTGATCTCAGTGTGTGATGAGACTAACACTGACATTAAAGCAGACTTCTCACTGTTGATATATTCACATCTCTGCTTCTCTAACATCTTCCAGTTAATCCGCCCACTCCACAAAGTCCTTCATCATCTGAAAGTGAGAATGAAGAGTTTTATGAAGCTGATATTCACATCAACAGCACAATTATGAGTGTGATATTGCTTTATACAACAGTTCAATAAACAAGTTAATACTGAGTTGTGCATTGTTGCATAATATGGCCAATTGTTTTCTGCTTTTTTCTTTGCTGGTCAGACTTGTATCAGAGGGTCAGTGAACAGACTGTGTGTCTGAGACTGAGACTAAGGACAGACTGACAGATTGTCTCTCTTTATCTTTCCAGAATCGGACCAGCAGTCTCTCTCTCCTCCTCCAGTCTCAGTGTCTCTGATAGTGCCGATCTCTTCTGCTGTTGCTGGATCTCTGATGATCATTGCTGCTGTTGGGATCTTCTGGATCTGCAAGAAACACAGAAAAACAGACCAACAGGGCAAGTGTTTCACACTGCTGTTACATCTGAAGAAATAGTTACAGTTTTGCTGTTTTAACACGCCTGTCATTATTATTCAAACAGTTCAGACCCGTGATGAAGAGATCACTTACGCTGATCCAATGTTCTACAAAAGAAATGCACAAAAAGCGGTAAGACAATTCATGTTAGAGTTTACACTACAATTTGAGAATTCATTGTATAATTGAGGAGGAGTTTATACAGTATAACACTTATATAGTTTTATAAAATGCATATTTACAATATTTCTACATATGGTTGCACATTCATGTACATTCTAAAATCTCAAGGGCACAAAAATAATAAATCCACATGTGGGACCATAGTCGTATCGCTCAAAAGGTTAAACATAAATGCTTCAACTTTGGCCCTTGCACACGCTCTGAGCCACAAAAGAAGAAAAAAAAGAGCTATGGTTAGATGTCCAGGAGCAAAAGAGCAGATCTTGACACTTCACTCTAAAATAACTGTAAAAACAGTACATGTGTTGATGCTCAGGGTGTTTCTGCTGAAATAAACACAGCTAGACTCGCTGCTAAAAGTGTGAGTTTCCTCTAATACTGAAGTTTAAAGATAGTTCTGCAAATTTGAACATGGGAAAGACATTTCAACATTTGCCAAAATTCTAAATTATTTATCTTCTCATTTGACAATTTCATTTGTAACACTGGATGTCCCCATAAATAAACTTTTATTTCACAGTAGCAATTTTAACTTGTTTTGATTTTCATTTGTCAATTGTAAGTATTATTGCTTGCTATCTAAAAACTTTGCGTGAGGAAGAGTGAGTCTTCAGATCCACCATTGAGTCAGTATTGAGTTTGTACTATCCTGCTAAGAGATTCAGTCACTGAATGACCAAAACCTCTCATTGATGGACCAGCTTGTAAAAGCATCTACAATCTCTCTTTAAATAAGTTCTTGTTTGCCTGCCATGTTATGTAGTGTTGCCATGTTGCAACACGCAAGGTATAAAGCAGTGTTCTCATACTGAAGTCCGAGTCCAAGACTATATTTTTATGTCAATAGTCAAGACCAGCTCATGCAAGTCCGAGTCCAGGCTCCTGAAAAAACTGCTTGAGTCCAAGTCCGGTCTTTTTCAGTTTCGAGTTCTACAACATTGGTATAAAGTAGTGTTGGGCACTTTCAAAAAACTGATTCATGCTTGACAAAAGGACAAATAAAAGCAAGTGGCAAATGTCTTTTAAGAAATTTTTTAAGCTAAATTATTTATAAATTTACTATTGTATAGTTTTATTGGATACATTTCAAAACTTGAATTAAATAAAACGATTTAAAATTATGTTTTCATTTATTTATTTTAATTTATTGGATACATTTCAAAACTTGGATTAAATAAAACGATTTAAAATTCTGTTTTCATTTATTTATTTTCATTTATTGGATACATTTCAAAACTTGGATTAAATAAAATGATTTAAAATCCTGTTTTCATTTTTTTTTTTTTTAAGTGCCCCTATTTTGCTTTTTCAAATAAGGTAATGTAGTGTGTAATATAGCTGTTAGTGAAAGTAAACGTTCTGAACTGGCTGAAAGAGTCGTCAGTAATTCCAGTCTCACTCCCTTTTACAAACCTGCGTATAGTGTGTAATGCCAGTCTATGGTCTTTATTGGCTGTCCATGAACAATGTCTACAATCATCTACACTGTAGTTGTAGCTGATCTCGCACGTTTATACCAGTGGTTATGTTTGTATTTTGAGATTCTGAGTATTCTGAGTTCTTTTATTTAGTTTTATTTGGTTTGCCGTTAATAAAAAAACTGCTGTGAATAGATCTTGCTCATCTCATCTTTGCTGTTGCTGCAACAGGCCATTTGTGACACAATGTATAATATGAGAAAATGCATGTATTGTTGGAGACTCCAAAACACAATTAGGAACCTAATAGCATAATAGGAACACTTTGAAAACAATCCATTATTTTTTTTAATTAATTTGTATTTTTAAATAGATTTTGAAACTGAAATTACAGAAACAATTCAAAATTCACAATCATTATTTTGTCTATTTACATTTATTTATTTATTTCCAATTATTAAATTGATAACTAATTCAATTTTTCAGTGTTACTCCTAATCCTCCAAAGTTAAATTATTTGATTAATTTATTTGTTTGTTGTTTATTCATTCATTCAAAGCAAAAATAACATTTAAATTTGGGAATGTAATTTTCTGCTATTAACTCAAGAAAGAAATTTGATGTTAACATGCCGATGCAGTTGACGGTAAATGTACATGTAAATTAAATAGACACTACTGACATGAACTAAACAGTAAATAGCACTGATAAATTGAATACATTGCTTATTTCATTCGTACTCTTTACCGGTAAAAACGTTAGGCCTATAATAGCTCAGGGTGTTTCTGCAGGCTGAAACAGACACAGTTCCACAGGAAACTGGACTTCCGGAACAAAAAACTGTGAAGACATGTTTGTGTCTGTGAGAGAGAAAGAGTGTGAATGAGTGTGGCCTTCATACATTCCACTGGAATTATAAGCAACATTATGTATCAGCTAAAAAGGACATTTCTGAAAATACATATTTTTATGTTCAAAGTGTTTTTCTACTCTTGTAGCTCAATTTCTGAGTTAAAGTGAAACTGCTGTGGTCTGAGTTAATTTCAGGTTAGTTTAGTGTCAGACTGACCCAAATGAATGTGGTTTCTGTTGAGTGGACAAACGTCTCGCTCCTGTTTACTATTGCATTATTTTTCTTTAAATCAGATTTCCACTCTACACTGATTCATTGTAAAAATAATAAAGTAGTGAATCCAGCAACACTGCATCTTATCCTACTCTTTGTGTGTCCTTGAGCAGCTTGTATTTCTCTATATCTCAGGACAGGAGGACATATTTCCAAATACAGCAGTAGATCGAACTAAACAAGTGCTCGAACATTCTGTAAAGAAAAATAACACCACTTCGTATGCGAGTTGTGTGTCAGTGCTAAAGGTAAAAGAGCAGTACACTGCGGTAGAGAATTACAGTGTACTTTTATGTCATCTTCATATTATTGATGAAACCTCACTCGCCTGGCCTGGGAGTTCAGTGATTCTCTTTATTACTTAGCTTACTATATACAATTTGTTTTGTGTGAATCCAGCATGATCTACATGTACAGTATATGTTTAAAATATACATTAAAATATCATTGAAATTTAGTATTATCAAATTAGTATTTTAGTCTGTGAAGCGAGGCCAAAACTATTTAAACCTGTTTGAAAGATTTGGAACAGTTCTGTTACAGTATTGGGATGTTTTTCACTGTTCTGATTGGTTGTCTCTGCTGTAGTGGGCGTGGCTGTTATGAGGTCACTATCAGTCCGTGTTCTACTGTCTATAAAATAAAATACACAACCAAGCAATGAAAAAAGCTTGCAATTAAGACCGTAACATTGACTTACCTGTCGAGAAGAAAGCAGGCATCTTCAGCATCTCTTTTGAAAGCTTTCTCCTGCATTAGCTATCCTGACATTAACCCTTGTTTTTTGTAATCTCCGGTCACGTTTCCTTTTACGGCCTATTTTGGACTTTTTCGACGCTGAGGACTCCTTATCCTGTGACTCAGCATATGTATGGTCCTCCATTATAAATAACCGTACAGTGCAGACTTTTAAACTTGCCGCGCCAGTGACAAGAACCTTCTCACTGCTCTGCGCCTCCGCTTCTGCTGGTTTCAGTCACGTGACGCTGGCTCTGAACGAAAACGCGTTGTGGAAACGCGTTGGCCTAGTACTTTTTGTCCCTCTCTGCTATTATAGTTTTTCAAGATGGCGGAACTACATGGAAGCCCCCGTGGACCTACCCATCCCATGTATATAAAGATAATATAAGTCAGATAATTAGCAGAGGTATTTGTACACCATTGAGGACATGTTTATGAATAAAAATATTGATTTTAGATAATAAAATACCTAAAAACCTACATATTGTCCCTTTAACTTGTGCAGCGATTGGTGAAAACAAACATAGCCTACCTTTATTAATAATCTTTAAGCTGAAGTGACATCCAATAATTTCCTCAGTGCACAACTTACATTTCACGGACATATTCTCCATCTGTAAATGTTCTAAAGTAAAGTAAATACTTCCATTTTACTGTCAGGAGTGGAGCCTTGTCAAACAGTTGGAGCGCAATAGAATATGAGCGCAATAATTCTGACCAAAATAACATTAACATTAAAATATAAATATATTTTGCTAAAATATTTGTTGTTGTTGTTGGTGAACATATATGTGCTAGGCCGAATTTCAAACCTACAAATGTATTTTTATGATAGCAGTTTTTATTTATTTTAATTTTTATTTATTGAATTTAACATCTTCTTAAGCATTATTTTGTTTTTAGATTGTAATTTTACAATGTTAGAATGTAATGTGATTTGACCCCTTTTTTGCACATAATAGATAGACTGCAATGTTTGTTTCATAGCCTTCAATATGAACATTGTTTGTATGACAATATTTATCAGGATATGAAAAATATGATATGGATATGATAAATTAAATACAGTTATTTTTTTTGTTTTGTTTTTTATAATTCAAATTGGCCTAGAATAAAATGTAATACTGAGATTATACCATGGCCATTTTGCCCCAAATGGTCTGCTGCACTAGCCTGGTAATACCAGACTCTGCTACTTCACTTTGCTTCGTAGACAGAGTCTGGAATGGCATAACAGAGAAGTGTTTTCTCTCTTGCTAGGGGGCGCTTGTCTGAAGTTTAAAATCATTGGTTACCCGTAAGCCAATCACATAACGTTTGGTTATGGCGTGTGTTATGCGCATGCTCGGCCGCATTTAACTTTCACTGTAAACACATGTATGATGCGAAAACAAAACCATCGAGCGAAATACCGGAGTGAACATGGCTGTGAACGACTTTTGCAGGTTAAGTTAAGTAAATCTACGCATCCACGGTACAATCAGCGTGTACGTCACGGCTCTCAGCCCGCCCTCTGTTCGTTGATTGGCCCGGCTGTTTCCAGACCGGTGGCAAACAGAAAGCTCTGAAGCTGTCTCAGACTAAGTACAGAAGCGAAATGAAATTGAGCGGAAGTACGAAGTCTGACGTAGTCAGGCTACTGCTGCACATCCCTGTGTGTGTAATAAGCAGAGTGTTGGCTCGTTGTGGACCCCGACTTTATGCAAACATTACTAACACTCTTTAAATAGACTAACAAAAAAAAATATTGTGCCATTGACTTTAGACCAGGTTTCAGTTGGTCAATGGCGCAGTCTATTTCTGTTGCTTCAAATTAGCAATGCGCCAACAATGCGGCTGAACACACCTGATTTTCAGACCAACAGCCCATGGGCGAACAAATGGGCGCAAATGCATTTACTATTAAACAACATGGCTCAGGATGTGAAAATGATAACTGAAACAAGCAAAGAACACTTGCATTACGCCTGGCGCTGCATTGTGCTGAGTGTATATAGGGCCCAAAGACCCTCCATTATATATAAACACAAGACCATCATTCAGTGTGAGAAACACTGAGTCATAACCTGTAATATCTTTTGTTGAATTTGCAGCAAATTTCTGTCATTTATTAATTTTGAGCTCTTGCAGTTTTTGCATCTGAATCATCAGGTTTGTTTTTCTCCTTTGACCTTTTGTGTTTGTGTTTCTTACAGAATTCTGAAATGACGGAGGTGGTTTATACGTGTTTAATCACAGATCAATGATCAAACTCAATGTGATTCTGTTTCTTAACAAATGATATTGCTCATTGTATTGGCATTTGTTTTACACTGTATTACTCTTTCAAATAAAATAAAATTTACATTTGTTGAATTAAATGATGCTTTTTGATTCCTTTAGTCTGATATTGTTATCCACTTTGCACAACAAAATATTTAGTTTGTTTTTTAAATCATGAGAAACTCATAAACATGGAATGTGTAGCACACATATATTTCAGTGTATTGACGTGATCTTGGCATCATCGATAAGTGCAATAATCAAATAAAGAGTTTCAAATCAATATAAATCAGTACGTCTCTCAGAGTCATACTAATTATTTAACACAATTATGGCAAAACAAGCATTTATTTTCATAATACCCATCCAAAATGTAGTTAGAAATTATGCTTTTCTCCTGTTGTTTAATTCACATGACCAGACACCAAGAGATCTCTTATTTATTTGATCATAATATGAAGACATAGGAGAGAGTGACAATGGACCAAACAAAGGTCTTCATTCCAGCATATGTCATCTCTGTCCTCTGGACAAAGAGGTTCAGTTTATATGCTACTGACCAAAACAACATTACAAGAGGAACATATGGAATAATCCCGGTGGAAACTTCATACACTGCATACACACTCCATGTCTCTAACTCTTCCCGCACTCACTCTCTCACCCCTGTATTCATGCAGTCTAGCTTGTCCCAATGTCTCTCTCACACACATGTATTCAAGAACACTATGATTCACAAAATACAATGATTACAAATGATTATAGATACATATAAAAATGTATAATACAGATACTTAATACAACTTATTATGAACATTAATAAAAGTTACAACAATACTGAAAATAATATGAAATTATGAAATTTTAGTCTTCACACAAAGAGAACTGAAGAAAATTGTTATGCGTGTTAGAATCTTTATAAAGAGGCACAAGTTGAATGAATACAAATTTCAGACAGTAAATCATCTATAACTCCTGTATGAACACAGAATATCAGAGTAACACTAAGAGCATTCAATACTCATGTAAACAGAGTCACTTTACATTTAAGATATTCACATCAACATACTATTAGGAGACAGATTTACTTGAAAGAAAAAACAAATATTGCGTCTATATTCTTACAAGGTTTTCAAGAAGGCAATTTTTATTTTTTTTGCATGAATAATTGGATAAAAGTGTGAAAAAATGTGTAATGTAACAGTGCAACAGCATCAAATATAAAACAAGCAATCAATAATAAGCATAAACACACATCACGTTCAGTCTGAGAATATGTCTGCAATTTAAAACACTGTTGAATCATATCAACTTATATGAATCAACAGTTACAGCAGATGAAACAATAATCCATGTTTAAAACACTGGTGAATCATACTTGTAATATGGTTTAAAACACCAGCATACGATAAATGAATATCTCTATCATCAGTTACAACAGATCAAACACCATAGCATAATTTATATGAATCAACAGTTACAGCAGATGAAACAATAATCCATGTTTAAAACACAAGTTAATTATACTGTCTTTTTTTCCCCTTTTGTATAAACAAACTTTTAACCCTTGTGTGGTGTTCATATTTTTGTTACTCAGCCAGTGTTCGTGGGTCTGGTGGACCCGCTGCATTTTTGGGTTTTTAATTCAACACAATCAAAAATGTTGTTAAAATACTCAACAGATGTTTACTTCATCCCAATCACAAGCAATCTAAACAGCATATATGGTTAATATTTTCTCTTTACCTATGTTAGATCACATTTAAGAATTGCAACCTCGTGTGGGAATGGCAGGAGTAGAAACACAAAACTCACTCTTGCACTCTTTCACACACAATCTCTCTCTCACACGCATCTCTCTCTACAGTGTGTTTTCATTGAAAATGTGTTCTGATATATATTCCTCACAGAAAATGAGCCAAGGCCAATGAGTCTCAGTTTGAAAAAAATTGTAATTGTATAATTTTTCTTTTGATAAAAAATGAAAACGGGTCCAACAGACCCGAACACCATACAAGGGTTAAATAAAACAGCATAGCATAAAATGAGAAAATACTCACTTTGGTCCATTGTCTTGGAGAGGGTAGCAGATCAGAGAGTCGTCCGAAAAAGTTTTTGGGGCTAGTGATGCTTTGAACAGGACAAATTGCATTTATACACTTTTTTCAATATATACAAATTTGTTGAGTGACCACTAGATGGAGCCCTTGTTCTATGAAATGGGCCTGTACAATTCGTGGAAACAGAGCAAGGTCACCCGTTGTCACCATAAATTCGTGGGCACAGGCGACCTGGGCCAACCGTAATTCATAGATAAAAAACGTCAGAAACTGTCAGAAACACCCTACTCCTGCATAAGATAGGGTGGTTTTAATTAACAACATCTTTTAAAGAGATTATGATTTGAAGTAAATTCAGACGAGAGTGAACGGTGGCACGCTAATTTACAGGACCCAGACGCACGCACACACACATACGGACTGTTTTTGGAGCGCTGCAGGTCATAAAGGTGATGAGAAAACACCCCGTTCAGCTCTCTAAACATAACGATGGATTTTGTCTATCTGAAAATTGGTTTCAGTATTTTAGCAAGATATTTTTTATAACCATTTCATTTCCTTTTAAAAGAACAGAATGTTTTTTTCAACTTTAGTTAGTGTGATATTTAGCCCTTTCTCACTTTCACTGGTCTGGAATGCGAGGGGGGTCAGAACTCAGACAGAGAGAACGCGCGCATAGATGCAGGCACGCGCGCCCCTGATGACACACACACACACACACACACACACACACACGCAGACACGTGCGCGCGCGCGCGCCACTCTGAGTGCGCTGGTGAGCTCATTCAGGAAAGAAGTATTTTTGTTTTACCACTTTTAATAATGCATTGCTTTTAAAAACATTATTACAACTTTTAATAATGTATTACATTATTAAAACATTTTTAAACTTTGAAAATCATTTTAGCCCTAACAAAACATTGACCATGTCTCATTCTGATCGCCGATTCAGAGAGAAACCAACAGATGGAGCTGTGACCCCGTTTCATACATTTCATTTTTTGTGGACATCCATGAACATTGATGTGTTAAGAGCTTATTCAACTCTAAATAATGTAAGATGATTTTTTTATTCTTTTGTTTATCTAAAACTGAAACATTTGGTTCGGTAGATTTGAAGTATTTCATTATATACTTTTAAAAAGAACTGAACGTTTTATGTAAGATGATTTTATTTATTCAGCTAAAACAATTGGATCAATAAGATATTTATATTATATATTTTATACACTTTTAAAGAACAGTATGTTTTATGTAAGATGATTTTATTTTTGTTTATCTCAAACTAAAATAATTGGTTTCAGTAGATATTTTGAAAGGAATGTGTTTGTGTGACGTTTCATCACAGTGACTGCACAGCACATTTCAGATGTCAGAGCTTGCATGCGAGGGGGCGCAATGCCGGGGACGCCAGACACACACCACATAACCAGACAGAAACCCATATAACTAGAACCTGACACCGACTTCAAAACATCTGTTTTATTAAAATAGGTCAAAACTAACCGTCAAAACTGTGATTTAGGGCTAGCTAGGTCATAGGGCAAAAGCTTCGGTCAAAACCACATGATCGATGGGTAGCCGGGTCAATAGGTTAATCCCATGACCCCAGAACGGAAGTTCAACCTATCAAAAGGGCAACCGGAAGTTCAACCTGTCAAAAGGTCAAAGGTCAAAGTCGTAAATCATTTTGACACAATGACCCTGGTACTTACTACTAGCGGAGCAGCATTCATGTCTCACTGATCTGCATTCACTGGCCAGGTAATGATAGTTTTTACCCTAAGCTTCGGTGTTGTTTGTCACTGTTGTCAAATTAAACCATGACTAAATCTACAGTATCAATATCAATACAAATATCTCTGGCGTTAGCATAAAATGGTCAAGTCAAGTCACCTTCATTTATATAGCACTTTTAACAATATGGATTGTTTCAAAGCAGCTTTACAGAGGAAATTACCTTTATTTAGGAAATTACCGTAAAAGATTGTTTAGGCTTTACAACAGCATTAGGATAAAGTTATTGTCCAGCTAAAGTAATTCACTTCCGTTGCAAAGATCATTAATTATAAACTTAGGGGCCGCTAACACAACACCGTTCTAACAGGAAAATTCTTAACGCGCTCCGGCCGCCCATCCACACAAAACGGTGCCTGGTGTCTCG
Organism: Squalius cephalus; assembly: GCF_949319135.1. Lineage (NCBI taxonomy): Eukaryota > Metazoa > Chordata > Actinopteri > Cypriniformes > Leuciscidae > Squalius > Squalius cephalus. Next base: position 26,308,514 of record NC_137134.1, read on the forward strand.
AGAACGCACTCCCTGAAATAGGTTCGAAGGCGCAAACGATTATCCGTCATCTCTGCGCAAAACTCAAAAACTTAAACCCGCGGAAACGTAGACGTTGCGCACATATGTGCATTACTTGTTCAGTCCATAAGCATGCGCATTTGAATGTATATGTGCACAGGCGTGTAGTCCTTTACAAATCAACCCTCAAACTACTTGTCTGGCCTTAAATTTATAATACAGAAATTGTGTCGCGTCTGCGTAGCCACGTGAACCGGAATTATCTCGACAACATTTTATCTGTACTGAGGTAAAGGGAAGGGAAGGAGGCCTTCACAGAGGAGAGACTAGTTGACACTTCAGGACTGCGTTGTCGTCGTGTCCAGGCGCAGGTCCTTCATCAGATCTGGATACGGCGGACTGCAGTAAACCTCAGATAAACAGAGAGACTAATATTAGAGTAGACACCATCCTTCTTATGATGTAACAAGTACAAATAGCATTGCACAGGGTCGGAAATGCCACCGAAATTAATATAAATGCCCACAAATTTCAAGATATGCATTGTCACTACACAAGATTGTCTTTTATATTATATAATTAAGCAATATCACATGAAGAAAATATTAATATAATATTCATATATTTATTTGTATAGGCCTATGTAATATTTGTCAGGTTTATCACAGCAGTCTTAGGGAGAAAGACAACCCAGATGCAGAATGACCAAGGGAGGGATTGAAGTTATTGACAAGGCACAATGGGGATGGTTAAGTGTGAGGATGATCCAAACAGTAGGACAGGGCAGTCAACAGGAGAAAGGGAAGACAGATGAGATCCAACCCAGGCAAGGCTTTACTGAATCATGGAGATGGAGAAGCACCAGATAATGACTGGAGATCAGGCAGTAGCTTGAGGAACCATAGGCTGGAAACTTTGAACTGCAACCAAAGCTGTATCAGTCTCTCTGCATGGTCTTGAAAGCAGCAGCCATGATGGATCAGGATGGAGGACAGGAACAAACACGACAAGACAACAAGAGAAAGCAAAACAAAATAAAAACTGACTCAGCACAGCGATTACTGAAAATAAATAAACTAATTTAACTGAAAAATAGAAGATAATTACAAACAAAGAGAAATACTAGGAATAAATAGCTGAAGCTACAAACAGAGAAAGGCCAAATCAAAATAGAAACCAAAAAATAAAGCTTGAGAAACCTAGAGCAAAAGACTGGAACAAGACTAAAGCAAATTCAAAAGAATAAAATGCAAAAACTAGAACTGGCAATAAACACTGTCTTAAAGAATGGTAGACAAACAAGAATCTCATCCACTGCATATACAACAAACCAGCAGAGACATGAGGGAAAGGAGCACAATATAAAGGGACCAGAGCACATGAGGATCAGGTGAGCACAATTAGTGAAACAAGGACCAGACAAGGACTAAACAAGGGGGTGTGGTAAAGGGAAACAAGGAGGCGGTACAGAGGAGCACATGGCCAACACAAACAGACAAAGCCATGTGCTCAGGCACAAGACAAACATACAAACATTGAACATGGACAAAACTGACAAGACTGTCAGGCCACGATCCTGACATTATTTATTTTAATACAACAGTTTAATAAACAATAAGTTGATATTCACAAAATATTCATAAAAAACACATTCATTTCAATTTCAAAACATTAATACATGACGACAGCGGATCATTAAAGAACGCGACATTCCCTTCTCCCAAATGTTCAAGCGTTCAGATGACCACTTTAAACCTTTTGAAGTGTTTCCAACTTAATGTGCGGTATCTGAACGGTCCATGGGCGTGACGGCTAGGGCTGAGAGTAGCAACGGGAGATATACTATTATATTTATTTATTTATTTATTTATTTATTTTACTTTACTTTATTTAAGCAGGATATTCTCTCTGAGATTAAAAATCTATTTTACGGGAGCGCCCTGGCCATGACAGCAGTACAATCAGATTCAATCGGGTTAACAAAACAGAATTTCAATTTGAAATGAAATAAGCAAAAACGAGAAAACGCACCTTTATTCGTTTTTTCGTTTTTTTCAAAAAAAACTAAAACTGAAAAAAAACAAGATTTCGGCTTGATTTTTCAAAAATGGATAAATTACTTCAAAATCCGTTTTGCACATGTGGGCGGTCATGAGACGCCCCTTTCAGCCGACTTGTCAAGCAAATCTGAGCCTGTGACGTCATCAGTAGTTCCCCAGGTCTGTTCAACAAAATAATAGTCCTATGGCTCTGCGTACCGCTTCTTAAACTGTACAGAGCAGGTCCTAGATTGGGCTTTCTTCTGTGCAACTTCACAAGTTTCACAGAAATATTTATATCAGAAATATTAAATATTAATCTGCACCCAGACGGTTTTATTTAGCTAAATCTGTGAGAGTTAAATCTGTGTGGTGCAGAGCGGGTGAATGACCAATGTTTAGTCAAGTGTAAATGCGCAAAAAGTTTATGAATTTGGGTTTATGAAGGGCCTCTGTAAATATACACCTATTACATTCTTTAAAATGGGTAGGCCTATAGAGTTCATGGTACTGCACTTAATTGCATAAATTCCTGTGGTTTTGATGCAATACATTTTCTTGACGCATGCATTGTTTCTCATTTCTATTGTTTGATTATACAGCCAGGACTGGAGTTGTCTGGACCATTAGGCTAGACTGGGCTCCCATTTGGATCCTACCCAGTTGGTGATCCTGAATTAACAGATTGATTGAACGCATGTTCGCTTGATTTGTTCAGTTTATCTGAGTCAGAAATTATGATGGGCTGACAGTAATGCCACCAAATTTAAAGAAACTGAGACCAATGCAACTGAGTTAATGTATATGATATAATTATGAAATCGGCTTATGGCTGACTTGCCGCAACTTACTGGCGGTCTTTCATATTGAAAGTATTGTTACATGTAACTTCATATTTTTCACTGTTGCATTTAATAATCTTTTAGTATGCAATTGAAATTGCTATGTAAATGCACTTACTGTGCCACCTTTGAGCTGCATAAAACTGTGTAAATACATCTAAATTCCATGTCAGATACAGATTTCATCAGACAGCCTATATTATCTTACTGCAATTTGTGTTGATTGAATATTAAGAAAGTGATGACATATTTACAGGTTTTCAAAAAACATTTCTACATTTGCTCACAACATTTTTCTTACAAAAACCTAATTTTGCTGGACAATGTCTATTACAGTATACAACATAGATATAAGGGTGCTAACAGAGTGATATACAACACTCTTTAAGAAAAGTTTATTTCCATCATACTGTAAAGTGATCTAGAGGAAAATAAATTAAAAAGTTCAAATTCCAAAGATTTAAATATAAAATCTTTATGCAGCATACTGTCCATGAGTTAGTACCGCGGGAAGTAGGGGTGCTCAGAATCACGATATTAGGTCATCCGGGGACTTTTTGCCTATACTCTTTAATGAGTAGAGTACTGTGCATTCAGACATACTTCTTTTGTCACATACACTGTAAACCCAGATTTTGATTCAACTCAAAGAGTTGAGTTCATATTACTTAAATGTGTCTAATTTATTGACAGTACTTGTTAATTCTGATTAAGCTGAACTTTTTCTTGTCCTTTCTTATTGTAATTGAGTTTTTAAGTACAATCAGTAGTTTCTACTCAAACAAACTGAGTTTTTATTACTTAAACATGTGTCATTTCTTTACATTAATTATGAATTCTGAGTAAACTGTACTTTTTAATGGCCTATCTTATTGTAATTATGTGTTTGAGCTCAAACAACTTTATATCACCAAGTTTTGCCCGTCCAACGGTAAGTTCAGAGGGTCAAAAACAAAATACGAAATCGCGAATTATTTTCCAGGTATTGCATTGTGGGATTGATTTCTTTCGCGCGGCTCAATTCAGTTCAAATGACGCGACTCGCGAGCAGACAGTAGCTACTACAGGCAAACTTGATTTGTCTGCGAGATTCATTCAACTGAACAGAATAATCATTCATGTTATCAAGATAAACAGTGTCTGCGAATCTGTGAGCAATTTTTAAGATTTTGTGAGCTTCGGTTCGTGTTTCAAACATTAGTTGCCTGTGGCGCAGCAGAAAATGGACGACATTAACGTTACATGAAGATGGATGGAAGAATTTGTCATCTGAATAATCTAACCTGCGCCTGTGACGATAAGTGGGATTTAGAGTTTGAGAAGATGGAAAATTGTTCAAATGAGTTATACGGTAAGTCAAAATATATATTTTTGCGTTCGCATTTCTACATTGTTTCCACGTACGTTAACGTTAATTTATTTGGTTTGATTTTGCGAACGCGGTTTACTACCGCGGCCGCGCAAGCATTCACTCTGTTCCACACCTGTTTACCAAGTAACGTTAACTTCGACATTTCACATAATAGGCAACATTTACCATGTTATTTGCATGACGTGCTTTTGAGAGATATATATATCTCGTTTTAGGCTTTGTAATCTGATGACGGTCCAGTGCTAATGTAACGTTAAGTGCTTTTAAGTAGTGTTACACAGTTATAACGTTAGTCTGTGTGGTAAAAAAAAAAATGCTGTCAGTTCTGTGATCTTGCTTTTGAATCGTTGTCAGAATTTTGCTAGCACAAGAAAATCAGTGTTCCTAATGTTGTTTTTAAATGTAGGCTAGTATTCCTGATTGCCATGCCATGGTCCTACAACTACTCCCACCATTCAAAGAGAAGTTAGACGGTGTTATCCTTAAAGCAGATAAGTAGAGATTATTCAACAAATCTCATTAATCTGTAATGTTTTATGTTTTGGTTCTGTTGATCATGGTTGTCCTTTTTAAAAATTGTTTCAGGAATTTGCAACGCTGATGTCCTGCAATCTACATTTCACAGTGGAGTCCACACTTTATTGCTTGGTATGTAAACATTGGGTAGTTTTAAAGGGTTAGTTCACCCAAAAATGAAAATTCTGTCAGTAATTACTCACCCTCATGTTGTTCCAACCGCGTAAGACCTTCGTTCATCTTCGGAACACAAATTAAGATATTTTTGATGAAATCTGAGCCATGTTTCACTCCTCCATAGGCTTCTATGTGACCGAAACTTGCTGGCCCAGAAAAGTTATTAAAGAGATCGTTAATATAGTCCAAGTGACTCCAGTGGCTCAATCTTAAGTATATCAAGCGACGAGAATACTTTCTGTGCGCAAAAACAAATAAAAATAACGACTTTATTCCACTTTTCATTTCCTTCTCTCTGGGCCTCTAGTTGGTTCGCGTAGTCTTTTTGCGCACAATGCGTAGCGCGTCTGTGTTACACGTCACCACGTAGGCTCACTATTGGCCGACACCGGTCATGTGTGTGTTGCGTGATGACGTGCAACACAGACGCGCAGCGCAAAAACACTACGAGGCCCAGAGAGAAGGAAATGAAAAGTGGAATAAAGTCGTTATTTTTGTTTGTTTTTGCGCACAAAAAGTATTCTCGTCGCATGATAAACTTAATGTAGTGCCACTGTAGTTACTTGGACTATTTTAACGATGTTTTAATAACTATTCTGGGCCGGTGAGTTTCGGTCACACTGGAAGCCTATGGAGGAGTCAAAATTCTGTCAGATTTCATCAAAAATATCTTAATTTGTGTTCCGAAGATGAACGAAAGACTTACATGGTTGGAACAACATGAGGGTGAGTAATTACTGACAGAATTTTCATTTTTGGGTGAACTAACCCTTTAACCTAAAATGAAAAGCCATCATTTACTCACCCCACTGCAAAATATGTTTTTCTTAATTAGTGTTTTTTTATCTTGTTTCCAGTCCAGATATCTAAAATTCTTACATGAAGAAGCATTTAATAGACAAGTAAAAATTGGCTTGTTTTCTGAAAGAATAAGTCAAAATTAAGTGAGTTTATGCTTAAAACAAGCAAAATAATATGCCAGTGCGTTTTAACGTTCTAACCCTAATCAATTTTAATGTTTAGGTGAAAAATTTAATTCATAGAACTATGTATAGACAACTACATCGAACCACAGTGAAACCCACAATAGTTATTTTAATTATATTATTCATTCAATTTTTTATTTTTTATTTTATTTTTTTATTTTTTTTATTACAGGTCATCAATCTCTAAGCGACCAGTGCTGGACATTACGTTTGGAAGGTCAAGGTGTGTGTGAAGGATCACAGCCTCTTCATCACTGGCCTGGCAGCGCTGTTTGCCTCCTCCTATAACTTCAGCTTGCAGTACAGGAAGAGGCAGCACCTTGAGTTTGTTCAGAGGTTAGTCATTAGCATATTTGCCATTCATATAAATATTAGACTGAATTGTGACTTGTCTTGACAGTATTTATTAAGCTGACAACTGGTATAAACAATATGGCCATGGTTTCCATACTGGGCTTAGCTTAAGCCAGGTCTAGGTCTTAATAAAATTAGGGTATTTAAGCAGCTTTTATAAAAATGTCTAATAAAAAAAAAAAAAAAACATTACTGGTGTGCATCTTGAGACAAAACAGTGGCAGTCACATATTTTAAGATATGTCAGTGCAAGTTGTTTTCAGTTAAATGATTAGTGAAAATTCTGTCATTAATTACTCAACCTCATGTCGTTCCAAACCTGTAAGACCTTTGTTAATCTTCAGAACACAAATTAAGATATTTTTGATGAAATCTGAGAGGTTTCTGAACCACCCATAGACAGCAATGTCTTTGCAACTTTCAAGGTAGTCAAAACATCGTTTATATAATCCATGTAACTACAGTGGTGCAATCTTAATATTATGAAGCGATGAGAATTCCTTTTGTGCACAAAAACAAAATAACGACATTATTCAACAATCTCTACTCTTTCACGTCATTCTCCTACGCTGTTGACGTAGTGTAAACAGTGTCAAGTCACCTTCATTTATACAGCGCTTTTAACAATATAGATTGTTTCAAAGCAGCTTTACAGAGATAATAGGAGATTACAGTAGCATAGATTGTTTAGGCTTTACAGCAGCTCTAGAATAAATTTATTAGATCGACTATTTTTGACCGTCAAAATGCCGGCGGACACAGCTTCAGTGAGTTGTTCAAAATCTTTCTTTTTAGTAAACTCTGTGTACACAAACAATGTTCTCCATGCTGGAGTTCATGTGTAGAGCCCCTGGTGATACTGAGAGCAAAGTTTCATGTTGTGTCGAGCCTTCTTAGTGTTTTAAAAATGGCGATTTTTGATGCTATCATAGTCATGCCCCAAGCACTCCCATTCAAAAGGCAATTTGACCAAAAACGAAAATGCGGTCAAACTTAAAAGTGACGTTTCCATCCTAATTATGCTTTTAAACGAAAGTTTGCCTCGGGTAGATTAACAAAAAGAGGTTGCATTTTGGCAAGAGTTATCCTTTAACACGTTCCGGTCCACTCATCTGCACAAAACAGTGCCTGGTGGCACGAGAACGCAAACTCTGTTATAGATTTCAAGGTGCAAGCCTTGAAAAAAAGCCAGTGCAGCGCTTCTGGGTTCTACGTCAGAACGTAGGCTTATTATTGTTCGACTCTGGTCGTGTGTGATGACCCAGGAGCTAGCCAATAGTGAGCCTACGCTCTGATGTAGAATCCATAAGCGCTGCACTGTTTACACTACGTCAACAGTGTAGGAGAATGACATAGAAAAGAAGAGATTATTCAACAATGTTGTTATTTTGGGATTATTTTGCGCACAAAAAGTAATCTCGTCACTTCATAATATTAAGGTTGAACCAACGTAGTTATATGTACTATTTACTGATGTTTTTACTACCTTTCTGGGCTTTGAAAGTTGCAATGACATTGATGTCAATGGAGGGACAGAAACCTCTCAGATTTCATCAAAAATATCTTAATTTGTGTCCCGAAGATGAACGAAAGTCTTACGGGTGAGTAATAATGACAGAATTTTCATTTTTGGGTGCAAACATGCATTTTAGTCTGGTAAATGTCATGTTTAACATTATCATGTAGTCATGTATGCAATTCACATTGCAAGGCATGCAATTAAGTAAAATTATTTCTGTCACAAAGGTTTGGGCTGGATTCTGGCAATGTGTGCTCTATATAAACTGAGAGTCTATGACTGCCTTTCCACTGATACTCTGATGGGTCCTGATGACGGGATGATATTGTTAATGAGCTTGGTGATGAGTAGACAAAAGTTGTAGAATAAAACTTTAAATCTGGCAACCCCACTTCCAAAAGTTTAGTTAGTTGACAGTGCGCTTGTTGTAAACAGACACATTGAGTCGATGTATTTTAACCAGGGCAGAAGAAATATCAGTTATTGATCACAACATCCAACATTGCATTTTTTTTTCATGTTGTTTAGTTTTATCCAAACAAATTAGTCGTTAAAACCGATATCTGGTTTTTATTTACACATCTTTTGTGCTGTCTCTCTCTGTCAAAATATATAAACTCAGTCCATAATATTTCATTGTTTTTTTTTTTCTTTCTTTTCTGCCTTTTAGACGCTTTCTTAACATCAATCCTGAACGTGGATCAAAAACAAAGAAAGGACAAGTAACTCCAAAGAAAACTGGCCAATTTATGCAAAAAAAAGAACACCACTGTAAGCCTACAGGTTTCCTCACTTCTGCGAAAACGTTTCGGTTACTCACGTAACCTCTGTTCTCTCTAGAAGAGGGAACGAGTATTGCGTAGTTGCTTACGCTACGGGAAAGCCTTTCTTTCTCGAGATACTGAAGCCAAAAATTATCCTTAATTTTTATAATCTTGTCAACGCAGTGCGGCAGCCTGCAGACCTAGGGCAAGCTTACTAGCGTGCCCATTGGCTGCCCTGCGGCAACTGCAGCAGCCTACCGCTGAGCCCTTGGCGTGACGTCACGACCAATGAGCGCGCTTGGCGCGCTTAATGCGTCACAGCCCGCGAAAAGGGGTGTGGCTTAGCGTATATAAACAGGGCTCGGAGGCTGCTTCTCTGGTTTCTGTCGCATGAAGCGAAATGAGCTCGTGGTGCGAGCACGGCGGGCTACGCAATACTCGTTCCCTCTTCTAGAGAGAACAGAGGTTACGTGAGTAACCGAAACGTTCTCTTACGAGAGGTTCTCTCGTATTGCGTAGTTGCTTACGCTACGGGAACGCCCTTGTCAACGCCGTGCGCGCCCAGCATCCACTGAATGAGTCCCAGGGAGAGCCCGGGGAACGTAATAGCAGAGAGCCGGGCGGCCCGAAGAGGGCTAGCGCCGTACATAAGCACACACTAGGGGGTTAGGAGCGGCACGGCCGGTCCGAACTGACAATTCCCTGCATAGTGCAGCTCAACCAGTAGAGCTAAATCACACAACGTAGCCCGCGCACAGATAGTGGGCTGGCATACGCGAGACTTAGACTGATAACACTTTCGCCTGCAAGGCGGGAACATCCAGGTTGTAAAACCTAACAAATGTGGAGGGGGAGGCCCAGCCTGCCGCTGCACAAATGTCATGAATGGGAATCCCGCTGGACCACGCCCACGACGAGGCCATGCCTCTGGTGGAGTGAGCTTGAATGCCCAATGGGCACTGCAGGTCTTTAGACGCATAAGCAGCAGCAATAGCGTCCACTATCCATCTGGACAGGCTGTGTTTCGAGGCGGCGAGACCCTTGGTGCGCCCGCCAAACGAAACAAAGAGCTGTTCCACCACTCGTTTGACTGAAGACAGTGCTATCAGAAAAACGGTTTTGAGCGTGAGGTATTTCATATCCACAGTTTCCAAGGGTTCGAAGGGATGCGCTTTCAGGGCCTCCAAGACCAGTGAAAGATCCCACATAGGAACCGAGGGGGGTCGCGGGGGGTTCATCCTCCTGGCTCCTCTAAGGAAGCGGATGACGAACTCGTTCCTTCCTAATGCGCGGCCCAGATCTGAACAGAGAGCGCTGAAATGGCCGTGACATAGACTTTGAGCGTGGAGGGGGACCTGCCCGCGTCCAGTAACTCTTGAAGGAACACAGTACTCGCGATACCCCACATGTCTGTGGATCGAGCCCCTTAGCAGTGCACCATCTGTTAAACACTGACCATTTCGACATGTAGAGCCGCCTCGTAGAGGGGGCTCTAGATTGTATGATCGTGTTCATGACCCCGTCTGGCAGATCAGCGTGTAATCGTTGAGGCTCCACGCATGCAGAGACAGCGCTCTGGATGGGGATGCCATATCGAGCCGCGGGCTTGAGAGAAAAGGTCTCTCTTCACCGGTATCGGCCAGGGGGCTGAGTCTGCCAGCTGTATTAGATCCGGGAACCAAGCTTGGTTCTCCCAGTATGGGGCTAAGAGGAGCACTGTGTGGCGCGCTTCCCTGATTCTCTTGATGACCTGAGGCAGCAGAGAGACCGGGGGAAAAGCATACAGCGGGCCGCTGGGCCGGGTCTGGGCCAGCGCGTCCTCGTTCTTCGAGAAGAACTCTGGGCAATGAGCGTTGTCTTTTGACGCAAAAAGGTCGACTTTCGCTTTGCCGAAACGGCGCCACAGTGACTGGACTGTTTGGGGGTGTTGAGACCACTCCCCAGGGGGAACGCTGTCCCTGGACAGTCTGTTGGGGCCCTCGTTCAGGTGGCCAGGCACATGCGCGGCTCTCTCAGCGAGCGCAGAGAGTGCTGAGCCCACACGAGGAGGCGTTCCGCCAGGGTGCAGAGCGTCTGATCTGACACCGCCCTGGCGATTCACATAGGCCACTACCAATGTATTGTCCGTGCGGACTAGAACATGGTGACCGTGGAGGAATGGGAGGAAGTGTTTGAGAGCTTTCTCGACCGCGAGCATCTCTAGACAGTTTATGTGTAGGAGATTCTCCTGGTCTGACCAGCGGCCATAGACCGGTCTGCCTTCGAAGAGCGCTCCCCAATCTAGGTTGGAAGCGTCTGTCGAGACAACTTTCCGGTGTGAAATCACTCCCATAGTCACTCCTGTGTGATACCATTCGGCTGCCAGCCAGGGCTGCAGGGCTGAAAAGCAGCTCTGATTCACTCTGACTCGCAAGCCGCCGGCCGCCCAGGCTCGGTGGGGCACGCGCGCTTTCAGCCAGCGTTGAAGCGGGCGCATGCGCAGTAAGCCCAGCTGGAGCGCTGCTGCAGCTGAGGCAATATGCCCCAGGATACGCTGGAATGTCCTCAGCGGAACCCGGCTGCCTATTTGGAGGGATGCGGCGAGGAGGCGGATGCGGCGCGCGCGCTGCTCCGACAGTCTGGCCGTCATAGCCACCGAGTCCAGTTCTATTCCAAGAAGGAAATTGACTGACGGGGCGATAGCGAGCTCTTGGTCCAGTGACCGAGAGACCCAGATCCTCCAGATGGCTGAGAAGCGCTGTTCCGTGAGACACAAGTTCCGTCTCTGACAGTGCTAGAATAAGCCAATCGTCCAGATAATTCAGTATTCGCATTCCCTGTTTTCTCAGGGGAGCGAGAGCCGTGTCCATGCATTTCGTAATGTACGGGGTGCCAAAGACAGGCCGAAGGGCAGGATTGTGTACTGATATACTCGACCGTTGAAGGCGAATCTCAAGAATGGCCTGTGACGGGGAGTTATCTGGATCTGAAAATATGCGTCTTTTAGATCGAGAGAGATAAACCAGTCTCCTGGGCAAATCTGCGCGAGGATTTTTCTGGTTGTGATCATTTTGAACGGCCGTCTCATGAGGGCTTTGTTCAGATGTCTCAGATCTAAAATAGGTCTTAACGCTCCGTCCTTCTTGGGTACGAGGAAGTAGCGGCTGTAAAGGCTCGACTCGCTTAGAGAAGGATGAACCTGTTCTATAGCCCTTTTGCGCAGTAGCTTCGCTATTTCGGCTTGAAGCAGGTGCGCAGCTTCTGAACTCACTTTCGTCTCCGTCTGTGCTAGAAAGCGCGGAGGGCGACGAGCGAATTGAAGCGAATAGCCGTGTTTTATAGTACTCAGCACCCATTCTGACGCGCCCTGAATAGCTTCCCATGCTTCCGCATGCATAGCTAGGGGTCGAATGGTCTCTGGGTTCAGATCGCCGCGCTGCGCGGGATTGGGGAACCTGTATCAGAGAGGATGGAGCGGCGTGCGCGCCGCTGGTGCTCGAACACGGGGGCTGGTAAACAGTATTGGCCGGCTGTACAGCGTTCGGTAGCTCGGTCCCAGAGGATGGAGCGCGATTTGCTGACAAACACCCCTGGCGCGAAAGCGGCGTGGGGATTGTAATGTCTAAAAGTGAGTGCGCGTGCACCTGAGCGGGCGCAGAGTTTACACTTATGACACGGCCAGAGTTTGGGAGCTTAGAGGGTGTGCGACCCGAGGTAACTGAATGGCAGAGCGAGCAGCGGGTAGGTGTGAGCACAAAGTTGTGGGCACATTTACTACACTTAGTACTCGAGCGGCTTGTGTCCGCTTTATGAGAGAGCGCTCTATGCGCGTTACCATGGGGACCATGTTTGTGTGAAGCAGTGAGCACATGGGAGTGGGCACATTTTCTACACTTATAACACCCTCGGCTTGAGCCGCTGTTGCCCGGGGTAACCGAGTGGCAGAGCGAGTTACAGGTAGATGTGAGCACAGAGTTGTGGGCACATTTACTACACTTATTACTCGAGCGGCGTGTGACCGCTTTATGAGAGAGCGCTCTGAACGCATTACCATGGGGACCGTGTTTGTGTGTAGCAGTGAGCACATGGGAGTGGGCACATTTTCTACACTTGTAACACCATCGGCGTTATAGAGCAAATGCTTTGATGGCTCATATGTTTAGACGCTCATAAATACTCAAGCACCATCCTGTGAGATGCAGGTTCGCTTTCTGTATGTAAGAAAGCTGGCCGCGAGCTCGGAGAAGACAGCAGAAAAAATATTTTCTGCCGCCAGAGCCGGATTTGAACACGGTTCTCCAGTAAAATTCTGCCACTGAGCCACAGGGGCACACATGAGCTTCCAGTTGGTGCGAGCATATGACCGAGCGTCGTGTTTCGGCGTTTGTTTGCAGGCGCGCGTGTATTAAAACAGGCCCGTTTACTGCAGCATTAGTATTTCCAGCCGCCTAACTTAGAGGGGACTGAGAAATATGTATCCCGTGAGATGCGGGTTTGCTTTCTGTATGTAAGAAAGCTGGCCGCGAGCTCGGAGAAGCAAGCATAAAAAAGTTTTTTCTGCTGCCAGAGCCGGATTCGAACACGGGTCTCTGGTGCGGAAGCCTAATGTTCTGCCACTGAGCCACAGGGGCACACATGAGCTTCCGGTCAGTGCGAGCATATGACCGAGCGTCGTGTTTCGTTTCGGCGTTTGTTTGCAGGCGCGCGTGTATTAAAACAGGCCCGTTTACTGCAGTATTAGTATTTCCAGCCGCCTGAACTTAGAGGGGACTGAGAAATCTGTATCCCGTGAGATGCGGGTTTGCTTTCTGTATGTAAGAAAGCTGGCCGCGAGCTCGAGAGAAGCAAGCAGAAAAAAGTTTTTCTGCTGCCAGAGCCAGATTCGAACACGGGTCTCTGGTGCGGAAGTCTAATGTTCTGCCACTGAGCCACAGGGGCACACATGAGCTTCCAGTCAGTGCGAGCATATGACCGAGCGTTTGTTTGCAGGCGCGCGTGTATTACAACAGGCTCGTTTACTGCAATAATAGTATTTCCAGCCGCCTGAACTTAGAGGGGACTGAGAAATATGCGAGGATTGGAGGAAGTCCGGCCTAAGCGGGACGAAAACACTCTCTCTTCCTCCTTTCGCCGGTGCTCGTGACGTCCGCTCTGATATCCCTTGAGAACGGCGCAGTTGCGCGGCTCGAACAAAGGGAGAGAGAGCGGGAAGATGTCATTATGTGCTGTGACATCGTTTGTTTGCAGGCGTGCGTGTATAACAGGCTCGTTTACTGCAATATAGATATTTCTAGTCGCCTGAGCTAGGAGGGGACTGAGAAATGTGTGAGAAACGGAGGTGGCCGGAGAGTGACGCGCGCGACCGAGACGCGGGGTAGCTTTCTTATAACGTAAAGGAAGCCAGCCCGTGACCGTCTACTTCTGACATCCCTTGTGAGCGGCGCCTTGCGCGGCTCGAACAGAGGGGGAGAGGGCGTGCGTCATCCGGGGGGGGGTAGCTTCCTTGTAACGTAAAGGAAGCTATAGCCCGTGACCGTCCGTTCTGACATCCCTTGTGAGCGGCGCCGTTTGCGCGGCTTGACAGAGGGGAGTAACCAGCTGGTCTGCTTCATCCCCTGAGGCGACGGCAGTGCGGGCAGAGGCCGGCCGCTGTGCGTCGGTGAAGGGCGGGGGAGAAGGAGAGAGCGAGGCTCGCGGGAGGGGCTCCGGCGAGCGCTCAGCTATAACCACCGGCTCGGAAGGCCTTTGAGAGCGGCGTTTTTTCTTACGCGGCCCGGAAGAGGCAGCCGGAGAAGGTGGAGGATCGTGAAACATGGCGAGTCGAGCCCGCAGGGTCGACATCGGCAAGTCCTCACACTGTTCGCAGCCGCCCGTGAAGGGCGCGGGCTGCGTGGTCGAAACCCAGGCAGAGAGCGCAGATCACGTGGCGGTCTCCGTCGCTGAGCGCGGCTCTGCACGAGCCACAGGATGAGCGAGGCATTTGCAACAACGCCTCGCGCTCTTTTAGATGCAAAGTGTGTCGCGGGGCGAACACACAAACACATACAACACAGAGCAGTAAAAGGATATATTCGCCGGATAGCGAAGCAGGCAGGGAAAGCTGAAGGCGGCGAAGGCGGCCGGCGTCCTCAGGCTGAGATCCTCGGCGTGCTGGTCGCTTGATTCGACGGCGGCTTCCTCAGAGAGCAGCGATGCGTAGAGCTTCGCTGAAAAGACAGAAATCAGAGAAGCAGCCTCCGAGCCCTGTTTATATACGCTAAGCCACACCCCTTTTTGCGGGCTGTGACGCATTAAGCGCGCCAAGCGCGCTCATTGGTCGTGACGTCACGCCAAGGGCTCAGCGGTAGGCTGCTGCAGTTGCCGCAGGACAGCCAATGGGCACGCTAGTAAGCTTGCCCTAGGTCTGCAGGCTGCCGCACTGCGTTGACAAGATTATAAAAATTAAGGATAATTTTTGGCTTCAGTATCTCGAGAAAGAAAGGCTTTCCCGTAGCGTAAGCAACTACGCAATACGAGAGAACCTCTCGTAAGAGAACTTGCAGACTTTGAATGGGATTTCGTTTGCACTTTTATGGACTTCAAAACAGAAACAGCAATTCACTGCCATTATAAAGCTTGGAAGAGCCAGGACATTTGTAAAATAACTCCGATTGTATTCGTCTGAAAGAAGAATGTCATATAGACCTAGGATGATTGAGGGTGAGTAAATCATGTGCTAATTTAAAATTTTTGGGTGAACTATCCCTTTAATTAAGCGCTTAGTGTTACCTGTTGTTAAAGTATTAAAATTGCATTTTATGTTTTAAAAAATTCAGCCAACATGTTCACAGAAGGCAATTTTCTGATCTTGCTTTTAACCAAAATAAATGTTTTAAAACCCAGAAAATGTTGTTTTCTTTTTCCTAGTGAGGCTACTCTTACGAAACTTTAAAGTATAATATTTTAATTATGTAATTATAAAAGCAGCATTCCCTGTAAAATACAATTTATTGCTGTAGACAAGTTTAATATTGTAAAAAAGACAAAAAAAAAGACATGTTCAATAAAAATATAATTGGATCAGTGTAATATTGCAGTTGTATGTGTGTATTTTACATGGCTCTATTGATTGAAAGATATTTTGAGTTTCAGAACTAAAAGTTAAGTTGGGCCCGTTAGAATATACAATTTAGTTGAATTGGTAATGGAGTAATGCTTACTTAACAAGCTGAGTTAAATAAATGGGTGGGGAATGATTGTTTAAACTAAGTATCTTTAGTTACTGTAACTCGGTTACAGTAGACTTAACCGAATGCTTCATTACTTAAAAATTTTAAGGCAACGAGTTACCTTGGTTTTTTTAAGTAGATTCTACTTATCCGGTTCAGTTACTGTAACTCGGTTATAAGTACATTCAACTTAAATGTTCTATTCCATTCCATTATGGGCTTAAAGCTCCAATATGTAGGGATTTTGTAATAAAATTTCCAAAAATAACTTGCACAGTGTGATATATTTCCTCCAGTTATGTACTTACAATATCTCAAAAGTCTCCAAAGATTTTTTATTTCAGAGAAATTCCGATTTTAAATAACTGGCCGTCCCGGAAAAGAAATGTCGCGCCTCAGTGACGCAATGTCCGCTCTCTCTATCCTTCTTTCCGGTGTGGACCATGTGATAGGATATTCCACCACACCGGATTTTTTATTTTTTTTTACAACTTTATTGAGGTTTTTTTCTTATCACAATAAACAATAAAGACATCTGACAAAGAATAAAAAAAGGAATAAAATAAAAAATATGACCCACATCACCGGAATATCGCATGGTAAAATGCGGAAGTGGTGGTTAAAGCGTTATAGCCATAGACTGTATGGTTATAGCTGTTATGGATCACGAACTCTTTGGCGAGTATTGAAGTGCCAACAAAACGAAAGCGTCCATATTCGGATACACGCGGAGTCACGGACTGTGTGACAAACGGAGGAATAAAACCCGGATAAATATCGGCAGGCGTTTTCGAGATGGAGAGAGCTGCGCGTCTGGACTTGTCAGAGACTCTCTCGCGAGTGTATTGAGACAGATAAGACATGCAACTGTCAATAATAGCACTTATAAACAAAGTTATATTGCTCTTTGTACTTTGGTAAGGCTTTTTATCACGTGTGGTGACCGAGATTATGGCAGTACAATTACAATCGGAGATGATGTTAAAAAAATATTTAGTCATTACTTGCAAATGTTCGTTCAAATTTACTTTTAGATATTGGTTTGAACACGTTAAACAACACGGCATTAACCATAAAAAACGTAAAACTGCACAACATTAACCAAACAAATCATTTGACAAATAGCTGTATGTTGTAACGGGATAGCCTAATATAGCATAACATTTCACGTCCCTTGCAGTTCATTAATTATGATGACATAAAATAATACGATAAGATATACAGGTAATACAAAAACGAATAAATTACCTCATCCGTGATCATGATTGATTAATTCCATTTAGATACATCGCTAGATGGTGAAAACGCATTATAAACCACATCTCCCATCGTCACCTCCTTCATAGCGTCATCAAGCTTCGCCTTTGTTATTGTTGGAAACTGCGCCCTCTTGTGGTCAAATACCAAAGTCACATACTGGAGCTTTAAGTACATTGAACGTAGTCCACTTCACTTATTCAACTAATGCTTCATTACTTAAAAAATGTAAGGCAACGAGTTACCTTGGTTTTTTTAAGTAGATTCTACTTATCCGGGTTTACAGTGTACGTTTTTTCACCTACTGTATAGTAGGGAAGTATGCAATTTTGGACACAGCCTTCTTTCGCGTCCTTCATTCGGCTTATTTTGAAGGATGCATCAAGTATATCCTTCGCATCCTCCAATCATCCATAATCCTTTGCATACAGTACATTCCAATTCATGAACAAGAATTAGCAGAAAATGAATCGGCACTGATCTTATCTTATCTTATTTCACTATACAGTGCAAGACAAAAAAAATATTTTGAAGATGAAGGCATTATAATGTTTTGTTGTACATAAACAATGAGGCCGCGGGAGAGGATATCTGTGCATAATGCAATCCACTGTGAGATCACAGATGGTTGTCGTTACCTGCACTACATTGGAAGAAAGCCAGTTAATACAAAGGTTTTTAATATAAAGTATTACATAAAGCAGTGGTTTTCAAACTGTGGGTCACACAGTGAGAAAAGGTGGGTCGCACAAAGGCACTTAGCTGCAGCTAAATTTACGTTACGATGAGTGAAACAAAACCAGTCCGATTAATGACCAAACGACTATGAGTTTTAGCGCCCGCCAAAGTGTTATTTGATCGCTGAGTAATGTAGATGAACTGCTGCGCTTGTGACTAATGCTGCCTTCACGTGCTATGGAAAAGATGATATTTTCCACTTGTGAACTGGTATTTACCAGTGTGTTGTGTTCAAGTGCTTTTGTTGTCGTAATGTAGTACCTGCAAGGTCTGTGTCAGTAGAGTATCTTTTTTATCTTTACCAAAAAAAAAAAAAAAAAACGTAAATGTGGTGCTTTCTGATGATTAAAACATAATTAATAATAAAAAAAATAAACCATGACATAAAATGATTAAATATGAACCAAGGAAATTGCGGCGAAGTTGAAAATTGAGTGTTAACGCATTATATTACAATCGTTAATGACACAACATTGTATAGGCTACAAAAACTATCCACTAACAGTATTCACGACTCTTGCGTTGCTCTCCGCCATTTTGAAAAGGTCAAAGGTTATCTCATCTCGGCAACTCGTGCATCAAAATATTCTACGAGTTGCCCAGTGGAAAATACCACATGAGGGGGTGTTCATGTGCATTTTCCATGTCGGCTTTTGGTATTTACCATAATTACCATAGCACGTGAAGGCACCAAGAGTCACAGTGCATGTTTAACTGAAAGAACGAGCAGAGAGAGTAGGCTACTCGGTCGCGCGCGCGCACACTCTCTCTCTTCGGAGCCAGGCGAAAGTGTAAAAAAGACTCCACCGTCTCCAAACTAAGCGCTGTCTTGCTCTCTCTCCCTCGCACATATTAATCAAAATAAATCGACACGGTGGTAAAAGGTCGGAAGACCAAAGTTTCATGTGGAGCATTCGGAGATTTTTTTTTCTTCCTCAATTACCGCTGGGTGTGAATTGTGCTAAATGAGTTGTTGCCTTATCTTCTCTGAAAAGCGTCCCAGATTCAGCTGACATAAAACAACACTTCAATTAAACGAAAAAAAACTATCCAGTGATGAAATGTTTTCTGTGTTGACACAAATCTTGGATGTCTATGTCCTAACTGCTGGGATAATCACACAACGCGCATGACACGTCCAATTCGCGAACTAATGACTCCTTTGAACGATTCATTTTAATGAATGGACAACTGATCTTTCCAACAGTGAACTCAGGAGACGTCTGAATCAGTAACACTTTACAATAAAGTTCTATTTATTACATAAATTACATAAAAAGTACAGTTTGCTTACTCAAGCTTAAGCTTTAAAATAAATAAAACCCCTTGTTTTTATTTGAAAACCATATGACTACATTTTTCCACACAGTGCTATCAAGAATCGATAAGAGAATCGTTAAAGAATCGGATCGATAATCAGAATCGTCAGTGGCATTATTATTATTATTGATAAAATCTTATCATTTCCCATCCCTATGTGAAGACGGTAAAATTATAATCAAACATTAAAGAACATACATGTTTTTAAAAGTTTTTTTAAGAGTTAAAAGTTTAAAATATTTTGCTAACATGAAGGCTTGTCACTGTCAGTCTTTTTACATCAGTGCAAAACTAGGGAATGCAGATTAAGACCATCAGCATGCATTGATTAATCCCATTGCATGTAGAAAAAAAAAAGTGCGACCAAATCATGCTGGTGCGACCAACTGATAAAGTTGGTAGCACCAGTGCAAGTGGGTCTTGCGATTGATTATACTTGTCTAGGTGGGTCCTAGAACGAAAAAGTTTGGGAACCCCTGGTATAGAGTATAGTGATTCTCAAAACGCATTTATTAATTATTATACAATCTGCTTTGTGTTAAACCAGTATGCTCACATGTATGATTAAAAATGTAGGACAATATTAAAATAGCATTGCAGAAAGTGTGTTTTCATTTTCAGTCACTAGGAGGCGCTGCAGGATCTTCATCTATTCTAGAAGATCAACACACAATCTCTGAAGACAAACAATGAGACACTCTGATCCTGCTTTGTTCAACTTCAAACTAATATTTTAGTCTGTGAAGCAAGGCCAAAACTATTGAAACCTGTTTGAAAGATTTTGAACAGTTCTGTTACAGTACTGGGATGTTTTACATATTGTTCTTATTGGTTGTCTCTGCTGTAGTGGGCGTGGCTGCTGCTGAGATGTCACTATTAGTCAGTCACTGATGGATCAGACATTACACATTCAGGACACTAGGGGGCGATGATGATGATGATGATGATGATGATGATGATGATGATGATGATGCCTTTTAATAAGCCTCAGAGGATTTTTATACGGAAAATTTGTGAAATAATTTGATTATTTTTGTAGCCTAAATTTGCCTATATCCACCCTAGAAGATGATCTGAGAGCACAGTACTGTATGTAAAGCATATGCATACACCCCAAAGTAGGCTATATAAATTTGATTAAACACATTTATAAAATATATTTGCTACCCTGCTGACAAATACAGTCTAAGGTGTTTTAGTTCTGCTGGTGTTGTTTGTGGTTTTGGAAGCTGCAGGAGATCAGTTTATATCAGCTCCAAATAAGGCCAGCATACACAGGGTGTTTTCTACGGAAATAGACACTGTCAAAATGCTCTACAGGGCGTTGCCTCTGAGGGAAATGAGAAGTGAGAAAAGAAAAAAAGAGAGAGAATGTCTAACATTCAATAGGCCATTGCTTAAAATACTGCACTATTGCCATGTAAATGCCATAGTAGACTATATATCAACCATGCTATCTGATTCCATCGCTGTACTGTCATTTTAAAATGACTTTAAAAAATAATTATGATGAGGTTGTTTCTGTTGAAAATGATAGTCAAACATTTCTGTAGTTGAGGCACATTGAGCTTAAAGTGACAAATGTTTATTTAGTGTGAAATGGCGCAGTTCAGAAACAAAAATAAATAGATGAAACAGCGCTTCACACGATCACACCAACAAATGTGTGAACTTTAGTCATGTGACTCATAAACATGCTGACCATATTTTATATGCCATACAACAAGATAATGTTCCTAAAATAAAACTGGTAAAACTTCAGGAATTTGTACTGAGCTACTAGGCCTAATGAAAAAAATTATATTCAATTATTTTAGAAGATTATTTATGATGCACAAAGTGTTGATAATGAATGAAAGTATGAGGGGTATAGTATCTTCGTTCTGCTTGTTGTTCTTGGAAGCTTCTTATAAGCAGTTACTAATTTTAGACATCTGGTACAGAGATATGTATGGAAATAGAGGTTAATGACGATATATTTTGGGATTCAATATGGGCCAATCTTAAACTTGTATATATATAAAAAGAAACTAACCATCGATTAATTCACTACAAACTGATTAATAGGATGTGTCTCACCCCTAGAAACGGTTTTTAATGAAGCTTTCCTCCAACTGTTTCTGCTCGGGAGATTTGTTAGGCACATAGTTTTGGGATTGTCCTGAAGTTCATCATTTTTGGAGACCGCTATCTACTACTCTGAAGGACATTCTGGAAACTGACATGCTGTCCTAAACTTCTGCATTTAAATGATGACTTGTCTTACAATTTCTCTCTGTCTCAGAAAAAGTTATTGTTCTCTGGATTCACGGCAACTAAGAAAATGATTGCCTTACGTTGGCAACCTTCACAAACTTTAGCTTGGTCACATTGGATTCTTTCCTGGACATTGTGATCATGAAGCATCAGTGGCAAGGAGACATGGGGCCCTGTCTAAACTATTTCAGAATGGTTAAAGGCCATTTCTAAAAATGTAGAACTTGCTTTAAAAAAGACATGTTTAAATGTCTTTATACTGTACTTGTATTGTGGAATTCTATTTAATTTTATGTAGATTGTCTATGATTGTGCCTAATGTGATTTAGAGGGAGTGTGGAGGGAGAGAGGGGGGGTTTAGTTGCTGTGTGGGATGGCATCTAAAATCAAAAAAAGTTCAGTGTATTGCCCTTTATTTCTATTGATGTATGTCTTATAATACATACTAACTGCAATTTCTAATAAAAAGTTGATCACCAAAAAAGTATTTATAATGACAACAGTAACTATATTTAAACTAATAGTAAACTATGCTTACCATGCTAAAGGGTTCATTACTTTGATTTCATAAATGCTAGTCATCGACTGTATCATGTGACTAGCCTATAGTCAGAGTGTGAAGTGTGTTCACGTACACAGACACGCTCATGAACTGTTTATTCTTCCTGACTGAAGAGTTTCTTTCTAAACCTCAGATTATCTACTGATATTTTTCAGATCATAGAGTGATTTTATCTCAGGCTGTTGGAGATGATGTTGCTCACACTTATTTTGTTTACTCTGAGTTTGTGTTGTCTGTCTGGTGGTTTTTATGTCTTTACTTTTAGAGATAAATGTTTAAATTGCTCAGAGGATTTTAATTAACTGTCATTAATATTGTGTTCCTGGTGTGTTTGGTGAGACAGATGAGATGGTGATACACTCTAAACCTGATGTTAAGCTACTGACACAGAGAGATGATGATATTGAGTGGAGCTAAAGCAAGCTTAACTTTTTCTAAATTTTATGATAATGATGAGAGATTCAGAGACAGACTGAAACTGGATCAGACTGGATCTCTGACCATCAGTGACATCAGAAACACAGACTCTGGACTTTATCAACTAAGAACCATTATTGGGAATAAGTAGTTTATCAAGAGATTCAATGTTACTGTTGATGGTAAGTAGAGAATTTGTGTATTTTTACTGTCCTTTTCATATTCTTGTTATAGCAAGGTAAAAGTGAAACGGTTTTAGGCCAAAGCCACAAGGTAGCTATGGTAACATAATGGGGCCATAGTGACAGAAAAAAAAGTCTTTATTTCATCAGACACCAGACTGAACATCCTAACATCACTGAACTCTGTCAGATAATATGTTCTGGTACATCAATGGTCATACTAGCATTTACAGTATTTACAAAGTTAATCTCTGTCTGTTGTTGTAGATCTAACTGACACTAATAACTGTCACCATTGTCATTACATTTCCAGGACACATCCTACATCACAACCTCCTTTACAGTCTTCTGCTTCACAGTCTCCTTCTCCTCTGATAGTGTTAGGCAGTGTCAGTCCAGTAGTGCCGCTGTCCTGCAGAGTTTACTTCCAACCATGATCAAAAACACCTGAACAAGCTAAACAACGTCTTCAGGATTAATAGAAACTAATAGGGGAGTTTTTTTTTTATCAGAGTTGAAGCAAAACTCAGGACAGTGGACCTCCAGGACTGACATTTCCTATTCAGAGCTGTAATTCCATTGTAATCTAAAGTTGAATCTAATCTAATAAATATATCATCAGCTTCCTGTGCTTAATTTCTGACTTGTTCGTATTTACCCTATCGGCTCTTGTACTGATATCTGATGTTGATTATGTTTTGTTTCCACAGTCCAATTGCTTTTATTTATTTGTCACTGTTATGAAAGCTGCTCTTGTCTTCTACAATTTCATAATAAAAGTCCCAAGAACATAAAAGACAGAGACCCTCCATTATATCAAACACAAGAACATTATTCAGTGTGAGAAACACTGACTCATAACCCATAATATCTATTGATGAATTTGAAGCAAATCTCTGTCATTTATTAATTTTGAGCTCTTGCAGTTTTTGCATCAGACCTTTTGTGTTTGAGTTTCTTACATAAATCTGAAATGATGGAGGTGGTTTATACATGTTTCACCACAGAACAATAAACAAACTCTCTGTGGTTCTGTTTCTTAACAAATGATACTGATCATTGTATTGGCATTTGTGTTTTACACTGTATTACTGTTGCAAATAAAATAAAATTTGCATTTGTTGAGTTAAATTATGCTTTTGGATTCCTTTAGACTGATATCAATATACACTTTGGTCAGAACAAAATATTTTGTCTATTTATTAAATCCTGAGAAACTCATAAACAAGGAATGTGTAGCACACATTTATATTTCATTGAGTGAAAGATCACTACGTCAAGATCACTTCATCGATGAGTGCAATAATCAAATTAAAGCTGCAAGCAGCGATGAAAGGGCCCTCGCACCCGTGCCTCCGCCACCCGGTGGCTTTAGGAAAAAAGAGCATGATGGGCAATTTGCATTTAAGTAGGTAGGTAAATATAGGAGGACTATGTCAAAGTCATCTGAATTTAACACACTTCCTGCTGCCAGCTGGTGAGGCTATGAACTAAATTTTGGCATGTAGATGTGTTCAGGGCAGGACTCTTATCAAAAAATAATAATTTTGTTTCTAGCCCCTTACGGTTCAAAAGTTATTAGAATAAACATGAGTGCAACTTTGGACAGTTGGTGGCGCTAGAGGGATTTTAGAGGGAGTTAGAGACTCCAAATTCGCTATGGTGACAGTTCAGCCTGTCCTTTATCTGTGTGCCAAATTTCATAAGTTTCCTGCAAGCGGTTCTATGGGCTGCCATAGACTTCCAGAGTGGAATAATAATAATGGGAACACCAAGGGATACAACAGTTGCTCGGCCCCTAATAAAAGTGCTTGGGCTGTAATAAAGAGTTTTAAGTCAATTTAAGTCAGTACATCTCTCAGATTCAAATACTGAATTATTTAAATATTATACATCTATTTTGAACACAAAGATGCAACACAATTATGGCAAAACAAGCATTTATTTTCATAATACTCATCCACAACGGGAACTGAAGAAAAATGTTATGCGTGTTAGAATCTTAATAAAGAGGCACAAGCTGAATGAATGAAATGTTCAGACAGTAAATCATCTATAACTCCTGTAATATCAGAGCGACGCTAAGAGCATTTAACACTTCAGTCCTCATGAAAACACTCACTTTACATTTAAGATATTCACATTCACATCTTATTCGGTGACAGAGAGATGGATTTACTTGAAAGAAAAAAAAAAACTAAAACAAATATTGTCTCTATATTCTTACAAGGTTTTCAAGGAGGCAATTTTAAGTATTATTTAAGCATAAATAATTGAATAAAAAAAAGTAACAGTGCAATGTGACAGTGCAAGAGCATCAGATAAAAAACAAGCAATCAAAAATAAAGCATATGAACATCATGTTCAGTCTGAGAATATTTCTGCAATATTCTGTAAAAGTGTAACAATAATCAAGCCTTCTTACAGAGTGTAACAAACTAAATTACACTAAATCAGTCAAACTGACTTAATACAAGAACAATATGATCAGCATAAGTGCGCATGACCATATTACGTTAACTTCATAATGAACAAAAGCATGTTTCCCTGTTTATGCCAAATCAAACTCAAGTCTTCACTTATTAGTTTCACATCTCAAAAGCACACATGGGTTGACTTCAAACACTGTTAGTTGTATATAAACTATAAATAACTACACAGTTTTGGTGTCTGAATCAATCCTTTAAGTTGATTATTTCAAGTGCTGACTCCGTCCCCGGAGGCTCTGTGAGAGAAAACAGAAAGAGTCAAATAAGTAAAAAAAAAAAAAAGAAACAGTCTTAAATCTGCATATGCAGCATTGTTTTCAAAATTACTGGATTAATGGTGTTTAATAAATTTACTAATAGAGCCTTAGTAACATAAACATTAAAAACTGAGTGTTATCAGCACACACTGAGTCAGGTTCCTGCTGTAACAATTACACAATTTTAGTAAACTTAATTTACATTAATTTATTAAACAAAATGTACCCTCTTATTTGACAGGAGTGAGTCTCTGTAACGTCACTCCTGGTTTTCCATAGTGTTAAAAACAGGGAAGAATCCACTCAAAAAGGAAAGTGAATAATGCTAAATATTTAATTACAATAATTCAATGAAATATCTGTTGTTAAAACTAGTCAATGTGTCTTTCTTTTAAAATTCAGTTATTTATGTACAGTACTGGGTTCAGAACAATATTTGCTCACTTGCACCATTATTTTCCATAGCAACATAAACGGTTCTCAAAAAATATTATAAGGTTAATATCTGAATGAAGGCTAGTGTGTCATAGAGGACAGTATTCATAAGGCTTCTCATTAAGAGTAGTGAAGACAGAAAAAAAACAGACTTATTAGATATATATTAGAGATCAATACAAGGTTTACTCTGTCTTTCTGTAAGTATTAATACTGTTTTTGTGATTGGGTTAATAATGTAATGTTGTCAGGAGGATCTAGAGGAATTAATTCATATCTCCCACATCTTACAGTTTTGTCCATGCAGCTTTATCACCATGCTGGAAGCAAACACAGATTTTTATTTTAAATATTTCATTATCACGGGCAGACAAAACCCCACTAGACAAGAACCACCACCCACCTTTGAAAATAAAATCCAATAATTATTTCCTACTGAAGTGTTTGCTGTCTCATTAAACAGATGAACTGATAAAAACACCTGTCTGTGTAGGTACAATCAAAAGAAGAACTTTAAAAACAGTTTTTATTTATTTTTCTTGAAGTTTTCTAGATAAATATAGTTTTTTCCATCCTTATATCTTAATATGATTTTTTATTTTGTTAGTTCTGATGGAATGTATGTGACTGTTCTACATGAACATGAATCACATTCACTTGAGACTATGTTAACGTCATTGTCATGACACTGAGCATGAGTCTTGCTTTCTGCTGAAGTGCACAAGAATAGACAACTTCACACTATATTTGAAGTGTAAATGTGCCTATAGATTGTTAAATCTGGTATGTTAGTAGTATACAGGTATGCACAGATGGTGACAGCCAGGTAACAATAGTTTTTACCCTATAAGCTTCGGCATTGTTTGTCACTGTTGTCAAATTAAACCATGATTTAAATATCTACATAGAGCCAACCTAACTTAGACCATCCATTAAGCTTAACAACAAGCAAGCGATCTGGCATTGGCGTAAAAGAGCATTGTGCAGGTTCAGAAATGGCACCAAAATGAATAAAAATGCCTGCAAAATTCAAAATATAAATTGTCAATGTACAAGATTTAGTTTAGTTGTTTTTTTTTATCTCAAATGATATATATTTTTTTTTTTAACTTTCAAAAAAGCTTACAGACATATCAAATATATGCATCAAACATAAGACAAACAGAAACTGGGGAAAACATATAACAGATCTTACATTGTACAGAGTAAAACATTAAATTCTACAAATTATTCTTTTCAATATAAGAGACGTTTTTATGCACTTCTTATTTCCAGTGATTGAGTTCAAATGATATAGTTAAGCAATATCACATGAAGAATAGTGATGTTTTTCCGATATCAGCAAGATAAAATTTTTAACTTTTAAACACAGTAATGTCAATTTTGAAACATTTTGCTCTATTTAACCAATGATAATAGATCCAAAATGTAACTAACTTAATTTTTATATAATATTTATAGTAATTATGAGAGGGGTGCCCCTTTTCAGCTTGAGCACCTGCCCTTCAAAATTTCAATTCCCTTCAAAAAAGGCCCTGTTAGTATAATTCCAAATATAAACAAAATTCACTTTAGAAGCATTAGAAATATACAGTCGCTCTATTCAGGGAACATGGATCCAGAAGAAACTAATGACTCACAAGCACTGGAGAAATGTTGTCAAATCACATGCTTAGATCGAGAACGACCCCTCACTACCACTACATTATTATTACTAGTTGTGAACGAAGTGAGCGCTTACTGACCTAGTGACGTATGATGTCACACTCTTGAGATTCTGTTTTTTTATAAAGAACAAAATAAGTGGGAATATATCATCTACTCCACTGTAATACATCAACACAAAGGAAAACTGTGTTCATAAAGTAAATTCACAGGGACTTTAAATATTTATAATGGCGTTTCTTTGGAATGGTGTTTGATGTCTGAATGAAGTCACATCACACACACACACACACACACACACACACACACACACACACACACACACACACACACACACACACACACACACACACACACACACACACACACACACACACACACACACACACACACACACACACACACACACACACACACACACACACACACACACACACACACACACACACACACACACACAATTATTAAGAAACTAAACACTGATTAATGTGTCCTATCTGTTCAGATATCAGATGTAATAAGTAAAATAGCAGGATCTTACTCAGCCAAAGGTATTTTAGTTATTTTCTCATCAGTCTGGAGTATTTTTACAATGAGATTAATTTATAATAAAACAAAGATTATTACAATAATTACACTAAATGAAACCATTAGTGTAGTTCTAAAATATACTTTCATAATTTAATTTAATTCATTTTACATTCATGTCACTTACTTGGCCTGGATACTTTTTTCCAACACTTGATCCCCACAACGATCAGGATCAGGATCACCATCAGGGACAAGGACAGGAGAACTGCCAACACTTTTGTAGCTTTGGAAGGCTCTGGAGGTTTGGAAGGCTCTGAAGGTTTGGAAGGCTCTGAAGGTTTGGAAGGCTCTGAAGGTTTGGAAGGCTCTGAAGGTTTGGAAGGCTCTGGAGGTTTGGAAGGCTCTGGAATAGTTAAAGAGAGACATTAATTAGAGTAACTGCTCCTGCCATTCTGAACTCTGCACTGTTTTTCCACAAAAGATTTCTGGATCTATGCAGATTGTGTGGATGTATGAAGTCAGATCTCTAAGTTCACACATGTGTCCTAGCAGAGAAACCACAGGTGAAAAAAAAAAAACAAAAAAAAAAACACATTAACTACCAACATGTTACACTCACCACAAGCAAACATAAAAGTCACACAAAACATTCATCATCTATTGATTTAGCATTTCAAACAGTACAAGCTGATTTTTATCACATGTTTTGATTGTGTTTGGGCACTTTGTTTCAAAGAAAAAAAGTATTCTAATCTGTGACATGTAGACATGAAACAGAATAACAACTCAAATTAATGTATTAACAACAGCAATAACCAGTTGCAAAAACAACAAAAAAACTGAGTTTTTAATTTAAGTAAATAATAATAATTCCCTTTATAAGACCACAGATCAATGGTTTACAGAAGCAAAGTGCATTTGAAGGTGCAGATGGTTTGATTTGCTGTTTGTTACTCTTGTCAAACCTTGTCCAGAGGATTGAGGATTGGTTCAAACAGAAGAGCGTCTGATGCAGGGCAAAGAATCTAGAGAGCAAAGCTTCCATCAGCTGAACACTATAATGTTTGTTTCAGGCCCTTCAAAGCAACCATTTAGAAGCACTTCAGTTTGGAACAACCCTGCAAATTATTGCAAATTAAGTTAATTCCAATCTGAATCCAATTTATAAAGACCTTGAATTTAAGTTGAAAAGCCAATATATTATTTTTCATTTATATAATAATTTATCTCAATGTTGGATTTTCCTAGTTAATTCATTCGGATTCCAATATCGCTTAGAGAGTCATACATGCAAACTGTGTGCGTGGACCTCACAGTCACAAACTTACCAGTCATTTAACAGGAATAATATTATTTTACAGCTGGTTTAGGCCTTTAGGTCAAACGGTTGAGTTTAATAGACTTATTTGTATAATTAAATCTGTATAATTAAAAAGTATTGAATGTGTTACTTCCCAATACAAGCTTTGTGCTATATGAAGAATAATATTTGGAGTGTAGCATGTACAATATTTGGATAATATTGTACAAGGAGAATGTAATGGGAGGTTTTGCGAATGTCAAACGAGCATAAAATATAAAACTAAATGGTAACACTTTACAATACGGGTGCACTTATAAGCATTAATACATGCTTAACTAATGCACAGATAATCATGTGTTAGTGTATGACTCATGAAGAACTAAACCATTAATTAATGATTACTGCATCAGTAACTATAAAGATTCTAAATGATTAACAGATTAAGTAATATATGAATTGTTATTAATTAAATGTGTCATAATGTATTAATTCCTTAATAAAAAATAAATAAAAAATATGAATAACTTATTTTATTAACTAAAAGTGTAAATTAATGTGTTAATTACCACAGTTGGTCAAAGCAATGAACTTCAACTTCCAGTTGTCTGCTTTAATTAATCATTAGATTTGCAAATGTATCATTATGTTAAGATTTTACTTGTTGAGGCACATGACTATTAACTAATTGTTAAGTAATATCTCTATCTGTCTCTAACTGTATCTGTCATCCCTCTATCTGTCTCTGACTGCATCATTATGTTTTTGTAATATATCTAATATTGTCCTCTTTGTTCTTTTCAATATTTCTAGCCACTCTTTGCATCCTGTGATGTAACAGCATTCTGGAGCTGAATTGTTCTCCATTTTTGATCAGAAGTTTGTTGGACTCACTTGGGGCCTTGTTGTTTGGACATGTTTGTCTGGTAATGAATGATGTGGTGAAAATTCATCCGTGTCTTTGTGTTTTTCTCTGTGTCAACTGTTTTATTATGATCATGTTAGTCAACTTGTGGTTTTAAATGTATTTCGTTTGCGTATTTCTTCTTTGTGTGAAGGGCCATGACGGCTAATTTGTTTCAAGTAATTTAAAGGTGCATTGCGCAAGTCTCTGAGTTTTTGCAGAACTATGCCCCCTCTGGCGGCAAGCGAAACTGCAGCCAGAAGTGTGCACACTCACGGACAAAAGTTTTCTTTTTTTTTATCTTAAAGGGGTACTTCACCTCTGGGAAGATGAATGTGTATTTAAAATAGGTCATTTATGTAGAAGAAATGTGAAGAAATTTTTTTAATTTGGAGCTTTCTAGCCTGAGAAAAGCCAGAAAATGTATTTTTGGCTTATGTGGATGAAAGACAACAACTCCCAGAATGCACTTGCTTCGCTGCCCTAGGAGGCCACGCCTACCGGTTAGAGAGCACAGTTGAAAACAACAAGAAGGTTAGGCTACTAACTTAGTGAGTCTCCGTGACGAGTTTGCCCGTGATTTCGAGATCGCACAAAATGTCCGGGATTCGGCTTTTGCGTTCAACAGTCGCCATTCATCATGTTTACTGTGGCGAGCAGGAAGAGGCTGACGGCCGCGGGAGAACAGCGCGAGGCCGGTCGTGTGATTACTGAGACGCGCCGGTCTCGCATCTCTCACGGAGGAGCAGGAATTTTCTTAGCAATGGTAAAACGCACATCAACCGATGACTTGTTTAGCGTTCATGTAAACACTACATTCAGACTCACCGATCGGAATGAATTCAGTTAGATTGAAACAATGTAAACAATTAATGGCGACCGCAGAACGCAAAAGCTGAATCCCGGACATTTTGAACGATCTCGTCCGCCGGACAAGTCCGGGAAAGGGAGGATGGTAACCCCTACTTACTCAGCTTTCTCCTACTACCCAGCAAACACATTTACGTTGTGGCAACGTCTCTGGCACGTTGCATTTCTGCTATGGCAACGTCGCTGTCTACGTGCTCGCAACATTGTAACAACGTAGAATTGTAAGACGTGACAGGGCTGTAGCAACGTTGCTGCGCGACATTCAGCAACTGAGAGACGACGTTCTGACAATATTTTTATATGGTGCATTTTGTAAGATAATTATATACTTTTATCGTTTATTGTTTATCTATATTTTTATTTAATAGGGCTATCAACACCTGCAAGTGTAGCCTACACTTTGAAGAGTAAAAATGACACAAAGTTTCGTTAATTCAACTTTATTAAAACTGCATTTAATCAAATTGCACTTCCAAAAGTCATACATTTGTGAAAAAAAAAAAAAAAAAAACGAAATAAACGAATATACAAATTTATTTTAAGTATAATAAATAAAACATAAAAAGCAAAGGCAGATCAGAACATTTAATGAACATAACCGGGTCTGTTTGGCAGACAGAGGCCGAAAGCAGGTGTCACCGGGGAAACATCCACAAATCCAGAGGAGCAAAGAAACGAATGAGACTAAATAGCGGAAAAATCAAATGACAAACTAAACAGTGCGAGCGAGGCTACATTAATCACATTAGAAATTAAAGTTGTAGGTTGTGTTTGATAGCTGAGGTAGGCTAAACGCAATACTCACGTATCCTTGCTCGATGATGAATGAGAACACAATGAGGCCAACAACAGGTGGTTGGAATTAAAAAGGCTGATTTTCGCGCTTCAGGGCAGTGACGAGTACATTATGTAGTCCAGTGGTTGTCATGACACCCTAGGCACAACCTTAAGCAATGGCCCTGAACGGTGGTTTAATGTCAACATTGTGACAACGCTGTAACAACCTTCACTACACAACGTAGTTATAGCAACCTTTTGGCCATGTTGTTAAAACGTTGTTAGAAGGTTGGCTACGTTGCGCCAACGTTCTGTGTTTGCTGGGTACTCAGTTTTCTCCACAGAACAAGAGCTTGCTAGCTTAGCTTCCAAAGCTGACACTGTGTGTACATTCAGTGAGTGAGATGAGATCCCACCCTGTATGGGCGGGCTGAAAACATGCGGAACAGCTCCTCCTACTGGCTGTAGTCTTTAGCCTCTGGCCAGAAAATCCTCCGATGACGCAAAATGACGATTTTTGCGTCATCGGAGGATTTTTTCCAGACAAAAAATACATAAATCTCTTGTCTCAGGGGGATATGAGGGTGGAAAGCATGGTAATTCGACAATACTACAGGTTTTCTACTAATACAAAGCTTAATGCTAAATCCTGAAGTAACCCTTTAAGTGGAGTTTGCGTTGGTGTTTGAAATGAACTACAAGCCGGTCTCTTAGAATCCATCTTCTATGGAGAATGGCGGCGAATACACAAACCTGCCAGACAGCCAGGTGAGCGTGCCGTGAACGCGCATGACGTCACGCCCAGTCTAAAATTCCGGCCCGAATCCCTCTTATTTATTTTACTTTACAGGATTATAGAGACAATCTCAGTGATCAGAGAAGGGCTTATTCAGCCCATCAGGCAATTGTTTAAGCATGTATGGGTTAGAAAACGGGTATTTTTAACATGAAAAAGTTGCTTAATGCACCTTTAAAAATATTTAATTTCATGTCCATTTTAAAATAAATACAATTTTGTAAATAAAAATGAAATCAAAATAATACAAAATACACTCTTTTATTATAATTTTTTCGTGCAGATTTTAAAGTTATAAATTAAATAAATTTTGACCTGTTTTTAGTGTGTTGAAATATATTTTTGTTTTGTGAAGTAATAAGGGAATTAAGTTATACAACACTTTATGTATTTAAAAACAATTGTTTAAAGCTTATGGGGCACAACCTAACACATTTTGGTTTTCTGTAAATTCCACATAATTTTCAATTTTGCTTAACTACATTTCTCAGTAGCGTCGCTGTTTTCTGAATCAAATAGCTTTTCAGTAGAGAAGCTCTTTTTTTTTGATCAAGTAGTGCGGTAGCATCCACACAAGCTACAATTTCCCAAGCATTTCTAAAGCTCAAGCTCAAATTGGAAATACAACTGATAAGTAGGGGAGAGTGGGGCACAACCTAACATATTTTGGTTTTGGCTCAATTTAAAAAAGGCACACATACGCGTATTCATTTACCACACACTCTCACACACACTGACGCATCGCAGGCATGACTTTCGATGTTTCCAACCTATATGAGGACATTAATGGATGAACTTCCTCTACACAGCCGCTCTGAGAGTCACTTTAGCTGCATTTTAGCTTGATTTGAGAAATAATCATTTGTCATATCATAAAAACACTCAAAGGTCTACACGGCAACCCGTCAAAATAAAAGGTTGGTTTAACATTTGAAGAAAGTTTTACTTAAATCATTAGGCCTACATTTTTTATAATTGGTCATTACAATATAAACCATTAAAATGTAATCCAAAAAAAAGAAAAAGAAAAGAATTTGGTTAAAATAAATACAGATATGTCATAGTGCCCTAAAAATGTAATTTATTTTAAAATTGTAATAAATTATTGTTAAATTTGATATGTTTCATGATTTCAATTAATTACAATTGCTTTTTGATTACAACAATTTTATTTAACCATTAATGACTACTGCAGTGCAGCTCTATAATTGGCCAAAATGCTCTGTTGATCTTTTCTGAGATCTTCTACTCTTCCCTGTGGATGACCTATGACCTACTTTCTGTACGATCTGAATTTTCGCATCTTGAATGTTTTAGAAAACTGAATTTAAATTCTGAATTTCTTCTTCTTGAAAACTTGAAATCTGTATTTTCAGTATTCAGAAGAAAAAAAACACCTGTTTGAAAATAAATGTCTATAAAATTCAGCCATAAAAACATTTCAATATGTTAAATTTCAAATGTTCAATTTACGTATAAAGAAATGTAATTCAGAACTATTTTAAAGTCCACATAATTTTCAATTTTGTTAGATTACACTTTCCACAATTCAAAGTCAAATAATTTTGTCATATTATACGCTCTATAAATTACAGGGAGGTAAACATGACTTCAGAAAGTTGGCAGCATTATCTCTGTGTAAAAATAAAATAAGTCTATTAGTAAAATCTGTTGACTTTCACAGTCTTTGCTGCATTATAGGCCAATGGTGAGCGCTCAAAAATAGGAAAAAGCACTTGTGTTTTTAAGTATTAAAGATATCTTAATATCCTTTTAGATTCTGTTTCTTAAACTCATGGTTCTTAAAAATCTTCATTTTTAAGGCCCAACATGGTTAATTTCCAGAGATATGGGGATCTCAGTATGGCTCCATGAGAAAATTCATAAATTGTACACGTTTTCAGTGGTCAAAAACAAAATTAGTGTCACTTTTCATACAGCTGATACTCTTTTCTTTTAAAGAGGAATATCTGAAAAACAAATAATGCTGAAACTGTCTGACTGATTACCTAATAAAGGGAGCTATGGCATGGAAAATAATAAATTCATCAAAGAGGAATGCAGGTCAATTGGTAGAGAAATAGTTTCGGATGACATTTGGTCAATGATTAAAAAGATGCGTGGGAAAATAAAATCTGTTAAAATCCCAGATATTTTAGGTAAGAAGTTTTGCATTTTAAATTAAATACATAAACATTGAAAAGAGGATAATAAACTTTTCTGATGTATTAAAGAAAAAGGATAAAGACAGACATTAGTGTGAGTGTGTCTGATCTATAACACACACTATAAACATCATCAGCACTATATAACCTGAGTGAAGATCTGATACTGTAATGATAAAGACAGTCATTAGTGTGAAAGTGTCTGATCTATAACACACACTATAAACATCATCAGCACTATATAACCTGAGTGAAGATCTGATACTGTAATGATAAAGACAGACATTAGTGTGAGTGTGTCTGATCTATTACAAACACTATAAACATCAGCACTATATAACCTGAGTGAAGATCTGATACTGTAATGATAAAGACAGACATTAGTGTGAGTGTGTCTGATCTATAACACACACTATAAACATCAGCACTATATAACCTGAGTGTAGATCTGATACTGTAATGATAAAGACAGACATTAGTGTGAGTGTGTCTGATCTATAACACACACTATAAACATCAGCACTATATAACCTGAGTGAAGATCTGATACTGTAATGATAAAGACAGACATTAGTGTGAGTGTGTCTGATCTATAACACACACTAAACATCAGCACTATATAACCTGAGTGTAGATCTGATACTGTAATGATAAAGACAGACATTAGTGTGAGTGTGTCTGATCTATAACACACACTATAAACATCAGCACTATATAACCTGAGTGTAGATCTGATACTGTAATGATAAAGACAGACATTAGTGTGAGTGTGTCTGATCTATAACACACACTATAAACATCAGCACTATATAACCTGAGTGTAGATCTGATACTGTAATGATAAAGACAGACATTAGTGTGAGTGTGTCTGATCTATAACACACACTAAACATCAGCACTATATAACCTGAGTGTAGATCTGATACTGTAATGATAAAGACAGACATTAGTGTGAGTGTGTCTGATCTATAACACACACTATAAACATCAGCACTATATAACCTGAGTGTAGATCTGATACTGAAATGATAAAGACAGACATTAGTGTGAGTGTGTCTGATCTATAACTGCAAATACTGTCAATGAAAAGAGCAAAGGGTGGTAAAAGTCAAAAATGCATCACCTACAGCATGAACCACTGTAGCGAAACTACCCTATATTTATTGGTAATATAAGCTGATTCAGAGAGAATCATACATGCCAACATAAAAAATAAAAATAAAACACTGAAGCTTTTCTGTGACAGATTCTGTTCTCACTGAAATATTTAAAACCTGTTTTTCTAATGACAAATATTTGAAACACTCATCTAAGGTTCCATGAGACAATATGTGAAATAATGTAAATTTCCTCTACAAATTTCTAATTTCTTGCAAACAATTTCTTGTTTAACATGCTTTGTTTATCAGATGTCCTTCGTCAGTTAGATGTATATATTGATTTGATATCTAAATTGTTCACATAACACAGATGTAAATCAGATAATGATACTGAAAGATCTGATCTACTCACCCTTGACAGTAACACTGATGTTCCTCTGAACGGTGTATGTGCTGTTGGTCATGTGTAGTTGATAATCTCCAGAGTCTGTGGTTTTAGAGTCACTGATAGTGAGAGATCCAGATGTTTCACTTAGCTGGAGTCTGCCTTTGAATCTCTCATCACTGGTGTCCTGTGTTAAGAACTCATTGGTTTCTTTATTGATTTCAGCAATGAGATCGTCTTCAAACTTCCACTTTATCAGTTCATATCCCTTTATTTCAATAAGACCAGTGTGTAGAGTAATAGATTCTCCCTCCTTCACTGATACTGTCTTCATTTCACCTGTCACAGCAACAAACACATATGAAGAACATATGATTACACATATGAATAATACCTTTTTAATCACACAGTTAAGTGTTCTGTGGTTAATCTACTGAAAATGTGCAAATTAAAGAACACAGCTCATTATTTCCATAATGACAACGCAATCTACCAAGAGCAGCACAAATTCACATAGAGTCACAAACAAGAGAGATCTACTAAAAACACAGGAGCAGTAAATAAAAAATAACATGGATCTGCAAACAATATGTTCTGATAACATCTTCCTCTGTCATGCCAAATAGATTAACCCAAGTGGAGAACATCATCTCCTTCTCTCTCAAGCTCTCTGTTCTCCACAGCGCCTCTAGCAGTAAATATTACAGCATGTCAAGTGTAAAACTGGTTAAAGCAGGAATACCCAGTCCTGTTCCTGGAGATCTTCCTGCAATGTTCAGCTCTCACCCTGATCAAACACACCTGAAGCGGTTCATGAAGATCTTCAGGAGCACTTGATCATTACAGTGGGTATGTCTCCAGGAACAGGATTGGGCAGCCCTGAGTTAAGACATGCTTTTTGGGCATTAAATATTAGCCAGTAATTTGACTGGCTCAAAACTTTATAAATAACATTGCATGCTTTATTCAAATAATCTCCTGCTATATCCTCCTGAGACCCAGAAAAAAAAAGTTTTTTGAATGTAGTTTTTTTTCCATGTCAACACATTGTTTAGAGCACAAGAAACAAATGGTAAAAAAAAAAAGTATTTTTTGTAAAATAATATTTTATTCATATGCTATGTCGTCTGTAGTGGACACCAGGGACTCAGTTGTTTAAAAAATAAAATGGCATGAAATTACATGTATAGGCAAAAAC
This sequence comes from Squalius cephalus, assembly GCF_949319135.1. NCBI lineage: Eukaryota > Metazoa > Chordata > Actinopteri > Cypriniformes > Leuciscidae > Squalius > Squalius cephalus. Next base: position 26,345,874 of record NC_137134.1, read on the forward strand.
AATGGGATTTTTTTTTTCAATCACCAATACATTTTGGGGTTTCAGGATTTTTTTTAACCAAAATTTGTATAAAGATGATTCTCAACTATGTTATGAAAGATATAATGGAATGAATTGATACACCATTTTACTTTAAGCAATATGTGGGTAAAATGGCCATAAATTAATATTCCCATTCAATGCAATGTATCTATACACTGTATCTAATTTGCACATTAATGTGTTCTTATAGCAACATTTAATGAAAAAAGAAGTGTAATAATTGGAGTAATAACTGGCAACATTTTAATAATAATATCTAATATTTCATAGGAATATTGATTGATTTATTTCCATATTCACTTTTTGTGTCTCCCAAAATGCCTGATAAACATGATTTAAGTCCTGATGTCCTCTACTGTGGACACGTATGAAATCAATGCCCTGTTCTGTAACAAAGTAATTTTTTGATTTGAAACCCCTTAACATTTTCCTGAGATGTTGGTTTATGAAATACAATTTGAAAAGTAGTCCTATTTAAATTACAATTACAATATATGATCATATTTCCTACATTTGATCACTAAATTAATGTCAGACATTTTTAAAGACCAAGAAGAAGTTGTTTTCATGGTGAAACCTCCAAACATTTGGTATCTCTGAAAAGTCCTGAATGTGCTCTTTACAGGACACCCAGGTTGTGAAATGTGACATGTATGATGTCAGAGAAATTCACTAAAATATAATGTCCATTACAGTGGACAAAAGTCTATTCCTGGGTCCAAGGAGGATAAATTCTGCAACTGAAAGGAACTCCTACAACTGCATATACAATAAGGTCAGCCGTAAAAAAAAAACTGACCAAATGACATTTTAAAATGAACGAATTATCTCAAAAAATAAAAATAAAAATAAAACTGTCTGCACACTTGAATCCTTTTTAGCAAATTTAATAGCCAAGCTTTCGGTCAAACGACCATCCTCGGGGCATACAGACAATCAATGTAGCAATCAACTTAACTGTGTTCAAACACATCAGGACAATCAACAGTGATTACCACACCTGTGGAAGCCACACCTAAGACCACACGTAGATTAAAACAGAGGATTAGTGAGCATAAAAGACGTGCCGATCCTAACTACCCTGTGGCCTGTCACTTTACAGAGTGTGCTCAGTCTCTTCTCTCCGCTTTCAGGGAATTGAGCAGATTAAATTACCTAGAGGTGGCAACATTGATAAAGTGCTATGCCAAAGGGAACTGTACTGGATTCATACTTTGGATGCCTTATATCCCAAAGGTTTAAATGTGGATTTCGTGCTATAGTCACAGCTGTATTGTTTTTATAAGTCTTGAATACTGCAGTTTATGAAGGTTTTTACTGATGTCTTTGCTGTCTCCATGTACGTATGCAGCATGTATGTATGTATGTATGTATATATGTGCCTGTATTTTTGTATTTATGTTTGTTTCTTGTATTGGGGATTATCACTATGGGGAGTAAAAATTACCTAGATAACTCAGTATGTTGGGTAGGTTGAAGAAAAACTACAACTCCCACCATTGGACTACAACTCTCCTACCTGGCTTCCACAGGTGTGGTAATCACTGTTGATTGTCCTGATGTGTTTGAACACAGTTAAGTTGATTGCTACATTGATTGTCTGTATGCCCTGAGGATGGACGTTTGACCGAAAGCTTGGCTATTAAATTTGCTAAAAAGGATTCAAGTGTGCAGACAGTTTTATTTTTATTTTTTGAGATTTTCAGTTTTGTTTGTCTGGCACCTTGTTAATCGTGAGTGCGGTGTTACTCCTTCAAAATGAACGAATTATGAATTATGTGACTATTTGATATTGTGACGAACAGGATGCACTAAGTCGCATGATACACTGAGTCACATGATGCACTGAGTCACATGATGCACTAAGTCGCATGATACACTGAGTCACATGATGCACTGAGTCACATGATGTGTGGAGCACATGGTTTAAGAGAGCTGGAAGATGGTAGTTAGAGAGTAATGCCTTGTGTAGTGGGAAGATGTGGGAAGTTAATCCCTGCATATCTCCAAACAACCCGTGAGGTGAAAGGAACCTTTCATTGATTGCCTTGGGATTTATGGACCTTTTGGAAGTTGCTGGATGTTCAGGGAAATTGCCAATGGTACAAACGACAAATGGAGGACCAGATCAATTGTCTGACTGACTGACGGGACAAAATCAAACAAGTATTGTTTTTCTTTTTCTTATATTCTTATGTTGGGTTTGCCAGTTGAGTGTCCATGGGACTGTGTAAATATTGTTTGAAGTGCTAAAAAAAACTCTTTCTGAACTGCACAGTGGACTGGTTGCTCAGTGCTGGTCTGAATGGACTTAATGGTCTAAGAGCCTATGAACTCTAAGCTACTATGCTGGATTGAGAACTCAGTCAAGAACTGTTAAAGGGAACTTGTGGAACTGGTGGTTTGCACACCCCAAATGAGTTGAAAAGCAATGAACTGAATTTAAAACGAATTAAATTTTTGAATGATTTCTTTTTGTTGAAAGATTTTGTCATGTTAAGTGGGCCCAGAATTGGGAATTGAGTATTTTAATTTCTTGGATCCTTTCCTTATAAATTGAATAATTTTTGGTCTTGTTTTGTTTTTTGTTGAACTTGCATTTTGTGAATCATTAATGCTTTCCCCTCACTGAATGTTATTTTGTTCAAACAAAAGACTAATAACAGTTTATATGAATTGAGCCTGTTGCCACTTGTGTTTCTTCATCCACAAATTAAGGGTTCCTACTTTTTTCTTGTGTTGAATCCTTTGTACGGTTGACTGACTCAAATAAATTTAGTAGGTTTAATCACCTGCTTAGCACCCCAATTAATTAGGTCAATCTGTTACAATATGGGTGCACTGCACCAGCAAAATCTGGCCAAAAGTGTGCAGTGAGAGCTTGCCTTAAGATGTTTCCTGTCATAAGTGAAAACATGTATGGTGATTATGATTAGACTGCACGTAAAAGAGCTTTTTTAAAGATGTTTATCAGACGTCTGTAACAACAGATTTTTTCCAGATGAAGCGCTCTTTAACAGACATCTTGGAGACGTACGTGTGCTCTCTGCTCTGCAAGTGTAAAGATGAGTGTGATGAATTCTGGTTAAGCACTGCAGATCCTATTGTTTGTTCTCACCTCTACAAAAATTGATCTACGTATTTCAGTTTCATTTTCTTAAATCAATTTTGACATTTTTAATTAAAACAAACCTATTAATATATATCCAGTCCCGACTCCCGACATGATATTTTACATATAGGTATTAGTATAATATTGTTGCTTAAAAAGGTCTTTAATAGCATCAAATGTTAAAAACTGTGCAGAAACCTTAAAAAAGACTAATTATACAGGCCATTAAAGTAGATGTGACAGTTACATCACTACAGTTGTGCATGTACTATGGTGGCAGAAAAACTGTAGTGACAATTGTAGGAAAATGGGTACAAAATTATATGTGTCAATATTGTATGTTTTGAGCTTTTCTTGCATATAGATGCAGAGTTTTTCCACAAGAAATATGAAGATGTCCAGCCACTGTAATTTTGGCCATTTACAGTAGTTCAATACTTGACCAATAGACCTGACAGTGAGTACGGGTCAGAAAACCTCTCACCATTGCTAACGGGAGATTCTTGCTATAATTAGTGTAAGTGAACCTTAGCCTGGCTCCGCCCTCCTACGTACTTCCGCTCAATTTCATTTTCCTTCAGTATACGTCTGGGACTGCTGTATATTCTTAGGTTTCCAGAAACAAATTTTTTGTAGGACCAATCAGCGAATAGAGGGAGTGGCTGAGAACGATGACGTTGATGTGATCACACACATGACTAGCGTCGGCCAATAGTGAGCCTACGTGTGACGTACAACACAGACGCGCTGCTTTATCAAGACTCGAGGAACAGAGAGAAGGAAATGAATAGTGGAATAAAGTCGTTTTTTTTGTTTGTTTTTGCGCACAAAAAGTATTCTCGTCGCTTTATAAACTTTATAAAAGACAGACATCTTATTCTAAACATAATCCTCTGATCATTCGGACGACCACACGTTAGCGATTGGCTATGGCAGATCCTGAGTGACTCTGGGCAGATCCAATAGTTTTGAACTTTAACAGAGAACCCGCCTACAAGGAAGTAAACGTTTCTCAATGGAGCGAGGCCAGACTCTCTGTACAAATGAAATGTACAAGAGTCTGGTAGAACCAGGCTAAGTGAACCTGTCTTCTGCTGGCAAAACATTCAAATAATTGCTAAGGCAACCGGATGATCCATGTTGTAAATATTGAGGCTCACATCTGACTGCTTTGGAAGCTTGTTCCTGCCACGGAATAAAAAATATAAATAAAGAAAGCAAATTTTGACTGACGTTTTTTTTCTGCCAATTGTGAGGTTTTTTTTTTTATTTTATTTTTTTTCATGACAGAAACAAGCCATAGATTGTAACTCTCACTATTTGCCATCAGGCAGGCTCCGCCCACAAAACACGCCTCTGTTTACAAACACCAATGCTCTATTGAGACACATTATTACAATATAAGAACAGTATTAGAATTATCTGAGACATTTTTATATTAAAAGAATAATCATTTTAATGTATTAATTCCAAGGATCGGCACCTAATAAACAACTGGAACTCCGTAACAGTAAATTTGTAAAGGTACACTACGTAACTTTTAGCATTCTAACGGTTAAAAACAAAACTGCAAGCGGCTTTTGGAAGAACATTGTAGCCAGTGTTGTGCCAAATTTCTACTGTCCTCCGCATGACATCAGATGATGATGTCAGAGGGGCTAAATTAATTTATTGTTTGTGATTCCCTTTCATTTTTATTTATTTAAATTATTTTGATGTAGTTATTGCAGCATTGGTTGTTAAATGTCTTAAGAACATACTAGATTCATATTTTTGAAATTCATTGAAATAAAATGACGAATTAAATAAATAAATAAAGCTCCACACTGTTTGCTCTACGAAGCTTTTAGTAACCAATCTTTTCCACCCAATTTACAGCCCGACAACATCGAACACTGAAGAAAACATTAAGAAAACTGATCAGAGGCTGATCACAGTAAGTGCAATAGGCTGTTTTATGTGTAAATAGACTGCATGTGGAAAAAGTCTTATAGGAATTTCACTCTGAATGAAATAGTGAAAATAAAGTTTAACTGAAATGAAAACTGTCATTTCAATAATTTATGTATGATTGAGTTTTTATTGTAATGCATGTTAATTAATTTGGATTATGTTTTGTACATGACCTGGCATAAAACAAAGTAATATTTTGGTGTATAGACATATGATGCAGAAAAACCTGAAAATGTAAGGGAATGTGAGCTAAAATAAATGGATGGCATACTCTCTTCAAGAAAGGGAAACCTGTGTCCCAAAGCTGAAGGATTCAATGAGTTTACTATACAATACAAAGAAACATTTATTCCCTGTGCAATTTCTATTTTAAACCAATATAATCTCAATATAATCCCATGGGCAAATAATGTTGCTTATTTCTTTACTTATTATTCTCATCTCTGCTGTCTGTACATCACCTCTTGCCATAGAATATCAAAAGTAATATCCATTTTACAATAGTTAACAGTAAACCTGCCCAAACTAAACTGCCCTCCTCAGCTCCTCTGTTTGGTACTTTGGTCATGTGTTTTCTAAAGTTCCTCCTCCTCCAGGGGCTTCATGGCTCAGAAAGACCAATTACATTGAGAAAGATATTAGTCTTACTGGAGATATTTGTACACCAAAACAATTAACATTTTTAACGTAGGACTGGCACCTGCGCCTAAACAAATGGAAATCTGCCCCAGAACATAATTAAATAAAAGGACTTGCCCATCTTTAACATTTAAATTATTATTAATTTAGTGTGAACTTCAGTGTTAATTTGAGCATTAATTGTTCACTAGTGATCACAGAATCTAAACATGATAATTATAGAATCTAACAGAATACAAATTTATAGAAAGTTTGAGCTACTCACCACTAATAGTAATATGTAATTTCCTGTGTAAGATCATACTTCTGGTGTTGATCTCCAATTCATAATCTCCAGACTGATCTCTTCGGATGTTTCTGATGGTGATTTCTCCCGTGTCCTCAGGGCCCTTTAAGACTCGATCTCCAAACTTCCACTGTATCTGATCATCTCTCAGTATATCAGTAACACCAGTGTGTAGAGTGACAGTATCTCCCTCCATCAATGATAGTGACTTTATATTATCTGTCACAGTAACAAACACATGAGGAGAACAAACACAAACAGTTTGAATCAAAGATAAAGTTTATAATGCTGTAAGTATACAGGTCTAGAAGTCTGAGACCACAATGAAAATCTGTCATTCAAAATTTTTAGATAAAAAATAACTCATGATATAATAATAATAACTTTAGATAACTCATGACTTAAACCTAATTTACCAATTCCACCAACTTTTATTTTATGGTAAAAGTATATATATATATATATATATATATATGATATATTTCAGTACAATTTGACTGTGAAGTGCTTTAATGTGCAGTGAGAGATTGACTCAAAATGTTCACACACACTGCATTAAACAGCACATAACCTATTCAGCAAAAAGTGTTTCTGCTATTACATGTAATTTCTGTTTATCATTAAAATATTACAGCTAATCCACTTTGTCTCTGATTTGTCTCAAATGTCTTTTTTAAAGTAGAAATGATAACTCTGTACACCTCTTTGCTGCAAAATCTTCTAAAGCATCTGTTACTATTCTGATTATAATGCTTACAGATTATACTTTCCTCTACACATATTTCTCATTTTACACAACATACTTTTAACTTAACTGCTTAACTATTCAAGTAAAAAAAGAAAAGAAAAAAAAAAGAAACAACAAACAACATGTCTAAGGATAAAACTTGTGATTACTACTAGTGATCTAAATGGTTCTCAGACTATTATTCCAGATTTTGATCCAATATAACATTGAAGACTTGAGATACTCACCACGGACAGCGACACTGAATTTCTTGATTATCTCCTCGGTCACAATGTTCATGATCTTGAATTCATAATCTCCAGAGTCTGTGGTTCTGATGTTTGTGATGGTCAGAGATCCAGTCTGATTATCCAGCTTCAGTCTGTCTCTGAATCTCCCAGTACCTTCAGCTGTATATACTACGTGTCCATTTGTGGTTATTTTAACTATAATAGAGTTCTGGAACTTCCACCGTATATCACCATCCCTCGGTTCTTCATCAGCATTAGGCTTTAGAGTGACAGAATCTCCCTCCATCACTGACTTCTTATCACCAGACACACCTGTTGGGGGGAATTACATTTACTCTTTTAAAATCTCTCCCTGTCTTTCTTGTGGCACACAGCCTATTTGTATGGCCTTCTTTGTCCAATTCACCTATACTGCATGTCTTTAGATTGTGGGGAAACTGGAGAACCTGCACGTTAGGGGTGCACGATTCTGAAAATGTCACGATTCGATACCGATTTTTAGGCTCAAGATTCGATTCAAAATCGATTTTCGATTCAAATAAACGATTCACAGTATGTAAATGTTAGGGGTGGGAATCTTTAGTCACCTCACGATCCGATTCCAGAACGATTCTTTATCTACTCCTCCCCCCTCCCCTCCCTATTAATTAATTAGTTTGCATAGGTAATTAAGTATTTTCTTTAAAAAATTACAAATTAAAAAAAAAATAATTAAAACAGTTGTATGTTAAGAATTTTAAACTAATATAACTTCAAAACATACAAGTAAGTAGCAAATAATAAAGAGGAGCATAGAAACTTCACAAACAAACAAATAGTGCTTTCAGTAGCCTATAGATTATCTGAACGTTTTCCATTCAAACGAGTGATCTTTTCTGTTGTTTTTTACTATGACATCATAGACTGCGGGAGATCTATTAAGCTGAATCCACGCACTGATCTCTTTTGAAATATAAGAAGTAAAGTGGTTTGTCCTGTCCGTTTAATCCCTTAAGACATAACGTACTCGGTTACTAACGTAACCTCGGTTCTCTCTAGAAGAGGGAACGAGTACTGCGTTTGAAAAACGCTATGGGAAAAGCCTCTTTTCACGAAACACTGAAGCAAAAAATTATCCTTAATTTTTCATATATGTAAAACGCGTTGCAGCAACAGCAGACAACTGAAGCAAGACGGCTTGTCTGCTCATTGGCTGCTCTGCGGCAACTGCATAAGCCTATCGAGCGCAGGCTGATGCAACATCAGACCAATGAGGGCGCTTCGCGCCCTCCTTGCCACTTCCCGCCGAAACGGGCGTGGCTTACCTCTATAAAAGGAGCTCGAAAGGCTGATTCACTCAATTTTGATCGCCGAAGCGAACCAGAGCAAACCAAACGCACGGCAGGGAACGCAGTACTCGTTCCCTCTTCTAGAGAGAACCGAGGTTACGTTAGTAACCGAGTACGTTCTCTTACGAGAGTTCTCTCGTACTGCGTTTGAAAAACGCTATGGGAACCCCATGTAAAACGCCGTGCGTGCCGGGATGACAACACCGATCACCGGAAGCTATTTCAGGCATACAGTGCATAATCACCGGATAGACTCACACAGAGTAAGGGAATAAGGGAGGAAGGCCTTAACTCCCTAACTGTAGCATCCGTGGGCTAATCATAACCTCACAGGGAGAGTCTAAGACGGGAGGGGTTTCCTCCGTCCTTATATAGACATGTCAGCAGACACGAATATGACATCACATAGCCAGGGTAGGAAGCCTGCGCTAATGTGGGAAAACGTGGGTCTTACACAGTACTGCCCAGTATGGTCGGTAGCGCATAGCGCCTGTAAACAGATTACACCGATAAAAGCTTAGCCTGCAAGGCGGGAACCTCTAGGTTATAAAACCTAATAAATGTAGACGGCGAGGCCCAGCCTGCCGCCGTACATATATCCTGTAAGGAAATCCCGCTGGACCAAGCCCACGAAGAGGCAACGCCCCTCGTAGAATGCGCTCTAACTCCCAACGGGCATTGAATGCCCTTGGCAGTATATGCCAGCGTTATGGCGTCAACTATCCATCTGGATAGACTCTGTTTCGAAACAGCCATTCCTTTGGAACGTCCGCTGAACGAGACAAAGAGCTGCTCTGTCTGTCTGAAGGCAGCAGAGCGGGACATATAGGTTCTTAAAGCCCTAACAGGGCAAAGAAAACTTGAGTCCCCCTCCTCACTTGACGCCGGCAGGGCAGCCAGGGAAATAACCTGAGCCCTAAAAGGCGTGTTGAGGGATTTCGGCACATAGCCGTGCTTAGGTTTGAGTACAACCTTAGAGTCGTTAGGACCAAACTCCAAGCACGTCGGGCTCACAGAGAGCGCGTGCAGATCGCCTATGCGCTTCACTGAAGCGAGAGCCATCAAAAACACCGTTTTAAAAGATAAATGTTTGAGGCTGATAGACTGAATAGGCTCGAAAGGAGCACCTTTCATGGCCGCCAGGACCGTAGAAAGGTCCCACACAGGGACTGAAGGAGGTCTGGGTGGGTTCAGTCTCCTGGCTCCCCTGAGGAAGCGGATGACTAAATCATTCCTTCCCAATGACTGACCCAGCGCTGAACCAGAGAACGCTGTAATAGCCGCCACATACACTTTGAGCGTGGAAGGGGATCTGCCCTTATCCAACAGCTCTTGCAGGAAGGAGAGAACCTCCGTTACCTCGCAATCGAGGGGTGAAAAGCTCCGAGCTGTGCACCAGCTGGAGAAAACCGACCACTTCGAAGCATAGAGCCGCCGGGTCGACGGCGCTCTAGCCTCAGTGATGGTATTCAAGACTCCTTGTGCGAGACCAACGTGTATCCGTTGAGCGCCCACACATGAAGGGACCACAGCTCCGGATGCGGGTGCCATATCGAGCCCCTGGCCTGCGAGAGGAGATCCCTCCTCACCGGCACTGGCCATGGAGCGATGTCTGCTAATTGGATCAAATCTGGGAACCACGCATGGTTCTCCCAGAGCGGTGCCACAAGCAGTATTGGGCATTTTGTTTTCCTGACCCGTTCCAACACCTGTGGCAGGAGGGAGACGGGGGGAAATGCGTATAGCGGGCAGCGCGGCCACGTTCGGGCTAGCGCGCTGTCGGTCTTTGAAAAGAACGCGGGGCAGTGAGCGTTTTCTTGGGACGCGAATAGGTCCACCTCCGCTCTGCCGAATCTCTCCCACAACAGTCGGACTGTTTGTGGGTGTAGAGACCATTCGCCTGAGGGAATGTTGTTCCTGGACAGTCTGTCCGGGCCCACATTCTGAACCCCGGGTACATGCACTGCTCTCAGCGAGCGTAAGTTGTGCTGAGCCCATATTAGGAGGCGTTTCGCCAGCTTGTACAGGGATGTGGATCCCAGACCGCCCTGGCGATTTATGTAGGACACTACAGCCGTATTGTCCGAACGGACTAAGACATGTTGGTCCTTGATGTGGGGACAAAAACGCGTCAGCGCGTTGTGCACTGCCGTCATTTCTAGGCAGTTTATATGTTGGAGCTTTTCTCGTTCCGACCATAGGCCGAAGCACGGTCTGCCCTCGAGCAGCGCTCCCCATCCCGAGGTGGATGCGTCTGTCGACACCATTTTCACCTTCGAGGAAGTCCCCAGGCTTACACCTGATCGGTACCAGCCGTTCGCCATCCAAGGTGCCAGGGCTGTGACACAGCCCTGATCGACCTTGATGCGCAACCGACCGGTCACCCACGCTCCGCGCGGTATCCGCGCCTTCAGCCAGAACTGCAGCGGGCGCATGCGGAGCAAGCCCAACCGGAGAACTGACGATGCTGAAGCCATGAGACCCAGCATCCTCTGAAACTTCCTGAGCGGGGTTAAAGCGCCGCGGCGGAAAGACTTCGCCGCGCTCTGAATGCTCAGCATGCGCTGTGGCGACAGCTGTGCTGTCATAGAATGTGAGTCCAGAATTATCCCCAGAAACGAAATCGTTTGACTGGGGTTTAGTGAACTCTTCACCCAATTGACCGTGATACCAAGATTCTCGAGATGATCGAGTAAAATGGCTCTTTGCTCTATGAGCTGAGATCGTGATTGGGCTAGGATCAACCAGTCGTCCAAATAGTTCAGCACTCGCATGCCTCTGTGTCTGAGAGGAGCGAGCGCTGCGTCCATGCATTTCGTAAATGTACGAGGTGCCAGGGACAAGCCGAAAGGCAGGACTGTATACTGGTATGTCTGACCCTCGAAGGCGAATCTCAAGTATTGCCTGTGGTGTGACGCTATTTGTATTTGAAAATACGCGTCCTTTAGATCTATCGACATGAACCAGTCTTCTCGGCGAACCTGCGCGAGAATTTTGCTGGTCGTGAGCATTTTGAAACTGCGTTTCACTAACGCTCTGTTTAGCTGTCTTAGATCCAGAATGGGTCTGATACCTCCGTCCTTTTTGGGGACTAGAAAATATCTGCTGTATATCCCCCGCTCGCTTTGCGCGCGGGGAACACGCTCTATAGCCCCTTTGCTTATCAGTTTCGATATCTCGGCGCGGAGTAGGCTCGCTACTTCCAACGGCACCGAAGTTTCGACGCGCGCTGTGAAGCGAGGAGGGCGTCGACGAAACTGTAGCGAGAAGCCTCTCTTTATAATGCCTAAGACCCAGTCCGAAACCCCTGGAAGCGCTGCCCATGCATCTGCATGGTTGGCTAAGGGGCGGATACAGAGCTCGCTCTGTTCGCCGTGCGACAGAGGTGCTGCGGGGCTCACAAACGTAGGCGTTTTGCCTGTGGCATTTGAGGCTGGGGGTGCGCTTAATACAGCGGGCGGAACGCTCGCCCTCGACCCTACAACAGTGCTTAGCTGAGTGAGGGAGGGCTGCGCGAGTCCCGTGGGACTCATGTGTGCAGGTAAATGTGTGCTGGGCGCGGGCGCATTTACTGCTCTGGGCGCGCTGTCTATGTGAACAGCGCGCGCGCTCACAGGTCTCGTTTTTACAGAGAGCCTGTGATCTGATAGACATAGTGTTCGTGGGCACTGGGCAGTGGGCACTTTTACTATGTTGGAAGCGCAACCGACCTGAGTCGATTTTATTTGCGCGAGCCCTAAGTGTAGGGCTGTGCTTGTGTGTAACGATGGGCACTGAGGGGTGGGCATCGATACTACATTTATAGCACCATCGGCCGTGGCCGGGACACCAGAAATTACACTCATTTTGGGATATATCTGGGTAGCCGTAAAAACGGCTTTTGTGTGCAGGCAAGCGGGCAAAAGTACAGGCTTGCGCTTTGCAGATAACACTGGAACAGCCGCGAGTCTCGGGGCTGAAACAGCGGGGCGCTTGGGTGAGAGACCGGCCGCAACGGGACTCACACACCTGCGCTTTCCTAGTCGTGCTAGGACTTCTTCGGGACCTCTGGTTTCACCGCAATCCTCGGTCGCGGCCCGCGCGGTGGGCGCCGGGCGCTTGATCGAGAGCGGGGTCTCTCGCTGCGCTGTTGCGGCCGCTGCGAAGATGAGGTCGAAGGCAGGGGCTGAGGCTGAGAGCTCCGCGGGGTCCGTTTATCACGACTCGCCGCAGAACCGGAGCGCTTCGGCAGGAAGTGCTTGAAGGCTTGTGACGCTTTCTGGGCCTCGGTAAATCTCTCCACGAACTCGGAGAGAGAAGAACCGAAGAGGCCAGCGGGAGACAGCGGGGCGTCGAGAAACGCGGTGCGCTCGGAATCGGCCATCTCCGTGAGCGTTAGCCACAAGTGCCTCTCAGCGACAGTGGCGGAAGCCATACACCGTCCCATGGCTTGGGCGGCAGCCTTGGTAGCTCGGAGCGTAAGATCTGAAGCACTCCTTAAATCCGCCATACAGACAGCATCAGGTCCCCTCTCGTCCAACGCACGGAGGAGATCACCCTGGAAAATCTGTAATGTAGCCATGGTGTGTAGCGCTGACGCTGCTTGCCCAGCGGAGGAAAATATCCTCGCGAGCAGTGATGACGTCATGCGGCAGGCTTTAGAAGGCAACACCGGTTTAGTCCGCCGTCCAGCAGAGGGCGGGCAAAGATGTGTCGCTATCGCCTGTTCCACCGGCGGCAGAGAGAGGTAGCCTCGGTCTTTCGCATTATCCAGCGAGGAAAATGCAGGCGACACAGATGAGCGCGTCCGCGCAGAGTAGGGCGCGGTCCAAGCCTTTGCAACTTCTTCGTGTAACTCAGGAAGAAAAGGAGCGGGCTTTGATTCCGGAGAAGTGCGCTCACCGGGGAGGAAGCTACCATCAAGCCGGGTGCGAGAGGGGGGCTCCGGTGCAGACCACTCGAGGCCGAGGCTCGCCGCGGCCAACGCGAGTATCCGCATGAGCTCCGTCTCGATGCTGGCTCTCACCGAGGGCTTTCTGGCAGGAGGGGCGGGATCCTCAAAGCTCGCCCAATCCTCGCTGCCTGAAGCCAGGAGAGAACAGGAATCCTTATCCCCCGACGCGGCCTCTGAAACGACTTCCTCGGATGAAGCGGCGGCAGACTGCGGGCGCTGAGCATCAGGAAGTGATTCGAGCGAGGCCGAAGAAGCTAACGGGCGAACCGGCGAGCTTATTCGGGCTGGAGCGGATTCCGGGACCCGCTGCGAACGCCGCTTCTTACGGCGCGGCATCGCGGCGGTGAATGCAGGCTTTGAGAAGGATGCCAGGCGGGTCCTCAGAGCCACCATCGGCAAAAGCTCGCAGTGAGGGCAGCCGCCGTCAGCGAGCGCGAGCGCTGCATGGTCCTCACCGAGGCAGGAGACACAGATGACGTGGTTGTCTCCCTCGGCGAGTGGGGCTCTGCACGAGCCGCAGGAAGGCATCTTTAAAAAGACGCAGCTCTTTTAGGAGGTGAGTGTTACGGGAACACCACACGCACACACAAAACAGAGCAATAGCAGTTAAAGGATATAAGCGCCGGAAAGCGCAGCAGGTACGGCTGTAGAAGGCGGCGTGGCCAGCAGCTTCAAGGGGTCGTCCCGCTGAGATGCTTGCTTCGACGACGCTTGCTTCCGTGATCCAGCGATGCGTGCGCTTCGCTGAAGAGAACAAAATTGAGTGAATCAGCCTTTCGAGCTCCTTTTATAGAGGTAAGCCACGCCCGTTTCGGCGGGAAGTGGCAAGGAGGGCGCGAAGCGCCCTCATTGGTCTGATGTTGCATCAGCCTGCGCTCGATAGGCTTATGCAGTTGCCGCAGAGCAGCCAATGAGCAGACAAGCCGTCTTGCTTCAGTTGTCTGCTGTTGCTGCAACGCGTTTTACATATATGAAAAATTAAGGATAATTTTTTGCTTCAGTGTTTCGTGAAAAGAGGCTTTTCCCATAGCGTTTTTCAAACGCAGTACGAGAGAACTCTCGTAAGAGAACTGGCTGTGTTTACGTTAATTTTGCACGGAGTCGCGCAGCCGCAAGCGCGAGCATTCTACACAAACAAAGCGCGCGTCAGCATTTAAAATTGAAAGCAGCCTTCTGTTAGTGAGGTTCATATTTTAAATATACAAGTCCACTGCATTCCTAGCCACATAAATGATGACTTCGTAGAGCATTTGTAAGGAAAATAGCCTACCGAAAGGCGAGACAGCACACTTCAAGTGTAACGTAACATCAAACAAAGCGCGCGTCTCTCACAGCACATCCTGTGCAATGAAGCCTGTGTGAATGTCCTTGTAATTCGCTTCTACCTTTCCGAATTTCTGAAAGATTATTTTACGGATAGTTTGATTGGTGTATGTATGTGTGTGAGGAATTGGAAGAAAGCATATTAGGGATTGTTTCTAAAGCAAACTCAGCGTCATCATCGCATATCTGGTTAAAAACTAAGCTCAGAATCGATCCAGAATCGTTGGAGAGAGAATCGCGATTCATTGATGAATCGATTTTTTCTCCCACCCCTACTGCACGTGAACCAGTATGGAAGTAAAATAATGTCAAATGTTTTTGAAATAAAAAGCCTGTTGAATTGCACTACTTGAAAAAAAATAAGCACTGCATTAACCATGCTAGCATTTTAATGCATTGTATTTTTAGGGCTTGCATTTTTATGGGCTGAAATTCAACATGGTTGAATATTTAAGCTGTGAATATTTCAATTAAAAACAAATTTTCATTATTAAAAATTCAATAATCCATATTCACCTATCATATTTCACTTCCAAAATATTCAAACTGTTTAAAAATACAACCTATAATATTCAACAGGCAATTTTCGGTCCATTTTATTTCGCTTTGCAAATTCGCTTCCACAGAAAAGCAGTAGATTACCGAGATACTCTCCATCTGCTGTTAGTCAACCTCACCAGCAGGTGGTGCAAAAGCTCGTTTTGTTGACGAAGACAGAGCAACAGTTAGAGCAAGCCATTCATTCATAAAACTTATTTAACAGCAATGTAAGTGTATTTGTGATTATTATGATGGCGGTTTTATGTTAAATTCAGTGTCTTCACGGTTACTTTCCCTGTGTAGCCTACAAGCATCTTTCTCTACCGTGAACAAGATTATAATGTTATTCCCCGATGCGGATATACAGATCCAATATTACATTTTTGAGGTTGACATATATTTCTCTTGGTTGTTTAGTTGCCTTAACTTTATATTGTGGTGATGTGCTGCATGCAAGCTATTAGGGTTTCCCTCAATACTTAAGGATTCCCCAGCTGGACATAGCCTAAAACGCTTAACGTAGCTTAATGGACTAATTACAGTGATATAAAAGACCAAACTCGCAGGGGCAAGCAGATTGACTCAGAATAACGCGCAAAGTTTAATGCTGAGCGTTTCCCAGTGATAGACTGGCATAAAGTTGGCTTGACGCTGGACATTCGCACATTTAGGGACCGTCTCTAAAGTGTATACGACACGTTTCAATAGCATTTGAATAGAACGACTTACAGTCATAAAACCAACTGTAAAGTGTTCATGTAGTGTCAGGCATAATGCGCACCCTTTGGATTTTTTATATTTATTAAAATAAATTAAAGTTTGCTATTGAAGTTAGAAACGTGTAGGCTATGCCAATGTTGTATGCAACTTTTGAGACGGTCCCTAAATGTGCGAATGTCCAATGTCAAGGCAATTTTAGATTTATTAGGCTACATTTAGTCATTTATTTAGCAGACGCTTTTATCCAAAGCGATTTACAGTTAAACTAACAATATGAGGACAACAATATGCAAGTGGCAAGTGCTATGACTCTTCCCAGTTTAAGCTAATGCAATACACCTAGGCATAGCATCTATCTATCTATCTATCTATCTATCTATCTATCTATCTATCTATCTATCTATCTATGAAACTTAGCGCGTTACGTTCATATTCTTAGTCCGTCTAGCCTAGTAGCCTACAGCCTACATCCCCAATAAGGTGCGAGTTTGGTCTTTTATATCTCTGTATTAGTCAATAAACTACGTTAAGCGTTTTGTCCCGACAGAAGGGGAATCCTTGAGTATGAGGTATTGAGGGAAACCGATTATAATCCTGTTCATGTGGAAAAGCTGATGACATAGGCTACACAGGGAAAGTAACAATGAAGTTATTGAATGAAACAAACACAGCTTTTGTGTCTTTATCATCTTGTCCGCATATATACTGACACGGATAATGATTTTCATTTTATGAATGAATGGCTTGCTCTAACCATAGATATCATATAGGCTAGATGTCTTAAGGCGGAGTCACTTCCGGCATCACCGGCGGCCATCTTACCACAGGGCTCTGTGAATTAAGGTGAGTGAGCAGTACGCACACAAATCCTCTTATCTTGCTGAAATCTGGACGGATTTATAAACGGTTTGGTTTCTTACAAACGTTATTAACGTGGCTATAATTCTGAATGCTTAAACATTTTTAACATAATTATTCATATGTATGCAGTGTCATAGCTACATCTCTGACATTTATAACAAACCAAACCGTTTGAAAATCGGTAGAAAATTGAGCAAGTTATGGTTATTTAAAAGTACATGCACCATGTTATGAGTAAGCGAGCACCCTGTGGTAAGATGGCCGCCGTTTGCAGATGTCGAGCTCCATTGGCCAGCAGCGCGGACGAGACATCTAGCCTTTATATGATATCTATGGCTCTAACTGTTGCTCTGTCTTCGTCAACAACACAAGCTTTTGCACCACCTGCTGGTGAGGTTGACTAACAGCAGATGGAGAGCATCTCGGTAATCTATTGCTTTTCCTGCAGTTCCGTTGAATTTACTGTCGAATTTGAACCACTGAATTTGTGGAAGCGAATTTGCAAAGCGAAATAAAATGGACCGAAAATTGCCTGTTGAATATTATAGGTTGTATTTTTAAACAGTTTGAATATTTTGGAAGTGAAATATGAAAGGTGAATATGGATTATTTAATTTTTAATAATGAAAATGTGTTTGAAATGTTTTTAATTGAAATATTCACAGCTTAAATATTCAACCATGTTGAATTTCAGCCCATAAAAATGCAAGCACTAAAAATACAATGCATGAAAATGCAAGCATGGTTAATGCAGTGCCTATTTTTTTTTTCAAGTAGTGCAATTCAACAGGCTTTTTGTTTCAAAAACATTTGACATTATTTTACTTTCATAAACCGGCCCGGTGCAACAGTGATCCACTGAGCCTGTGCATCATGCAGTACACACCCAATACTCTTTTACAATTCTCAGTCTCCTAATACACAATTGGCAGCAATCTGTAGTATTTAAGAACTACAATCGTTTCATGTGAACATTTTATAGTAAATTTACAGTTTTTTTGTTTTGCTTTACAGATATTTTGTGTTTCCTGAGAATCTAATGTGAAACCTAATAAACCTAATGTGGCTTCATTACAATGTAGGCTAATTGCTACAAGAAATGCTGTAGAAGAAAAGAATGAAAAAATATATACTCTTCACTTCCATCCTTCCCAACAACAATGGCTCCCCTATTGCCTTTCAGTTCAAACTACAGGTTTTAGCTTTTTAGGGCATTCCATTCCAGTGAATTGTTAATGGGATGTATCATAAATTAAATCGGGAGAAAAGATCACAAATGGATAGTATATGTTGTTTTCATACTGAATACAACGGAATAAATTACAAAAATCACGAGGAAAAGAATGCAAAAAAGAATGACTGAAACGAGCTTTTGCCATAGATATTACACTAATGCAAATAGCAAATGCGCATTTTCTGTTTCCGGTTTTGAAAACGAAAGTGTTGAATTAATAATAAAAAAAAGAATTCGACTCACCCCCCACGAGTAATAAAACACAAAGAAGGAAAGAACTGTTCCTCATATTGATGCCTTTTGATGCCTTTGACTGCATCCAAACTAAATGACAGCTATAACCAGACCAGTGTAGGCTAATGACGAGCTGGAGTGAAACCGTCCAAGTCACGTGTTTTCTGAGAAAGAGGGAGTGTCACGTCATACAGTTTGAAAGCGTTCAAAGACTTGCGCTGAGTCCCTATTCGCCTACTTATAGGCTACTACGCCCTAAAATAATGTAACCTAGCTTACTCTATTTGTGAAGAAAAAGTAGATAGTTTTGAGTGTGTAGCAAAAGAGTACACAAGCTTTGGGACATGTTGCTCTCTGTCGCATCCTGTCACAATAAACTGACCTGTCAATCATCTTGTCAAAGATAAAATCCTCCACATTTAATTTCATTTACCGAATCGGTAGCTTGTTAAATGCTGTAGCAAGTCGCGGGTCTTTTATGCAGAGAACGCTCTCCTCATTTAGCCTAAATGCATCTATGCATTTAAAAGTTAATGGCCAATCTTTATAAAAGTCCACATTGTTGTTGCTGATGAAATATAACACGGATAACATTAAATAAATATTTGTATCATGTGTATCATTATTATCATGTTAAACTTTGATTATTAGTCTTAAACCTATAAACCGCATCACCGTCCGTTGCGCACATCCGCGATGTTGAGTATTTTTTAAACACTTTTTTACTCGTGTTTGTAGTTCTGAAGTAAATCCTCCTCCAAAGCGCAATGGGTTTTGGTCAATATTAGCTTAGCACGGATCCACACTTCGAAAATCCACCATAGCCTAAATAGTAGACCATCCGGGACTTTTGACATAGCCTACTATTTTCAACATACTTTTGGACACACGTATGCCTATGAATCCTATTTAGAATGGTATGGACATTGGGATGCGGCAAGTCAACACGCCAAATAAACGGAAGTCAGTCCATAAAAAAATTCAATCAAGTAATTTCTGCAATAAAATCGTTGCTATAATAATCCCGTAGGCCTACAGACACTCAACGATATGTGACATAGGCTAATCCATCCATTCTCAAAACCGCTTTATCCTATCCTTTATCCTCATAGGGTCGCGGGGGTTTGGAGCCTATGACATATGCAGTCTTTCTCTTCTCTTTTATTTTATTATCTATCTATATCCATCCATGTATTTCTTTTAAATCTTACTAGGATTTAAGGACATTTGAAATTCTTAACATACTAAATAGACTACCCAGTACTGAATCTTTTTGATAAATTGTGTTGAAATGAACAGTATTGTTATTTTTTTTCCATACACTAAATATTGTATTGTGTTTGTCTTTTTCTCTCAGACCTCGAATCGGGTTTCTGATTGGTTTTCTTTGCATTGGTGGGCGTGTCTGATGATGACGACGTCAACATTAGTCCTTCACCGAAGTAAATATTCTCAAGTCAAAACACTAGGGGGGGATGATGTGTCTGAATGCAATGACTTTTATGTAGCCTATAGTTTCATGACAACAATACAAAAAAAAAAAAAAAAAAAGAATGTCATGACAAAGTGATGAATATCTGGGAATAAATACACAATGAAAAATGTTAAATATCTCTAATTAAACTTAAGACCGCTAAGGGTCATTTGGTGTCTACTGAGACAGATAATGTCTAAGATGTGGTCAACTGGAACTCAAATTGAAAAAAAAAAAGGTTCAGTCAGTATAAAATAAGTCAAATAACACAAACACAGAATTAATATGTAAACTTGAGCCAAATCAGTTCTTCAATTTACTCCATTCAGCTTCTTTTGGGAGGTTTAGAAATAAAAAGAAAGATTGTGTTCCCTAAACAGACCGAAAGGAACAGCAGATGCTGAAAATAAATCTTAAGAACCTTCTTAAAATAGCTACACATGATTACAGGTCTGGTTTATTTGGACTATTGGAAATTCAAAGTGAAAAAAAAAATGTGAAATGAGAAGTGAAATGAAGAACCCCACCCCCCCAAAAAAAAAAACACACACCAACATGCACACGATCACAAAAAAAAAAGTGTGAATTTCTTTCCGGATGTCTGATCTTGTATATTTGGTGTGTAGGAAGTTTTTTTTTTTTTAACATGAATCTCATGGTATGTCTTCCCCTCATTAAAGCTTTACTGTGAAATAAATACAGTCCAATAAAAACTCATATAAATCATGTTTCCATGCTTTTGAGACTATACCAGCTCAGTTTTTGATGCAGTACTTGCTGCCGTCAGAGTTTATTTCAGGTTATTGTCAGACTGACCCAAATGAATGTGGGTTCTGTTGAGTGGATAAACGTCTTGCTCCAGTTTACTATTGTGTGTGGTTGACTGATGGGCAAGGCATTATTTTCCTGATTTCCACTCTTGACAAAACATTCACTGTAAAATACAGTACTGGTCACATGCGGTTGCAATAGGTGAAAAATGATCTAAATGCAGCAGCAGTCTTGATTTATTTAAACTAACAGGTCAGGCAGGGCCAGAGCAGAGATAAAGTCGGGAGGAGCCGGCAATATTGACAATATCACGTTACATGCACAGTTCACAAACCTCCGTATTTTCTCTAAAACAGTGTGGATCATCTCACAACACTAACACTACAGTATTTTACCAAACAACTACTACAACACTGTAATCAGAAAAGATTTGAACCAATCACTTGAACTATTGTCAAAATTGACTCACAACCCACGATAAATTGACAACTCATTTACATGCACACCATTCATTTCAGATTAGGTACTTTATTTTTACAATAGTTTAATAGAATGTGTTCACCCTGCGGAAAAGTAGATTAGGTCCATCATCTTCATATTTTTGGTTTTGTTGCTGCTTTGTTCATCTCAGCTTGCTCTTTATCTGGTTACACAACTCCTTTTTTTTATTATTAAAATATAGCACAGAATCCACCCATCCATCAATTATCCACATTGCCTATCCTCAGTAGGGTCAGGGGAGGCAAGAGACTATCCCAGCATCTCGAATCGCAGGCCAGAATCACCCTGGACAGGCCAGTCCATCACAGGGCCAAAACACATTTGCACTTACACGAAAGGCTAATTTTGTCTCTTCAATTCACCTGTCCTGCATGTCTTTGGACTGTGGGGAAAACCAAAGGAAACCTTTGTTGGAAACTTTTTCCTTCATCGAAGCAAGAAACCAGGAGACATTGGGATCACGTTCAAGAAGTTATTCTTTATTGAGGACTTTGCGTTTACGTGGCTGCAGTTCTTCCAAAGTCTGACTAAGTGGACGTTCTCTTACAGTTTACAGTATATACATTTAGGGGCAGGAACCAAAACTTTGTGATGAGTCAAGTCAATTTGTATAGCGCTTTTCACAATACAGATTGTATCAAAGCAGCTTCACAGTATTAAATGAAAATAATACAACAAGGTTTGTTTCTAGTGGAATTTATTGATTGATAAAATTAAATTAAATATCCCCAAAATATCCCCAACTGAGCAAGTCAAAGGCAACATTGGCAAGGAACCGAAAAACTCCATCAGGTGACCTAATGGAGAAAAAAAACCTTGGGAGAACCCAGGCTCAGTCGGGGGCCAGTTCTCCTCTGGCGTTTATGAACTAGAGGTCGGATTTAACTGTAAGATTAAAAATATTATATAAATGCCTGGCTGAAGAGATGCGTCTTTAGTCTAGTTTTAAACTGGGAGAGCGAGTCTGAGCAACGAACAGTATCCGGAAGACTATTCCAGAGTTTTGGAGCTAAATGTGAAAATGCTCTCCCTCCTTTGGTGGATCTGGATATCCTAGGTATGACCAAAAGCCTTGAATTTAGTGATCTTAGAGAGCGCGATGGATTATAGGGCATCGCGATGAGACAGGTTTAGGAACCTGTTCTAGACTGAGAGTGCTGCCCACCCTAATCCACTCAGCATATCTATTCAAATGCTGAGACCCGAGTACAGGACTGGCTGGACTCTCTTGCTAAAACACAAACTCCAAGAGCCATTAAGAGTTTCAGTAAAACAGGACTGACTCGGAGTCTTTTGCTAGAAAACTCTGATAATAATAATTTATACCTAACCTTAACATGCTAAATTCAATGTAAACCTAAATTAAACATTTTAATAAATTTGTAATCCAACACCTTCATTGACACAGGGAGAATATGCAAACTCCATACATGCGAAACATGCAAACTTTCGCAACCGAAACCAGGGATCCTCTTGCTATGAGGCAACAGTTCAACTTCGACCCAATGAGCCACTTTAACACATAACACAGAGTATAATATTATCAATCAAATTTTGAATAATGCACATTAAGACAAATATACTTGAAGTCTATACATAGGTTTCAGCACATTAGAGAAAGCTCATTCTTGACAGATTTAAAGTTTTTTGGATGTTAAAATTGTTACATAGGCTACGTATTGTTGGATACACTGATGGATATCATTCTGACAGTAGGCCTATATTTTGGCTAAAATATTTTCTTCTGTTAATATGAATTATGTTTATGTAGGCTACCTTAACAAATCCGGCCAAGTGGTAAGATAAGGGACGGTCAAACATAGTTTTTTTTCTCAAAATTGTATTATAAACTTTAATATTTATATTTATGTATTTCATTAAGGTCATTAATGTAAAAAGATATTTGCAATATGATCTACCAGCAGCAGCTAACTGGGCCACACTAACCAGAACAACCTTAATCAAAGGCAACAACATTTTGGTGTGTTTGTTATTCATGAAAAAAAAAAAAAAAAAAATTACAGTGCAAACTTTAGTTCGGAAACCACAAGCAGACCGGCCTCTCTAAAATTCTCATTGGTTGAACAGATGTCTACGTCATCTCCTGTCGCAGCCGCAGCCTGGACGAGTTCACGACCACATTAAAACGCGCTCATTATTTAGTGATGATGCACAGCCTGTCGGTGTTCATTTTCACTGTCTAAAGGGCGCCATGTGAGACTACACTTCAACTTTTCTTTTTTTTTTTTTCAGTTTTCTTAGACTTGTAAAATGACAATCTGAGACTTTAGGAAAATGATTTGCACATTTGTTTTGCTCTTGTTAAATCTGGTTGGTAAGTTATACAGTTTTTATGAAAATAGTTTTATCACAAAGTTATAATGTAGGCCAACTATAAAAATTGTTAAGAAGATTTCATTATGTTCATATTTAAGTCGTTTGATCTTGTTCTGCAGGGGTGTTTGGTGATACAGATGCAGTGAAGTCAGTGTCAGTGACGGAGGGAGATTCTGTCACTCTAAACTCTGGTGTTACTGAAATACAGAGGGGTGATATTGAGTGGAGATTTAACAGAATTTTCATAGCTAAAGCAAACATTCTTCAATATGGTAAAGAAGAGAGAGTCGGAGACAGACTGAAGCTGGACAGAACTGGATCTCTGACCATCACAAACACCAGAACCAATGACTCTGGACTTTATCAACTAACCATCACTGTTGGGGATAAGGAGACAATCAAGAAATTCCATGTTACTGTTGATGGTGAGTATAGAGTATAATATATAATGTCCTTTTCAAATTATGAATGGTAAATTATTCTCATTCATATTTCAAGATAGTTTTTATATTTGAATTTGAAATTACATTTACAGATACTTTTAAAGCTGTACTCATTTACTTTCATACTGAGGTACAGTTTGTTTACTCTTGAATTTGCATTAGCTAGACAAGTATTCATTACTGTTAAACATTGATTTTTAAAACAATAAACATAAACAATTTTTTAAAACACGAATAGCAAATACAATAATTTATACTTACTTACTTACTTACTTACTTACTTACTTACTTAATACTTTATTGTCAGACTGAGGTCTGAAATTTTTCTTGCATGACAGTATCCATGTTTACTACAACATTTAACATTTATATGAATACCAACGTTAATTTTATTATGAAATAAAGCCAGTTGAAGCCAGGACGGCTTTGCAGATTTTACTTATACATTTGTTTAATTTATTTTAATTAGTTTAGTGCCAATACACAGACATGAATTAATTTTCTAAATTGATTTATTTACAGGAGTGGTTGATTATGATTTCACTTTTTTAACTTTAGTTAGTGTGTAATGTTGCTGTTTGAGCATAAACAACATCTGCAAAGTTACAACGCTCGAAGTTCAAAGCAAAGGGAGATATTTTCTTTTAAAGAAATTGCTTTTTAAGGACTACAACAAACAGCTGATAGGGACTATACAACATTCCTCACAGGTTAGTGACATCTCTAACCCTAAATCTTACATAAACCCCGCCCCGGGAACGCGATTAATAGATTACCATGACAGAATATGCTAATCAATGACTAGAAGATAACTTTGACTTATTTTACATCTTGTGAAAAGGGCATTATACCACCCCTTTAAAATAACATAAAATACAACAATAAAGGATCAGTTGGAGAACTAGATGTAAAACAAGTGGTTGTAATGGAAGACTGCTGTTTTGTAGGTGTTAGTCATTGGTTTGACCACCAGATGGCTGCAACCAATGTACACTTTTCTACAATGGGGTTAGGTACTATTTAACTTCCTTATTCAGTAAAACAGGTCACATCGCATCTGGTTCAGAGGCCGTATTCACAAAACATCTTAAAGGCTAAAAGTAGCTCCTAACTTGCAGATTTAGGAGAAGCTCTTTAAAATAATGGGTGTGTCAGTCCTAATTTCCCTACATTTTTGCTCTAAGAGTAGGCCTATTTCAAAATGTATTTTAGCGCTAAAACTAGCTCCTAAATCTCTGAAAAGTTAGCTGTAGTCACTACGGTCTCAGTTACTAAAACCAAATCACAAACAATCCTTAAATGGCTTTTGCTGTTCATCCACTCAGCAATCTGCCCTAAGACACTATATACACTGAGGCAATAGGCATAGAGTGAGGAGTCAGGGTTGCGCAGGGATGCAGAAATCTGTCGAGGTAACTTTAGGTGTGTCGACTCGACTGTGTATATAAATGCCTTCTCTCGAGCTGATTATACAGACAGTTTGAACATGCTCCTCCCGAACTTTGTTTATAAAACGTAATTGTCGCTTGAATTCTGCAATCTCTTGAGATGCAGACATGTAAGAGGCTGACAATTAGCTGAACATACTAGTTTAATTAGTGACACTTAGTCTACATTTTAAAATCTTTCTTGGAATATGGCAACATGATACCTCGTTCTACAATATTTCTGTGATTAAACCATTGACAGAGACAGAGTTAGTAAGCATGTTGACATCATCCATATCAACGAGGTCAATCCCACCCTAGGTTTTAAGAGAAAACTCTTAACTAAAAACTTTGACTGCTATTTAGGAGAACTATTTGTGAAAAGATAAAATATTTTGTGAATACAGCCTCAGGTCTTTTGTATGTGCTTCGTTAAATATAGAGCTGTTTTACTCAAGATACCATCAAATGAGCAAGCAGAGTTGAGCATAATAACCGATGTCCCTCGCATAAGCAGATTGATAAAAGTTTTTTTTTTTCTCACTAACATTTAAATATTTAAATGGAATAAAATGCCAACCACAAATAGAAGTACGTTAGAGGAATACCTTAGAAATTACCTTTAATTAGTCACAGACAAAGACATTGTTGTCAGTGGATACAATGTCTTTAGAACTGACTGGCCTCGTAAGGCTGGGGGCGTGGCTATATATGTAAAGAGCAAGTTCATTGCCAATGCAGTTTTGTCCATATATGTGAGTAAACAACTTGAATTTCTGGCCTTAAATGTTGAGGTGTACAAAGGCATGACTGTCACTGTTGTTGGAAGCTACAGACCACCCTCTGCAGTAGCTGACACCCTTCAGACGCTGTCACAGCTTTTATCACAGCTGCAGTACAGTGAGATTGTCCTGGCAGGCGATATGAACTGGGACTGGTTCAAACCTGCTTCAGACGGATTGAAGGGTCTTTGCAGTGAATTAAATCTTACACAATTAATTGAGTCTCCTACTCGCCCAAATCCAAAACACCCAGAGAAATCTACTTTAATTGATTTGCCATTGACAAATGCTCCCCATAAATTTTCTGAAATTGGTGTGTTTGCTAATGACATTAGTGATCATTGCACGATTGCTGCAGTTAGAAATGCCAAAATTCCAAAATCCAGGCCTCGATGCATTGAAAAACGTGATATGAAACATTTCTCCTTACAAGGTTTTATACATGATTTATTTTATTTTAACTGGGACTGCATTACGCTTATTGATGATGTTGAAATAGCCTGGAAACGACTTTCACGATGGATTTTTGCAACTTATTAATAAACATGCTCCCCTGCGTAAGTTTAGAGTCAAGGGACGAGATAACCCTTGGTTTTCGACGGAGCTTAGCAAACTTCTTCATGAGAGGGATGTGGCTTGGGCAAAGGCTAGAAAATCAGGGGTGGAGGCCGATAGGATTAATTTCAGACGACTACGAAACGTACTCGGTTACTAACGTAACCTCGGTTCTCTCTAGAAGAGGGAACGAGTACTGCGTTTTATCAAAACGCTACGGGAAAAAGTCTCTTTTCACGAAACACTGAAGCAAAAAATTATCCTTTAATTTTCATATATGTAAAACGCGTTGCGGCAGCAGCAGTCAGCTATGGCGAGACGGCTCGCTCGCTCATTGGCTGCTCTGCGGCAACTGCTTAAGCCTATCGAGCGAGGCCTGAGATGACATCAGGCCAATGAGGGCGCTTCGCGCCCTCCTCGCCACTTCCCGCCGAAACGGGCGTGGCTTACCTCTATAAAAGGAGCTCGAGAAGGCTGATTCACTTGATTTTGATCGCCGAAGCGAACCAGAGTGAACCGTACGCACGGCAGAGAACGCAGTACTCGTTCCCTCTTCTAGAGAGAACCGAGGTTACGTTAGTAACCGAGTACGTTCTCTTACGAGAGTCCTCTCGTACTGCGTTTTATCAAAACGCTACGGGAACCCCTTGCAAAACGCCGTGCGTGCTGGGATAAAAACACTGATCACCGGAAGCTATTTCAGGTATACAGTGCATAATCACCAGATTGACTCACACAGAGTCAGGGAATAAGGGTGGGAGCCTTAATTCCCTATACTGTAGCGTCGTAGAATAGACATGTCCACAGACGCAAGTATAACATCACATAGACAGGGTAGGGAACCTGAACTAATGTGGGAAATGTGGGCCTTACACAGTTCTGCCCAAAATAGTCGGTAGCGCATTGCGCATGGGTTTCAGCGGTCTGACCAGACGGCTGAACAGGTTACACCGACAAAAGCTTAGCCTGTAAGGCGGGAACCTCTAGGTTATAAAACCTGATAAATGTAGACGGAGAGGCCCAGCCCGCCACCGTACATATATCCTGTAGGGAAATCCCGCTGGACCAAGCCCACGAAGAAGCAACGCTTCTCGTAGAGTGCGCTCTGACTCCCAACGGGCATGGAATGCCCTTGACAGCATAAGCCAGCGCTATGGCGTCAACTATCCATCTGGATAGACTTTGTTTCGAAACAGCCATTCCCTTGGAACGTCCGCTGAACGATACAAAGAGCTGCTCTGTCTGTCTGAAGACAGCAGAGCGGGACATATAAGCTCTTAAAGCCCTAACAGGGCAAAGAAAACTCGAGTCCCCTTCCTCACTCGATGCCGGCAGGGCAGCCAGGGAAATGACCTGAGCCCGAAAAGGCGTGTTGAGGGATTTCGGCACATAGCCGTGCTTAGGTTTGAGTATGACTTTAGAGTCATTAGGACCAAACTCCAAGCACGCCGGGCTCACAGAGAGCGCGTGCAGGTCGCCTATGCGCTTCACTGAAGCGAGAGCCATCAAAAACACTGTTTTGAAAGACAAATGTTTGAGGCTAATAGACTGGATAGGCTCGAAAGGAGCACCTTTCATGTCCGCCAGGACCGTATAAAGGTCCCACATAGGGACTGAAGGAGGTCTGGGTGGATTCAGTCTCCTAGCTCCCCTGAGGAAGCGGATGACTAAATCATTCCTTCCCAGCAACTGACCCAGCGTTGAACCAGAGAACGCTGAAATAGCCGCCACATACACTTTGAGCGTGGAAGGGGATCTGCCCTTATCCAACAGCTCTTGTAGGAAGGAGAGAACCTCCGTTACCTCACATTCGAGGGGTGAAAGGCTCCGAGCTGTACACCAGCCGGAGAAAACCGACCACTTCGAAGCATAAAGCCGCCGAGTCGACGGCGCTCTAGCCTGAGTGATGGTATTCACGACTCCCTCTGCGAGACCAACGGGTATCCGTTGAGCGCCCACACATGAAGGGACCACAGTTCCGGGTGTGGGTGCCAAATCGAGCCCCCGGCCTGCGAGAGGAGATCTCTCCTCAACGGCAGTGGCCATGGAGCGATATCTGCCAACTGCATCAGAACTGGGAACCATGTCTGGTTCTCCCAGAACGGAGCTACAAGCAGCATTGGGCATTTTGTTTTCCTGACCCGTTCCAACACCTGTGGCAGGAGGGAGACGGGGGGAAAAGCGTATATAACGGGCAGCGCGGCCACCTTCGGGACAGCGCGCTGTCGGTCTTTGAAAAGAATGCGGGGCAGTGCGCGTTTTCGTGGGACGCGAAAAGGTCCACCTCCGCTCTGCCGAATCTCTCCCACAACAGCCGGACTGTTTTTGGGTGTAGAGACCATTCGCCCGGGGGAACATTGTTCCTGGACAGTCTGTCTGGGCCCACATTCTGAAGCCCAGGTACATGCACTGCTCTCAGCGAGCGTAAGTTGTGCTGAGCCCATAATAGGAGGCGTTTCGCCAGCCTGTACAGGGATATGGATTTCAGACCGCCCTGGCGATTTATGTAGGACACCACAGCCATGTTGTCCGAACGGACTATGACGTGTTCGTCCTTGATGTGGGGACAAAAACGCGTCATCGCGTTGTGCACTGCCAGCATTTCTAGGCAGTTTATGTGTTGGAGCTTTTCTCGTTCCGACCACAGGCCGAAGAACGGTCTGCCCTCGAGCAGCGCTCCCCATCCCGAGGTGGATGCGTCTGTCGACACCATCCTCACTCTAGAGGAAGTCCCCAGTCTTACACCTGATCGGTACCAGTCGTCCGCCGTCCAAGGCGCCAGGGCTGAAACACAGCTCTGATCGACCTTGAGGCGTAATCGACCGGTCGCCCACGCTCTGCGCGGTACCCGCGCTTTCAACCAGAACTGCAGCGGGCGTATGCAGAGCAAGCCCAGCCGGAGAACTTACTATGCTGAGGCCATGAGACCCAGCATCCTTTGAAACTTCCTGAGCGGGGTGACAGCGCCGCGGCGGAAAGATCTCGCCGCGCGCTGAATGATCAACACGCGCTGTGGTGACAGCCGCGCTGTCATAGACTGTGAGTCCAGAACGACGCCCAGAAACAAAATCGTTTGACTGGGGTTCAATGAACTCTTTGTCCAGTTGACTGTGATACCAAGATTCTCGAGGTGATCGAGTAAAATGGTTCTGTGCTCCACAAGCTGTGATCGTGATTGAGCTAGGATCCACCAGTCGTCCAAATAGTTCAGCACTCGCATGCCTCTGAGTCTGAGAGGAGCGAGCGCTGCGTCCATGCATTTCGTAAATGTACGAGGTGCCAGGGACAAGCCGAATGGCAGGACTGTATACTGGTATGTCTGACCCTCGAAGGCGAATCTCAAGTATTGCCTGTGATGTGACGCTATCTGTATTTGAAAATACGCGTCCTTCAGATCTATCGACATGAACCAGTCTTCTCGGCGAACATGCGCGAGAATTTTGCTGGTTGTGAGCATTTTGAAACTGCGTTTCACTAATACTCTGTTCAGCCGTCTTAGATCCAGTATGGGTCTGATACCGCCGTCCTTTTTGGGGACTAGAAAGTATCTGCTGTATAGCCCCCCTTCGCTTAGAGCTGGGGGAACGCGCTCTATCGCCCCTTTGCTTATCAGTTTTGATATTTCGGCTCGAAGTAGGTGAGCTACTTCCAACGAAACCGTAGTTTCGACGCGCGCTATGAAGCGGGGAGGGCGTCGACAAAACTGTAGTGAGAAGCCTCTCTTTATAATGCCTAGCACCCAGTCCGAAACCCCTGGAAGCGCTGCCCATGCTTCTGCATGGCTGGCTAGGGGCTGGATACGGAGCGCGCTCTGATCGCCGTGCGACAGAGGCGCTTCGGGGGATACAAACATAGGTGTTATACCTGTGGCATTTGAGGCGGGGCGCGCGCTTAATACAGCGGGCGAAACGCTCGTCCTCGACCTTACTACAGTGCTTAGCTGAGTGAGGGAGGACTGAGAAAGTCTCATAGGACTCATGTGAGCGAGTAGATGTGGGCTGGGAGCGGGCACATTTACTGCTTTGGGCGCGGCGTCTGCCCGAGCAAAGCGCGCGCTCACAGTTCTCGTTTTTACAGAGAGCCTGTGATCTGTTAGACATAGTGTTAGTGGGCACTGGGAAGTGTGCACTCTCACTATGCTGGAAGCGCAACCGACCTGAGTCGATTTTATGTGCGCGGGCCCTAAGTGTAGGGCTGTGCTTGTGTGTAGTGATGGGCACTGAGGAGTGGGCATCGAGACTACATTTATAGCACCATCGGCCGTGGCCGGGACACCAGAAAATACACTCTTTTTGAGATTTATCTGGGTAGCTGTGAGAACGGCTTTTGTGTGCAGGCAAGCGGGCAGCAGTGCGGACTTGCTCTCTGCAGAAAACGCTGGAACAGTCGCAAATCTTGGGACTAAAACAGCGGGGCGCTTGGGTGAGAGGCCGGCCGCAACGGGACTCACACACCTGTGCTTTCCTAGGCTTGCTAGGACTTCTTCGGACTTCCGGTTTTACCTCAATCCTCGATCGCGGCCCGCGCGAAGAGGGGCGCCGGGCGCTGGACCGAGAGCGGGGCCTCGAGCTGCGCTGTTGTGGCTGCTGCGAAGAGGCGGCCGAAGGTGGGGGCTGAGGCTGAGAGCTCCGCGGAGTCCGTTTGTCACGACCCGCTGCAGAACCGGAGCGCTTCGGCAGGAAGTGCTTGAAGGCTTGAGACGCTTTTTGGGCCTCGGTAAATCTCTCCACGAACTCGGAGAGAGAAGAACCAAAAAGGCCAGCGGAGGACAGCGGGGCATCGAGAAACGCGGTGCGCTCGGAATCGGCCATCTCCGTGAGCGTCAGCCATAAGTGCCTCTCAGCGACAGTGGCGGAAGCCATACACCGTCCCATGGCTTGTGCGGCGGCTTTAGTAGCTCGGAGCGTGAGATCTGAAGCGCTCCTTAAGTCCGCGATGCAGATAGCGTCAGGTCCCATCTCGTCCAGCTTACGGAGGAGATCACCCTGGTAAATCTGCAGCGTAGCCATGGTGTGTAGCGATGACGCGGCCTGCCCAGCGGCGGAGAAAATTCGCGCGAGCAGCGTCGACGTCATGCGGCAGGCTTTCGAAGGCAACACCGGTTTAGTCCGCCGTCCAGCAGAGGACGGGCAAAGGTGGGTCGCTATCGCCTGTTCCACCGGTGGAAGAGAGAGGTAGCCTCGGTCTTTGGCATTATCCAGAGAGGAAAATGCGGGTGACACAGATGAGCGCGTCCGCGCCGAGTAGGGCGCGTTCCAGGCCTTCGCAACTTCTTCATGCAACTCAGGAAGAAAAGGAGCGGGCTTAGATTCCGGAGAAGTGCGCTCACCAGGGAGGAAGCTACCATCCAGCCGGGTTCGAGAAGGGGGCTCCGGTGCAGACCACTCGAGGCCGAGGCTCGCCGCGGCCAGCGCGAGTACTCGCATGAGCTCCGTCTCGATGTTGGCTCTCGTTGAGGGCTTGCGGGCAGGAGGCGCGAGATCCTCAGAGGTCGCCCAATCCTCACTGCCTGAAGCTAGCAGAGAGCAGGAATCCTTCTCCCCCGACGCGGCCTCTGAAACGACTTCCTCTGATGAAGCGGCGGCAGACTGCGGGCGCTGAGCATCAGGAAGTGATTCGAGAGAGGCCGGTGAAGCTGGCGGGCGAACTGGCGAGCTTGGTCGGGCTGGAGCGGGTTCCGGGACCCGCTGCGAGCGGCGCTTTTTACGGCGCGGCATCGCGGCGGTGAATGCAGGCTTAGAGAAGGATGCCAGGCGAGTCCTCAGAGTCACCATCGGCAAAAGCTCGCAGTGAGGGCAGCCGCCGTCAGCGAGCGCGAGCGCTGCATGGTCCTCACCCAGGCAGGAGACACAGATGACATGCTTGTCTCCCTCGGTGAGTGGGGCTCGGCACGAGCCGCAGGAAGGCATCTTTGAAAAGACGCAGCTCTTTTAGGGGTGAGTGTTGCAGCGAACACACACACACACACACACACAGAAAAGCAATAGTAATAAAGGATATAGGCGTCGGAAAGCGCAGCAGGTACGGCTGTAGAAGGCGGCGTTGGCCAGCGGCTTTGAGGGCTCGTTCCGCTGAAGTGCTTGCTTCAAACGACGCTGCTTCCGTGATCCAGCGACGTGTGCGCTTCGCTGAAGAGATTAAAATCAAGTGAATCAGCCTTCTCGAGCTCCTTTTATAGAGGTAAGCCACGCCCGTTTCGGCGGGAAGTGGCGAGGAGGGCGCGAAGCGCCCTCATTGGCCTGATGTCATCTCAGGCCTCGCTCGATAGGCTTAAGCAGTTGCCACAGAGCAGCCAATGAGCGAGCGAGCCGTCTCGCCATAGCTGACTGCTGCTGCCGCAACGCGTTTTACATATATGAAAATTAAAGGATAATTTTTTGCTTCAGTGTTTCGTGAAAAGAGACTTTTTCCCGTAGCGTTTTGATAAAACGCAGTACGAGAGGACTCTCGTAAGAGAACCAGTTCACAGCAGCTGTCCGACATGCCAAATCTGAATCCTATCTAGCGGCTACTACAGACAATCTAAATAACCCTAGGACTTTTTGGAAGTCTATCAAGTCAATTTCTTTAGCTAAATCTCATAATGAACTGCCTCCCCATATCATCAGGGACAATATTACTATCTCGGACAGATCGGCGATGCTAGAATGTTTTAATGAACATTTTGTTGCATCTGGTTCTTTGTTTGACCAATCTCTACCTCCAAAAACCTCCCCTTCTGATGGTAATGCTGCTGGAAGATGTTGTGTTGGCCAGCCTTTTTATTTTACCTTTGCCCCGTTCTCAATCGATGATGTACATAAAGCCCTAATGTCACTGGACATCAAAAAGCCTGCTGGCCCAGATTGTTTAGAGCCATATTTTTTTTTAAATTGCTGCATATTTTATTGCTAAACCGCTTATGTTTATTTTTAATTTGTCTTTGGTTCAGAATGTTATGCCATCAATCTGGAAATCTGCCCATGTCCTCCCCTTGTTAAAGGGAGGAGATCCTACCTTGCTAAACAACTATAGGCCTATTTCCAACTTGTCTGTGCTATCAAAGGTTTTTGAATGACTAGTAAGTGAACAACTGAAAGAATTCCTAAGTGTTAATAATATTCTCTCAGAGTTTCAGTCGGGTTTCCGAAAGGAACATAGTACCATCTCTGCTTCACTGAAGGTTGTGAATGACATCATTGAGGCATTGGACAGCAAAAAGATGTGTGCAGCTCTTTTCATCGATCTTTCCAAAGCTTTTGATACGGTGAACCATTGTATTTTAAAACAGAGACTGCTCAACATTGGTCTTTCTGAGAAGGCAGTTGGTTGGTTTGAAAATTATCTCTCAGATAGGACTCAGTGCGTCACCTTTGACGGTATCTCTTCAGGTTTCTTACAAGTTGTATCAGGGGTTCCTCAGGGATCGGTGCTGGGCCCACTTTTATTTACTATTTATGTAAATGACCTTGGTTCAAATGTCCACAATGCTTGGTTTCATTTTTATGCTGACGACACAATCATTTACACCTGTGGAGAAACCCTTCACCAGACCTTTCAGTACCTGCAGGATGCCTTTGACACTGTACAATCTCAGCTATTTGACTTGAAGCTTGTGTTGAATGCAAATAAAACCAAGATGGTCCTGTTCTCAAATAATAGGAACTCCACAGCTATCCCTCCAAACATTGTTACCCTGCAGGGAAATCTAATAGAGCGTGTGGCTGAGTATAAGTACTTAGGGCTTTTACTTGATGACCATTTGAGTTTTAAGGCTCATATCCAAAATTTAGCCCGGAAACTTAAGTTAAAGCTAGGGTTCTATTTTAGGAATAGGGCCTGCTTTTCTCTTGCAACAAGGAAGAAACTGGTCGAGGCTACTTTCCTTTCTCTTATGGACTATGGTGATTTTTTTTATATATGTACGCCCCTTATAAATATTTGCACCAACTGGATTCAGTTTACCATGGTGCACTGAGATTTATTACAGGGTGCAAACCCTTTACACATTGTTGCACTCTGTATAATCTAGTCCAGTGGCCCTCCCTTGCTCAGCGCAGGCTAACCCGTTGGCGATTGTTTATATATAAATCCATCATTGGGACATTGCCCCCTTATTTATGTAGGCTTATGTCCTTCAAGGCCAGCACTCGCTCTCTGCGGTCTAATGATAATCTCCACCTGGTTGTGCCTAGGGCTCGCACAGAGTTAGGGAAGCAAGCATTTAGAATTTCTGCCCCATCAGCGTGGAACCTGTTACAGAATGACTTAAAACTTGATAACTTGGTCTCCTTTGGTCAATTTAAGAGGCTAGTAAAGTACCGGGAAGCAGGCACAATGGGCACTTGTCCCTGCTTCCCAAATTAGGATAAGTCTATGGTGACAATGGGTGATGTCATGATGAATTTTTTTTTTTTTTATTATTTTTTTTCATTGTACTGTAAACGTATTATGTTTTGTATGTTCACTGTATTTCTTATATTTTGTATTCTATGTGGAACTTTTATTGCGGCTTTCTTGGCCAGGGCTCCTTCGCAAAAGAGACTTGTTCTCAAAGGATTTCCCTGGTTAAATAAGGGTTAAAAAAAAAAAAAAAATTAAAGTCCATAGATTTCGCCATCAGTTCATACTGCTGTTAGCACTGGCTGTGTCTGAAATCGCACCATACCCTCATTTACTATACCCTACATTACTCTACTAATATACTCCACTTATAAGGAGTGTGTAAATTCGGACACTGAGTTCGTTGGAAGCTCTGCCGATTTTGCATAGTTTGTGCTTGATGTTTAATAATCATTTAAAATATAGCAAACTGGCAGCTCCAGTAGTAAGATGAAAAGATTTATCTTCAACTCTGTCATGGAAACTAGCATGTATAAACCTTAATTAAACAATTCAGTAATTAAATAATTAATCATTTAATTTAACATATTAATATGAATTTAATTTAATAATTAAATTAAAAGGAATTTATACCTGGTTTGTAAAATGATTCGCTGCAGGCGCCATCTTCAGGTGAGACACGGGAATTCATTTGGCGTGACATCACGTGTAATATGGGTATTCTCTAGCCATTGAGTGTACATGGGTTGTACTCTCGTTATTGCAGTGCATTGTGGGATTGAATGAGTGCACTCGATAACATCCACTATGGTTTTGGACACCACTACAAATGGCTGACCCCTCAAATAACTATTTAAGGGTATAGGGGGCGATTTCAGACACAGCCTTTCTATAATAAAGTGAATGTGTTCGTTTAACCTTCACTAGTCT
The DNA here is from genome assembly GCF_949319135.1 of Squalius cephalus. Taxonomy (NCBI): domain Eukaryota; kingdom Metazoa; phylum Chordata; class Actinopteri; order Cypriniformes; family Leuciscidae; genus Squalius; species Squalius cephalus. The sequence goes on from NC_137134.1 coordinate 26,381,599, forward strand.
CCCCTTATTTGGGAGACACCCAGTCACAGAGTTATGGAGAGCTAAGCTAAGCAACAGATGAGTTCATTCAATGTGTTAAATAAGGGAGCCATACAAAATGTGCAGTGCTGAGAGGCTCTGGAAATATTGAGTTGCAGTTGCCCCTCCATACAAACTCCTGCATTATATGGCACTTTCAAGACTACAAATAGCTGCCCAGAGGTGTTAGATGGCCATTAAAAATGGACTGACACACTCACTGAATGATTTCACATTCAGCAATTTGATGTCACTGTAAAATATCACTCATCAACACTTTAATAACAAATAAAACTCTTGTAGCTCTATATTTCTTTTTGTTATTTCATGTTTTGCAGCTCCACTATCCATTCCTGTCATCACCAGTGACATTTCAAAATGTTCTTCAAGCCCAACATGTGTGCTGCTGTGTTCAGTTATGGACGTGAGTCATGTGACTCTCTCCTGGTACAAAGGAACCAGTTTATTGTCCAGAATAAGTGTATCTGATATCAGCATCAGTCCCTCTCTTCCTCTGGAGGTGGAATATCAGGATAACAACACCTACAGCTGTGTGATCAACAATACCATCAGCAACCAGACCAAACACGTCTGCATTACCGATCTCTGTCGTTTATGTTCAGGTACGTTAGCTGTGATGTTATCACTTATTTACTGAACCAGTCTGTCATATTCAGATAATATTAATGTATAATTACTGAGTTGGAAAATTCTATTTCTGTGCTTAAGTTCTCTCTTCAGATGAAGTCCATTATTTTGGAGGGACTGAAGCTGTGATCCGATTGGTCGTCACTGCTCTGATGGGTCTGGCTGCTGTGGCTGCGTTTTTTGTGCTGGTTTATGACATCAGATTAAGAAGAGTTGAACTGGAGAGACATCAGACCCACAATGATGGATCTAATAGTCTAAAATGAGAGTGTTTGATTATTTCACTTTTTTCTCTTTGAAAATGTAATGAATGAAAGAAAATGAAATGAAAACATTTTCACTTTCACTATAATACGAATTGTCATGTGATGTATTTTTTATTCCTTTTATTGAGAGCATCTGAGTAAATTTCATTATGATTTGAAGTTTGCTTATAAAAACAATCAAATTGTGAACTGAATAAAGTTATAGTCTAATGAGCCATTATAAAAAAAATCTTCCCCATAAAATTTTCAGAATGCCCCCCAGCAACAAAACCATTTGTTAATATTGCATGTTAATACTTTTATGATATGTGTGTGTATATAAATATGAATATTCATCATTTCCTTTTTTATTTCGATTTTTCAAATAGATCTTTTTGTGTTTTTCCAAAATAAATGTGTTTAATTAATTTTGAGTTTGCTTTTGTTATTCACAGTTAACACTATTGCACAAGACAACAACATAAGCTGTATATTATATATTTGGCACATACAACCAGAATGCAGACACAACCTTCTAATTCTATTATACTTCCAGTATAAGGGGGTGGGGTCATGTTTTTAAAAGTGAATAACCAGATTCAGTCAACATAATGATAAAAAAACTGTATTATTGGGCCTAAGTTACTTACTGAATTATTATTTAATATTATTATTAAACTTACTGAAATGCACATAAACTTATTAGTAATTAATAATTAATATAGTGTAATGAACGATTGTCTTCTGGCCCAAACTCAAAGGATGTCCCCCTTTTTGAAAAGCGTCTTAGTGGTTCTGACAATGTTGCAAACTGCGGGATAAACTGCTGCTGTTGCCCACCAGACCTAGGAAGCAACACAAACAAACTTCTGAAGCCGTCTTTTGGTTCTCTTGTTTCCCTTACAGCAACCTCTCTCTTCTGTTGGACCAATTCTGACTGCCAGCACTTCTCAGAGTTTAATGTCAATTTTATGACCACATGCAAATATTGATTGTGTGTTTCTTGGTCACAAGCATGAACAAGGACATCATCTGAGATATTTTCTACACAGATTTTCACACTTTCATATCTTAAGAGGTAACAGTGCCCTCTAGTGACAGATACATGAAACAACCCCAGTAATCCTTATACATGACAAGTATGATTGTTTTGACCAAGTAAACAGTCCTGCCTCAGCCAACATTTCCATGTGGGCCCCATGTGGGTTTTTAATGGGCTGTCACTAGTCATCATAACACATCATGCTGGTGTGGCCGCCCACCTGGTGTATGAAGGGCTCCAGGGGAACCCCGTTGTGGCTGCCCTGCCATGGCCCCATATAGCCTCCCGATAGTGTGGAGGCTTACCCGCCTCCACTTGGGCTCTGTATGGGCAACCCAAATAGGGCCAATATAAAGTTGTCCATCGGACCCACATGGGTGCATGTTGGCGTGGGCGCGTGGGCACGTTGGTGTGGGTTTTTTAATTTGATTTAAATTGTTGTGGTCTTTAGCTCCTGATGTATTGTCCAAAGCCTCTGATCTTTTTGAAGATTCCCTTACGTTATAATGTCAAATAGTGTTGTAGTTTTTGAGACGAGTCTTGGCCTCGAGACCAGTCATGAGACTATTTTTGTTAAGGTCTTGGTCTTGTCTGGGTCTCAATTTTTTTCCCAAGACCGATCAAGACCACAACTCTAGGAATATCACTAAATTGCCAGTTCATTTTCTGATTTATTTGTTAACATCAATGCGATTCTATGTAAAACTTTCTGCTTCAAATGTTGCAAGAGTGTTTTTTAAAATATGAATCTCAACAACATTTATGCAATTACAATTGTACCAATTCAGATGCAAATTATGTGCCACCTCTGCAGTGCAAGAGGAATTGTGTTAGGCCCCGTCCACACTACTGCGTTTTCGTTTAGAAACGGAGAATTAAAACGAATACGATCTCCGTCCACACCATAGACTGTAAAAAATACACACCAGCGTTTTAGCTGCGTATTAGAATTGATCTCCGTCCACATTAAAACGACTGAAAACGTGGATCACGTGACCGTTCACCAACACTGGGCATGCGCGTGCTGGTGTAAACACAACTTCATTGATAAAATTATCCCACCATGCGCTTTTTCTTCCCGGGTTAACCCAAAACCGACGCTCCATGTCGCTACATTGTCAAGCGTAAACTATTTTATCGGGAATTGTCAATTGCACACGGGAATTGTCACATTGTCACTATTTTACCGGGAATTCTCACAGGTCGCTCGAATAATAGCTTGCCTCCGGCGCATGTAGGCAGTTATAGCATTGTGAAATGCAGAATTTACTTGCACAACAGCTGCTAGAAAAGATATAGCCTACGCCATGACTGATGACACCCAATCATAGAGCCGGGCGTGAGCCTCTACTACGTCATCATTTCTAAAGTCCTCCGTTTTGACCTTTTTACAGTCTATGGTTTTGACCCGTCTTAACTAAGGCCCCGTTTACACGTACATGGTTATTTTGAAAAACGGAGACATTTCCCATCGTTTGCGCCCTTCGTTTACACGCAAACGGAGGTTTCGCCAATGAAACCGATTCTTTCTAAAAACTCCGGCCAGAGTGGAGATTTAGAAAATCTCCGTTTGCACGTTTGCATGTAAACAGAGAAAAACGGAGTTTTAGGCAGCGACGTCACAGAATGTGACTATTTTCGGGATTCTGATTGGCTAAGGTGGGCTTGAGCTTCTCGTTACACTGCCACCTACAGGTTTGGCATGCTCTTGACAGCATATACACAGGTTCGTGTGCACGATATTATTTTTGAAAACGAAGAGGGGTGAAAAGTCCGTTTATGAAAATAGCCGTAAATGTAGCCTAAAACGCCCTCCGGAGATTCAAAACGAAAAACGGGTCGGCAGCGTTTCGAAACTTCTCCGTTTTGGGTCTCCGTTTTTGCCGTTTTAGTGTGGACGGGAGGTGCAAACGTAGCAAAAGGTCTCCGTTTTTTTAAACGAAAGCGCAGTAGTGTGGACGGGGCCTATAAGTTTTGTATGCGGCTTGCTCTTCTGGCTACGTCTACATTAATCCAAATACATTTGAAAACGGCATTTTCGTTTAAAAACGTTCTCCGTCCACACTAGCATTTTCAGGCGTTTCCCAGAAGTTTCTGGTCCACACTGAAACGTCATAAAATGCTAAATTAACCTTACTGCGCATGCATAAAACGTCACAAAAGCTCACTAAGATGATACAGGCAGAAAAATAATGAAGTTATTGTGCAATTCTTCTGGCAGGATAATTTTTAGCTAAATATCTCACCATTCACTGATTGTACAGGACGCACTCAGTCACCATATGTTTGGTCTAAAACGCAACTGTTCTCATGTATTGCCGCAAGGCCAAAACAGAGAGAAAAATATGTGTTTTTAAATGAAAACGTATTAGTGTGGAAAGGCCTCAGCCATATACCATAGTGCTACTATACTGGCAGACTGTGAGTGTGTCTTCTGGAGTCTTGTTTCAGTTTAACGCAGACTGATTTATAATTCCAAATGTAACCCTTTTGCTTAGTGATTGTTCTTGTCTGCAAGTCAGTGCTCAATTGTGGTGAGTGTTGTTCATCATCAACATCCTCAGGAATTATTTGTATTACTATTATTATTATTATTTGGTATATTTTGTTTTGCTCAGAATATTCATTGGTTAATTGCCTTTTTTTCCTCTGTGTTTAATTTAGGCTGACAGGCCCCGGGTCAGGAGGCTAGCTGCTGCTGTCTTCAGTTGGTGGTCTTTCGAGCACTGAGTGTGGTTTTCCGCCTTCACCTCACAGGGAGTGTGTGTGTGTTTTTTTTGTTTTTTGTTTTGTTTTTTGGATAATCACCCTTCAGCTAGCCTGCTAACAGTTATGCCTCAGCCATCTTAGTTATTTCTTATGTGTGTGTGTGTGTGTGTGTGTGTGTGTGTGTGTGTGTGTGTGTGTGTGTGTGTGTGTGTGTGTGTGTTAACCCATTTGTGCCCAAATTTTTCTGAATGGTTTCATGCATATAATCCTGTTGATAGTGTCCTATGTGAACATGATCTGCATTTATTTTCCCCAGGTTATTTTTTTCTTTCTTGAAAATCATATTTGAATGTGCGGCAACTATAGTTGCCGGTGGGCAAATATGTTGTATGCACCCCTTCAATGTAAAATATGAATAGGAGGAGAACATTTGGCATTTATCTCAAAATAACTGCTTTCAACAGATCAATCTTTATTCATAAACAAATTTATTATGTATAAAAGTCGAAGAACATTTGATGCAGACCCCAAAAAAACTGCATCTAGCTTATAATCTCTTGAATATGAAAACACAACAAACAACAAATCCATTTGCCTTAACCATTGTGCGCTGTTCAGGGTCTTTTTGACCCACATTTCTGACTTTCATTCATGGGGATAACATGGATAATTTGACATGGTTAAGTGTTTTTAAAAGATTTTTGCCCATCTTTTGGAAAATGCTGTTCTAAAAGTAACAATTTATCACTTTAACCAGTAGATGGCTGCAGAGCACCACTATTTGCTATTTGCTTTTTGACTAACTGAAAGACATCTTTTCACAAGTTTTTCCAGTTGTACTCATATCTACATATAATGAAATCACAATTATAATAATAAAAGTTACTTTTTGTCAAAGTTTAGGCACTTTTTGTACTGAAAAAAAATAATGTTATATTATGATTAGAATCAAATGAATTTGATCAATGGACAAAATTCATCCTCAAAATCAGAAACAACACAGAACACACAGACAGAAATGAAGTGGCACACTTTAAATTTGTAGAATTATATGAAAAACAGATGTTTGAAATAAATGATAAACTCTAAAAACTCCAACTTTTCTCTTTGTAACATCCTGATCAGGTTTGATTCTAATCATAATGGAACATTATTGAAAAACTGATTTTTTTCAGTACAAAAACGGCCAAACTTTGACAAAAAGTAACTTTTATTGTTATAATTGTGATTTCATTATATGTAGATATGAATCTAACTGGAAAAACTTGTGAAAAGATGTCTTTTAGTTTGAAACTTTTAGTACTTTTAGAGCTCTGCAGCCATCTACTGGTTAAAGTGATTTTTTTTTTTTTTTTACTTTTAAAACTGCATTTTACAAGATTTGGCCAAAAATCTTACACTAAACCATGTCAAATTATCCATGTTATCCCCATAAATGAAAGTTAGAAATGTGGGTATTTTATAAGGCAAATTTTCTTTTTAGAGAATTTTTCTTTTCTTTTTTTGAACATTTTGTGGAGTAAAAATGTCCAAATGAAGAGTAAAAACATTAATAAACTGAGTAAAATTACATTTGTTTAAAATATATATATTGTTACAAAATAGCATTTTGTTGCCTGGGGTCTCTCATACCCCAAACAGCCTGACTGTAAACCACAAATGAACAGTGCACAAGGGTTAAAGTTGTGGAACATAGTGCAGAACAAAGTGCAGCCATAACAGGGCATTGTGTATCAAAAAGGTAAATGAAAATAAATAAATACAAATAAATAGAATGAAGAAAAAAATATATCTATATAGAGATGTCATTTAAAGGGTTAAGTTATGTTTATGCACTAAACAAGACCAATAAACTTGATTTATTAACCTATTAACACAGTACACCCCATTTTCCCATGATATATGTACTTACAAGGCATTTGCCCACCGGCAACTATAGTTGCCGCTTGGACTTTTGACTAAGTATACAAAAAACTATAGATCTCTTGTAAGATTTGTTTTGTTTGGCTGATTCTAGAGACCTTCATGATTATGTAGATATATATATGTCAACAAAAAATACTTATTAGTAACATGAAAATGACCTTTCTTTGGGAGGGTTTGCCTTCGCCCTGCTTCCTGGAAGTAGGGGTAGGAAGTTGACAGCCTCATGTGACAGGGAGGAAGTGAATACCTTTTTTTTTCTCTTGAAATCCTTTATTTGGTTGTTTGCTTGCATTTCATTGAGAAATAAAACATGGACAACATCTAGAAAAATATTTACAAAAGGAAAATGACAACTATGTACTGCGGCAACTATAGTTGCCGGTGGGCTTAAATGGGTTAACTTTTTGTACATTTACATCCACGACTCTTTGCCCTTCATGGTAATGAATCAACACCTGATCACCCAGCTCCACCTATCTGATCCCAATCACCCGAAATCTAACTCAAAGCATCTGCTCATTCTCACCCTTATACTTCACTCTAGTCTACACACAGTCATTGGCTGATCTCCTTGTTGCTAGTACGCTTTGACTTACCTGTCTACCTGCCTGTTGTCCTTTGACTCGTCTGACCTGTCTTCAGTAATCATTAATTTTAATAACCACTGAAAGGTTATTAAAATGAAAAAAATTCAAGTCAGCAACATATACTAATTAACACTGGTTTAAACTGAAAAGTCTCACAAACTGACACCATCACACACACACACACACCCATACACATACACACACGCACAGATAGATGCACATGGAGTACATCTCTACACTTTAACCACGTCTCTCCACCTCCTGTTAACTTGAGAGTTTAGATAAAGAAGTTTCGATCTGTAATCAGTTTGATACCACACTTCCATTTTATTACAAACTTAAGGTTTGTTATTATTTTAAATAATTTGGAGAGCTGCACAAATTAAAATGGTTCACACAGTACTTTTATATAGTGTGTGTTTATGGCATCTGGTTGGTAAGTAGAAATTTATTTCTATATTTCCTATAGTTATAACTAATACAAATGAATTCCAATATAATTAATTATTGTAATTCTATTTCTTATTTACTGTTTCTCAAGCAATATACTACTTAATTTTTTAATTTTCCAAAACAAATGTTGCTGTACTTTATTTGTTTCTGTAATCCAAACGAGATCCCATTTTAATGTTTGATTAATAGTGTCAAATTAGTGGACAGCTGTAAAAAAATAAGCAACAAAAAGATAAACAACAGTTTAACTAGTTAAACCAGATAAAATTACTTATTTATGTGTGAGCCATGAGCTTTCTGTGTTGAGGAACTGTTCCTCTTGGTTCTTTTTAGGGGTCTTCAGTGATACAGATGTTGTGGAGTCAGTGTCAGTGACGGAGGGAGATTCTGTCACTCTAAACTCTGGTGTTACTGAAATACAGAGGGGTGATATTGAGTGGAGATTTAACAGAATTTTCATTGCTAAAGCAAACATTCTTCAATATGGTAAAGAAGAGAGAGTCGGAGACAGACTGAAGCTGGACAGAACTGGATCTCTGACCATCACAAACACCAGAACCAATGACTCTGGACTTTATAAACTAACCATCACTGTTGGGGATAAGGAGACAATCAAGACATTCCATGTTACTGTTGATGGTGAGTAATTACATTGCAATTTGCCCTATCTTTTTTTGTATTCGTAATGTAAACACTATATTCAGGAAGATTCATATATTTGAAATTACACTTATAGATACATTTAAGATGCACTTTTTTTTTTGGCATTATTTTAAAATTTCTAATCCTCAAACAAAATCACCCAACATCAACACTCCATCCATAAAAGGTGACTATGTCCACCTCATATAACCTCCCATCCAGGATGAAAAGGATCACAGATTTTATAGAACCAAAATAAATTGTTAAATATTGTTTAAGACATGAGTTTCAGTATGTCTGATCTAAGTAGTATTGCAGCACTATACAGCATTGACAGTGAGCAAAATAACTGTGACTAGATGAACCCTGTGAGAGTAATATGGGAATATGTCTGAGATTGGGGTCATTCTAAATGTTTTATCAATTTCTAATTCCATTTAAAACACTGTTTTCTGAAAAGCATATGCAACAGAACAGGATATATATTCTAATTAAATGCACGAAGCATAATAGATACAAAGAGAAGCTATTCTAATGCATTCAGTCATCTTTAATGAACCTTAATAATTGGGACAATAACATATTTTATAAGTCCATTCTCAGATATTGTATCTTTTATTTGGTTGCTGGACAAGTTATTGAATTATGTGTTTAATCTGTATTCATCATTAGGAGTGAAAATCAGGACTGTCAGTATCAGCTGTGACTAACTGACATCACAGTAAACTTTTATTCAACACTTGATTGTTCACATTTCTCTGGTTCTCTGATATTTTCCAGCTAATCCGTCTACTCCTACCATCACTCCACAACATCCTTCACAGGGCTGCCAACTCTCACGCATTGAGCGTGAGACTCACGCAATTGACACTTTTCACACGCTCTCACGCCACACATCCATTTTCTCACGCACAGAAAAATTGCGGAGCAAAGCGGTACTTTTAATATTAAACTAATTCTCAGCTCTTAGATTCCGTCAATTTTATTACGAAATTCAGACAAAAATACGTTTGGCGCTTGTAAATGTGACGTGACAGATCGCTGAGCGCCTCAGTTCAAATGCACGTGAACCGATCATCTGTTACTTTTTTATTTAAAGATACAGTACAACTTACCGAAAGTATACATAATATCGACCACTCGTGGATTTTTCAACCACTGAAAGAGGTCAATATATAACAGCAGGAGAACAATTATGTCACATAACCTTACATTTACCTCAGGAAAGCCATTTAATGACCATGTTAATTAAATAGAAAAAATAGCTAGAGATTTTGCTGAGCACTATATTACATATTTATTATATCTTTACTTATGCCATTAAATAATTGTTATTATAACAAAAACTGCATTATATTTAATTTGTTATTTTTAACCTTTATTAATACCAGCAGATTAGGCCTTCTATGTTTACAGCATTAGGTGAGATTATTTTTTTAAATAAAATTTAAAATAAACATGTATCCAAATGAGTCAATATTGAATCAAAATCGGAATCAAATCACAAGAATGTTGAAGGTAATGACATTTATATTCAGATCAACAGCACAATTGTGATTGTAATACTGATTTTATGCAATAGTTCAATACACAAAAAAATGTATATTGAGTCATGTGTTGTTAAATAGTCCATTCATTTAGTCTTTTTTTCTCTCTCTGCTAAAAAAAAATACTTCCTAACAAAGCCAAAGCAAGCAAGTTCTTAACACTTTCTGAATAAATTAATTTACTCCATAAACATGTTAATTAGACTTATGCTGGTCGGGCTATAATTCCAGATGGTCACTGGGTGCGTCTGAGACTGAGACTAAGGAGGACAGACTGACAGATTGTCTCTCTTTATCTTTCCAGAATCTGAGCAGCAATCTCCCTCTCCTCCTCCAGTCTCAGTGTCTCTGATAGTGCCAATCTCTTCTGCTGTTGCTGGATCTCTGATGATTGTTGCTGCTGTTGGGATCTTCTGGATCTGCAGGAAACGCAGAAAAACAGACACTGAAGGCAGGTGTTTCCGTACTGCTGATATATCTGTAATAATACAGTTTTGCTCTTTTAACATGTCTGTCATTGTTGTTGAAACAGTCCAGACTCGTGAAGAAGAGGTAACTTACGCTGATCCAAAGTTCTACAAAAGAAAAGCACAAACAGCGGTAAGACCATTCTTGTTAGAGTTTACACTGTCCAAACTGAGACTTCTGACGGGCCCTCATTTTGAAAAGAGCTACTGTATCTAAACTGCAGTTACGCCTTTAAAAGGGATATTTCACCCTAAAATGACTATTTAGTCATAATTTACTGAACATACTGATCATTTAGTGTTCTGAAGGTATACGATGGGATTTGGTGAAAAAAAAAAACAGAAATTGAATGTATTTAAGGAAAATCCTAACCTTGGCCGTTGGTCTTCTGTGCATGGCTATGCAATGTGCATGTTCTTGAGACTCTAGCGCCGCAGTTCTCTCCGGCTAGCCCAGGAAAAGCACACAAGTTGTGAGAAATAAAGATGAATAAATATGTGACAAATACAACGCCTAGATATCCAAACAATGTATCCCTGCTCTTTCTTCATGAGTTAAATATCTCCGGACAGGAACTCTGTAGTGCTAATAGAGTGTCGTTAAAAGGATTTTCATTAAATATTACATTATATTTCATATTGTATACCCCCAGAACATTTTTTTTTTAATTCTCTTTTTGTGGTCTAAAAAAAGAAAGAAGGGCATACGGCATTAGAACAACACCAGGGTGAGTAAATAAAGACTTGATTTTCATTTTAGGGTGAACTGTCCTTTTAACATGGACAAACCTGGAAAAATGAAAATGGAAAAATCTGACCTCTGATAAAAAAATAAATAAAATTATTAATGTAAAGATCCAACACAATATAATATACTGCAAAATATTATTTATTGTATTGGCATTATCTACAACCTTACAGTATTATGGTAGATCATTAATTTTACCAGCAATTTACTATTCACAAATGTAAACCTGACTACTTATTCTTTGAGTGTTACAAGGAAGAAATAAAATATCTTGACAGTTTTTAGATGTACTAAATGACCAGAAAGATAGATCAGATGACATCTTCACACCTCACTCAAAAATAACTGTAAAATGGTTGCGGCTCCGGGTGTTTCTGCTAAAATAAACACGTAAACTAACCACTAAATGCTTGTGCTTCCTGTAAAACTAAAAGCCGAAGATAGTTCTGCTAATTTGAGCATGAGAAAAAGAGGCAGAGATAGTCTCCATTTATTATTAAAAAAATCCTTTAAAATTTTTAATAATTTAGCCTATCTAATTTGACTACAATGACAAAAAAGTAAACAATGGATGTCCTGATAAATGTACTTTAAAGGTGCCCTAGAATGTGAAATTGAATTTATCTTGGCATAGTTAAATAACAAGAGTTCAGTACATGGACATGACATACAGTGAGTCTCAAACACCATTGTTTTCTCCTTATTATTTAAATCTCGTTTTTGAAAAACACCCCTGAAAAACAGGCGAATCTCCACATAACACCGACTGTGACGCAACAGTCGGGATCATTAATATGTACGCCTCCAAAAATTTGCATATGCCAGCCCATGTTCAGTGCCAGGCGAAACTGCGCAGCGGAATCATCAGAAGTTCTGCAGGTGAAGAAACAAGCGAGGATCATAGGGAAACTATCATAGTTGCTGGAGTTTTGGGAGAGGAACGTTGTCCCCATTCATGTCTGATACAAGATTGTAGCTGCTCAACTGTCTTTTTTGTTTCATGATCATGGTCTGGACTGCAGTCAGGAAAGTATAACACCCGGACTCTTCTACTACGATGCCATGCTGTTGTAATAGATGCAGTATGCGTTTCAGCATTGATTTGATAAAATATGCAAAGCCTTCCCCGAGAAAGACGTAATCTGGATGGAAACATATGTTGCTCTACAAACATATATCTTTCAGTATTGATGGTGCCTTCCCAGAAGCGCAATAATAGGCATTCAAGCACCCCCATACAATCAGAGATGCAAGCTTTTGAACTGAGCGCTGATTGCCGGATGGTCACTCTCCTCTAGTCTGGAGGACACGGCGTCCATGGTTTCCAAATATAATTTCATATCTCGATTTGTCTGACCACAGAACAGTTTTCCACTTCCAAGAAGATCATGCAAAATATTGATTTTCGCCGTTGTCACTTATTTTATTACAAATAAAATAAAAAATGTTATAAAATATTTTATGTTATTGAATTGTCAAAAAGAACTGAATCATAAAAGTGTCCTCCATAATTTTTTTTTTTTAAAACTGGTTTATTATATTTATTTATATATTTATTTAATGCAAAAGTAACATTCAAAATAGGCTATGTAATTTTTTGCCATTTTAAAATGAGATTTTAAAGGGCATATTGCAGGTTAGAGCCCCCAGTAGTCAATGTATAGAAAAATTATTTAGGAACTAGATTTTCTTTAAACATATACTTATACCCAGGGGGCAAAACACCTGTTTTTTAGGAAATCAGACATGGGCTGCTGTAAAAGGTTGTCATATAAAAATGAAATCTATGATGTCTGAGGATCACAACCTGGGTGGCCAACCCGGTCAACAAGCTGCTGGAAACTTGTAATTAGGGTCAAAACAATGCTACCTCAAATTCTGCTTTAACTCCCAGAATCACCCAAACATGCTAAAACGGTTTAATTATATTCATGAATCGTGAGCCATATCTCCCTGATACTTTAAGCTAGAAACAAACTGAGCACACCTTTAGAAAGAGTGGAAGATAAGCTTTCGTCTGATGCCTTGATTGTACATGTAATTAGAATGTAAGAGTTAATAATGCCTCTTAATTCATAGATAGGCAAAAAAAAAGAAAAAAATATTGAACATTCCATTTGTAATCGGTAGCATTCTTTTCCCTTTGTTGTTGTTACAATAAACAAATTACCATGTAAAGTTAACTTTTACTGGATGAAATAATATTTTGATTTTTTTTTACTAACCAGACAGTCCTCATGGCCCATAACACATTTAGAGGGAATTCAATTTCAAGCCTATAATAGCCTGTCAATTCAAACAAGATCCAAGAAAGAAGTTTACCATTAACTGGTGTTAATTGTATACTGCTCTGTTTCTGCATGTACAGAATATCGTTTGCATATTTATGCAATATCAATTATTTGTATTGCAATGTCTATTTCTAATATTCTTTCACAAGTGGGATGGCTTTATTTATTCTATTGAAATAAAAAAAAGGGATTTGAGGATTTTGGGTTAGGCTGGTTAGTGTTCAATCCTGGTGTTTGGAGTGTGAGACAAAGGTAGCCTACTGACAACTAAATGCTGAAAGACTAAAACACACAGGAGTCATGTGTGGAGTAGGTTTAAAAGTATTTACTGATTAAAACTGTTACATTAAGTAGCAATTTGTACCAAAAAACAAAAAACAAAACAAAAAACGAAACAGACAAACAGATTACAATTCAGGGTGATAACTAATTTCTGTAATAATGTTTATACAATTTGTTTAGCTGTTTCAGAGTCACCGCTGTTGTCGCTGTTCTCTAGTGTTTCAGCATGCTGTATTCTACTACATTTGGTTGCCAACCCCTAGCAACGGCATCCTATGTAGCATGAAGCAGTTCTTCTGACAACCTTTAACCAGAGATGGGCACAAATACATCAAAAAGTATTTAATTAAAATACAAGTAATTTGTAATTTGAAAATACAAAAATATATTTTTTACAGTCTTCTGTAGTGTAAGTGTGGCATTAGGTACATGTAAGAGTCTAGAATATTGCAATATTATTGTTTAGTGCAGAAGATGCGCTTTTAACGTACATGTTGCCACATACTTTTATAATAAAATATAATTAGGCATATACCATTATATTTGTATTATTTACACAAAAACTAGTTAACGCTGCTGTGAGGGTGTTTCTAATAGCGCGGCTGTGACAAAGTTGACAACTTTCTCTCTTCCGACTGCCATTATCTATTTTCTTACTCTTTTTGAAAGTTGTGAAAACACTGTTGTGGCGTTTTTCTTTTGCTATTTGAGCAAATTGGAACACAAAATATATATTTAATGTAGTCTTTCATTCACTGCTATAGAAGTTAACCCAACTATGATGCCTTACACTTCTGAGAAACCCAGAAATTTGAACAGGGTCAATAGGATGTGTCACATCACATGATTTACTTGCCAAAAACTGTGATAGGCAATTTGGTAGTCCTATTTGTATTTTATGTCTATGGTCCTAGGGATAGTTCACCCAAAAAGGAAAATCAGCCCATGATTTACTCACCCTGACGTCATCCTAGGTGTATATTACTTTCTTCTTTCAGAAGAATACAATCAGAGTTATATTAAAAAGTGTCGTGGCTCTTCCAAGCTTTATAATGACAGTCAATGGGTATATTTTTCATCAAAGTGCATCTATCCATCATAAAAGTGCATCTGTCCATCATAAAAGTGCATCTATCCATCATAAAAGTGCATCTATCCATCATAAAAGTGCATGTCAATCATAAAACTGCGTCTATCCATCATAAAAGTGCGTCTATCCATCATAAAAGTGCATCTGTCCATCATAAAAGTGCATCTATCCATCATAAAAGTGCATCTATCCATCATAAAAGTGCATCTGTCCATCATAAAAGTGCATCTATCCATCATAAAAGTGCATCTATCCATCATAAAAGTGCATCTATCCATCATAAAAGTGCATGTCAATCATAAAAGTGCGTCTATCCATCATAAAAGTGCGTCTATCCATCATAAAAGTTCATCTGTCCATCATAAAAGTGCGTCTACCTATCATAAAAGTGCGTCTATCCATCATAAAAGTGCATCTGTCCATCATATAAGTGCATCTATCCATCATAAAAGTGCATCTATCCATTATAAAAGTGCGTCTATCCATCATAAAAGTGCATCTGTCCATCATATAAGTGCGTCTATCCATCATAAAAGTGCATCTATCCATCATAAAAGTGCATCTATCCATTATAAAAGTGCGTCTATCCATCATTAAAGTGCATCTATCTATCATAAAAGTGCATCTGTCCATCATAAAAGTGCATCTATCCATCATAAAAGTGCATCTGTCCATCATAAGTGCATCTATCCATCATAAAAGAGCATCTGTCCATCATAAAAGTGCATCTATCCATCATAAGTGCATCTATCCATCATAAAAGTGCATCTGTCCATCATAAGTGCGTCTATCCATCATAAAAGTGCATCTATCCATAAGTGCGTCTATCCATTATAAAAGTGTGTCTATCCATCATAAAAGTGCATCTGTCCATCATAAAAGTGCATCTATCCATCATAAAAGTGCATCTATCCATCATAAAAGTGCATCTATCCATTATAAAAGTGCGTCTATCCATCATTAAAGTGCATCTATCCATCATAAAAGTGCATCTGTCCATCATAAAAGTGCATCTATCCATCATAAAAGTGCATCTGTCCATCATAAGTGCATCTATCCATCATAAAAGAGCATCTGTCCATCATAAAAGTGCATCTATCCATCATAAAAGTGCATCTATCCATCATAAAAGTGCATGTCTACTGCCACTTCACCTCCGCCAAATGCTTTCGCCAAAAAAATTATATTTAATATTTGTTTGTATTATTATTGTTCGTGGCAATGGTGTATTAGTGTATTGTTATTTATTATAATATTTATTATTAAATAATAATGCTTCGTCACAGCTTGCGTCATGCACATTCACATTTGAAATGTATGGAACGCCGTTGGGGACAATACCTATTATATGCAACGTGTGAAATTTGGACGCATTAACACGCACAGTTTGTACTTGTACTACTACTTGTACTTGTACTACATATTTTTCATAAAAAAGCCATTTTCATACACATATCTGTCCATACGTTTTATCATTTTAATATTGTCCATAAAATGGGTATGTTTAGGTGTGGGAGTAGAGTTAAGGGATCTTACATTTATAATCTATAAATTTATAGATGGGGGGGGGGGGGGCTTTTGTCTCAAAATGTATTGTGCCCCTCTCTGATAAATGTAAATAATAATTATTATTAAAATAAATATTATAATAAATAACAATACACTTATACACCATTGCCACGAACAATAATAATACAAACAAATATTAAATATTATTTTTTTGGCGGAAGCATTTGGCGTCTTTTTGATCCGTGTAAACGCGAACGTTTTGTACGTCTAAACGCGAAGTTTTTTGTCATGTTATTTAAAGACACGATCGTTTGTATCGCCTTAACGCAACATTTATGGCCGTGTATTTTTTGTTACGTGTTTCTAGACGAACGTTTTCGTCGTGTAAACATGACATTTTTGAACGTCCAACATTAAGAAATGGTTATGATTAGATTGGGGTAGGATTAGCAAACGTCCCGGGATAATGGTACGTGTAAGATTCACGTTTGAGGGTAGGTGTAAGATTCACGTTTGAGGGCGTTAAACTGTGACATCTACACGTTTTCCAAAGGGGACCAACGTGATTATTTCACGTCTTGTCGTGATACCGGGTAACATGACGCGATGTTAAAAAAAGAAGCAACAATTTTTAACGGTCAAGGAAACTGTCACTTTTATCACTAAATTTGTGCCCTCATGTCTTGTAAAACATTTTAAATCCTGCATTAACTTTTCATATGGTATTTTCATACAAGGTTATATTCATTTAGAAAAAAAAAAAAAAAAACTGCAATATGTAGGCTACTTTAACAGGTCTATGGTTAGATGTAGTTAGCTTGCTATTAAACCAGCACCACTGACATCAAACAACTATAGACAGGTACGTATAGTAGTGATAAACTATATTCTATCAGAACTAAAAACTAATTGCTGTCTTATATAAGGAAATTCCACTGAGCGTTTTGCAGCATTCAGGCGTGTTATATGCCACAATCTGAATAAACCTTAGTTTAGGTAGTGTGAAGCCATTGAAACAAAAATATAAATGGCATTTAATTTAGGGACAAGATTAAGAGAGAGCAACACAAATAGTGTTATTTCTGAAGAAAAAAAAATAAGGCTTCATATAACTCAATACTCTTTACCGTTATAAATGCTGTAGCTCAACAGTTCCACAGGAAACTGGACTTCCTGAACAAAAAACAAAACAAAACAAAAACTGTAAAGACATTGTTGGTGTGTCTGTCAGAGAGAAAGAGTGTGAATATTCCAACCTTCAAATAATATTGCTTTTTATTTATGTTACTTATTATATGTAGGCTTTTATACAGACCAGAAATGTGGTAAATTAAAATGAGCTGCATTATAATGTTCAGTAGAGAGGGATATTGGACTGCTGTCATAACAGTGACATGAAAGGGAAAAAAAAGCTAAAAATACTCTACAAAACAAAAAAGTGCTTTACTGAAGTCTGTGGTCTAATTCCAGCATGATAAATTTGTGTTATATTTGAAAGTTTTATATTTGTTATATTTGGAGTTTAGGTGTGACATCATATACATATAGCGAACAGCCAATCTCATGCTTATAAATAGTGAAACTCATTCAAAACTCACTGAAATTCATTTCTCGCGAGAGAAGCAGCGAAATTCACTTATTAAATAAAAGTATTAAAATATTAAGAATTTAAACAAATGTACACAGCAAGAAGAGAACAGCTGTCTATGAAAGAGGACTACTAAAAGAAAAAGTCTCGCTAGTATATATCAGTGCAAGTAAAAGTTGTGAAGTTAGTTTATACAGTTGATATAGATATAGAGAATTGAACATAAGCTCACATGTCGTCATTTTATAGCTTTATCTATTGATTATAAAACGTATTTATATAAACTTTATATATTTATTCATTTAAACTCTGCATAATAATAATTGATGAACTAAAATTGTATGTGTGATCGATTAAGGGTATAATAATTACATAAATAATATCTAAATCATCCAAATTTATTATTCTAAATAAGCTTTACTAAAAGCCAGAAGATTTTGTCTTTAAAAATCATTTGCTATGTAGTGATCTTTAATTTGGAGTAGACACAGGTGGAGTGACTTTATCAGATCAGTCATGTGTCACTTTGCTCACAGCTGATTGGTCCAAGTTCGGTCTGCAACCTCTTACCGGGAACATAACCTGCCCCGCACCAGGTTAGCCGTGAAGCGTGAGTTAATGTGGCAATGAACACTGCTAAAAGCCAAACCACTTTCATGGTGCCCAGGGTTGGCACAAACTAAACTGAAACATACCAGGCCACCTAAACCGGCTTCATGGTATAGGCCCCTGCTCTATAGTTTAACTTCTCTGTTGCTGATGTTGTCATCATGCCATTTTATTTTATTATTCTTTGACTCATTGTTGAACCAATGATCTACACCCTGCTGAAAAAAATAATGATGGTTTGCTGGTCTCAGCTGATTTACGTCAGTGTTCCAACAATAAGATGATGTTCAGCTAGTCTCCTGGCTTGACCTGGGGGCTGTTCCATAAAAGACGCTTAGAAAAGCGGGGATTAAACTCCAAAACCGGACTTGAATGAGCCTAACAAATGAGTTGGGGCTAAAGTGGTTCCATAAAAGGTAATTGAAGCTCACGCAATCTCACTAATTTGATCCAGGTTTATCTAGTCTAGATAATTGCGTGTGCACGCGTTTCTTAAAGGAGTCATAATGTTGTTTTAACTTTGGTACCTGTAATAGAATGATTAGTTATGTCTGAGTATGTGACGTGACTGATGACGTATGAGAAACGCAGGGAAGAAGGAAGTAAAGTGTGTGTATAGCGTGGCTGCTGAATAGTTGTAAACGAGTTAATTAATAGTCTCAGTAAAAAGTTGAAAGAACATAAAAAGACTGGACATTGAATTCTTTTGCAACATATCAAGGGATTATTACATGGTGTCAGAGTGCCGATCGTCGGGATGGCGAAGTTTAACCCACCTGAAAGCTTTTGCTTCGAGAGACCAGCGGAATGGACTGACTGGAAAAAGCGGTTCACGCGTTACAGAACGGCGACTAAACTGGATTTAGAGGACGGCAGTGTACAAGTAAGCACCCTTATCTATGCCCTGGGAGGCGAAGCTGAGAATATTTTCAGTTCATTCACCTTCGAAGAGGAGGGAGATGACGAAGATTACGAACTAGTGCTCGGCAAGTTTGATTCGTATTTCATACCAAAGCGCAACGTAATACACGAAAGAGCATGCTTCTATCAGCGCGTTCAACGTCCTGAAGAGAGAGCGGAATCTTTTATCCGCTCCCTTTATGAACTGTCAGAGCATTGCGAGTTTGGGGCCACTCGTGACGAACACATTAGGGACCGAATCGTGGTTGGAATTCAGGACAAGGAGCTGTCGCGCAAGTTACAGCTGATTTCAAATCTCACACTCGAGATGACGGTTCAAGAAACCCGCCAATCGGAGGAAGTGAAAGCACAAGTTAGCGCGCAAGGAGAAGCTGCTGCGTGCGCTGTTCAAGAGGTAGCACATAAACGATACACACATCGGAAGCAACACGCTCCACGGCCAAAGTTTAAACAACATGCCACAGAAAATGAAAGAGAGAAAATATGCGGCAGATGTGGAAAAGGGATGCACAAAAAATCTGACTGTCCAGCGTTGAAATCCTCATGCAACAGATGCAGGAAAATGGGACACTGGGAAAAGATGTGCAAGAGCAAAGTGGTGAGTGAAGTAAGAGACTGTGGAGAGTATAGTTACCACTTTCTGGGTTCAGTTAATAGCACAACTTCATGCAATGAATGGACTGTACAATTAGAGATTGGCAGTACACCGGTTAACTTTAAAATAGACACCGGTGCTGATGTGTGCATTATGACTGAAAAAGCATTCAGAATGCTCAAGCCTGAGGAAACACTGCTCACTGCTAAGACTGTACTGAATAGCCCAGGTGGCCGTCTAGACTGCATTGGTCAGTTTACAGCACATACAGAGTTAAAAAATAACCGGTACTCATTTAAAGTGTATGTTATCAGAGGAGAGACCCCTAGTAACCTACTTAGTCGAACCGTAGCTGAACAGATGGGGCTGGTGAAGAGAATTCTGGAGGTGAACAGTGCTGTAATGGAGGTTGGCTTACTAAAAACACAGCCAGTGAAGATTGCGTTACAAGAAAACGCACAGCCCTATGCAGTATATGCGGCGCGCAGGATCCCAATTCCCCTCATGACACCTGTGAAGGAGGAACTGAACAGGATGGAAGCCGAAGGCGTAATAGAGAAAGTAACGGAGCCCACAGAGTGGTGTGCACCAATAGTGCCAGCTCCTAAAAAGTCTGGACAGGTGCGTATATGTGTCGACCTCAGGAAGCTAAATAAAGCTGTCAAAAGGGAGAGGTTTGTCTTACCTACAGCAGAGGAGATCACAGCTAAACTGAATGGGGCAAGGGTGTTCTCCACACTGGATGCAGCTGCAGGGTTCTGGCAAATACCACTGGATAAAGATAGCCAGAGACTGACAACCTTCATTACTCCATTCGCCAGGTACTGTTTCAAACGTCTTCCCTTTGGAATTTCCAGCGCTCCGGAAATTTTCCAAAGGAAAATGATGGAAACTCTAGAAGGCCTGGAGGGAGTGGATGTTTACATGGATGACATTATCATCCACGGAAGGGACGTGGCGGAGCATGACCAACGACTACAGTCGGTGATGGAACGACTACAATCAGCTGGCCTGAGGTTAAACACGGGGAAATGTAGGATGAGGCAAGAGAAGCTAAACTTCCTGGGCCATGAAATTAGTGCGGACGGGATACGGGCGGACCCGGCAAAGGTATCGGCTATTAACAAACTGCCTCCACCTGATAACGCCCAGGGGTTAAAAAGAGTTCTCGGAATGATCAATTACCTGGGAAAGTACATCCCCAACCTAGCAGATGTGGGACGGCCGCTCTACGATTTGCTGAAGGTCAAATCAACATGGACATGGGGTCCAGCCCAACAAGCAGCTTTGCAGGAGATTAAAGGACTCCTCATGTCCTCACCTACCTTAGCATTTTATGATGCGAGAAAACCAACCATGGTGTCAGCAGATGCAAGCAGCTATGGAATCGGTGGTGTACTGATGCAGCAACATGACAAGGACTGGAAACCAGTGGCTTATTGCTCCAGACGACTGAGCGAGGCTGAAACCAGATACGCTCAAATAGAAAAAGAGTGTCTGGCCGCTGTCTGGTCGTGCGAAAGATTTGAAAAATACTTGTATGGTCTAAATGAGTTCAAGCTAATCAGTGATCACAAGCCATTGGTGCCACTAATAAATGCCAAAGACCTAGACGTGGTTCCACTTCGTTGCCAGAGGCTGCTGATGCGATTGATGAGATTCAACCCTACTGCAGAATATGCACCCGGGAAAACTCTCATAGTAGCCGATGCTCTGTCCAGGAGCCCTTCAGACGATTTACAGGACTGTAGTGACACCCACTCAGATGTGGAGTGCTATGTGGCGTCCATTATTGACAGCATGCCGGCTTCAAAGCAAAAGATGGACATCATCCGGTCTAGCACTGCCGAAGATGAAAGCCTGCAAAAGGTAATCACATATATTCGGTCAGGTTGGCCTGAACACATAGCCAGGGTGCATCCAGTGGCCAGAGATTTTTTCCCCGTGAGAAATGAACTTTCAACCCTAGAGGGAATCGTCACTAGGGGCAACAGAATGATCATACCTAGAAAACTGAGGGCGGAGATCTTAGATCGCATACACGATGGGCACCAGGGTCTGAGCAAATGCCGTGAAAGAGCAAACACATCAGTGTGGTGGCCCGGTATATCGTCCCAAATTAAGCTTAAAGTCTCGTCATGCCAGTCCTGCCAAGAAATGAGAAGAGCTCAGCCCAGAGAACCACTAATTTCCACGCTACTTCCCGAAAGGCCATGGAAGAGGATTGGAATTGATCTGTGTGAACACAACAAACAGAGCTACCTTGTCATTTCAGACTACTACTCACGGTTTCTAGAGGTACTACACATGCCAACAACTACCAGTACACAGGTAGTGAGAAAACTGAAAGCCACCTTTGCCCGCTATGGTATAGCTGAAGAGGTGGTCAGTGATAACGGGCCACAATTCACCAGTGCGGTGTTCAGAGAACTGGCTTGTGAGCTAGATTTCAAACACATAACCTCCAGCCCACATCACCCACAAGGAAATGGGCATGCTGAAAGAGCTGTACAAATAGCCAAAAGAATTTTAAAGCAAAAAGACCCCCTCCTGGCGCTTATGTGTTACAGATCCACTCCATGCAGTAGTACAGGTGCCAGTCCAGCAGAACTCTTGATGGGTCGGAAAATTCGGACCACCTTACCCACCCTTGATAGTAATCTGTTACCCAAATGGCCAAACAAAAAAGTCATTGAGAGAAATGATGCAGCCAAGAAAAAGGAACAAGCTTACTACTACAACCGGCGTCATGGTGTGAAAAACCTACCTGTCTTATATCCAGGGAATCAGGTCCTTACCAAAGTGGACACCCAAAAATCCTGGCTGACAAAGGCAACTGTGATGAAGGGGAGTGTCACACCACGATCATATCTGTTGGAGACAGAGCAAGGCGGTATGTTACGCCGAAACAGGCGCCACCTACAGGAAGTGCCAGTGGGGAAAACACCAATAACAACATCTGTAAATACCCCACAGCATGAGACCGTAATACAAACATCACTGAGTGCTGTCAAAACACCAAATGTTCCAGAACAATGTGGAACAAATCCATCTCCTGACGGACTGATACGAACCAGGTCTGGCCGGATTAGCAGACCACCACAAGTCCTGGACCTGTAAATGAGGAAGGAAAGATAAGAGAAAACACATAGCATAGAGATAGCATAGATACTTCGAGAAATGTTATGAGAAAAGGTTACAGTAAACCCAAGTTAAAATGGGTTCATTTGAGACTGTATGTTCTACATATGGAAGGAAATGTTTTGCCTAAATGTTACAAGTATGTTTGAAGTAACAATGAAGCATTTGTTTTGTTATAAGGCAAACAATAGACTGAAAGGGGGAGATGTAATAGAATGATTAGTTATGTCTGAGTATGTGACGTGACTGATGACGTATGAGAAACGCAGGGAAGAAGGAAGTAAAGTGTGTGTATAGCGTGGCTGCTGAATAGTTGTAAACGAGTTAATTAATAGTCTCAGTAAAAAGTTGAAAGAACATAAAAAGACTGGACATTGAATTCTTTTGCAACATATCAAGGGATTATTACAGTACCCAATGCTCTATTATAGTCTTTCAGGCACTTCTAAAAAAGAAAAGTGGAAAAAAAATCAACACAGAGCCCCTCAGACCCTTATTTCTAAAGGCATTATTGTCTCGCGAGATCTGATGCGATGTTTTGGCTGTCGTGGACGGTCATTATAATAATGCAAATGAGGGGCGCGTTGATTGGTTGCAGGAAGGAGGGGGGTTGACACCGCAGGTAACTCTTTAGCATATCATTACAAACTGAAATCATGGCGCAAACCGCAAAGTGTCAATGAACTCGACCCGGCCGCGAACTATGGGATTCAACCGTACATGTTTGAGCCGGACTCTGAACCAGAGCTGGAAAGTGAAGATGTAGAGTCGATGGAAGGACGTTCTACATCAAGATGTCTCTGAATGGTAAAGACAATCATTTTGACTGAGACATACATTAACATCAGTAACGAGCAAAAACGTGTGTTGCTATTTTCTCCCACATAAATTTACCTTTTATTTAATGTAGATTACATTAACGGAGATGTAGTTTGTTTGTTTTTTTATCAGCTTACAGTGGTTTTGAGATTTTTACTATCATGTGGTGTTTTTGCCTTGTTTTACGTTGTGGTTATTTAGACATTCAATATTTTTCTTCTTTAGACATGCAACGTGATGTTATACTTGCATTTAAACAGTTTTAGCCACTGAGCGTGGACTCCTGTACCGTCACTACTGTAGATGCTAGTGTAAAACAAAGTGGAAAGATGTGGCTAGCATTCGTGTAGAGTTCATTCCCCGTGTTTACCTCAATAGCCGCATTAGCAGTTAGCTGCTATTTGTTAACCACAGTAGAGCAATACAAACACAGTCTTACCTTTTCAATTTCTGGCAAGTCCCTGATGGTTGGGATGGCACCTTTTCCCAAACGGAGCTTCGAGGCCAAGTTCGCCTGATTTTGCCCCAAATTTGTAAATGATTCCGGTGTAAAATGTTTAGCACACACACCTAACGATACGCCACTTGAAAGAGTTGTTGGGACAGCGTCATTAAAAATGAATTTCCTCCACTGTTCCCTGATAGTTTCGTCCGTTTTTGGTAGATATAACACATTTGCATGTTGTTTGTGGCAGTCACCCAAAGAGCATCTCAGATGTAGGCTACACTCGGTTTCTCCATCTTTCTCGAGTCGACTAAACTGAATCTGAGGGGGAGAGGGGCGGGCTTCCCGCGGCATAGGTTTGCGGTGTCCATATTTGGTATATCCTCCCCCGTCTTGACGTCAAGAAGGGGAAGAAATCAAAATCTCGTTTTTTCGTGCGCGTGCACGTGGCCTATTTTACAAACCCTGAGGTAAACAAACGCTTCACTTTTAAATATCGGCTTCCCGGCCAGTGTACAATCATTATGCAATCATAACATACATTGATTCTCGTGGAAAAGTGACATTTCTACATTATGACTCCTTTAAGCAGCCCTAGAGGTCGATCGTGGATCAAATCGATCCACCATCAAACAGCGTATATTTTGTGCTGTTTTATGCGTTTGTGACATGTTTCCCCCCCCCTCAGTTCAAAACTTACATTTTACAGTTATATTCTCCATCTGTAAATGTTCGAAAGTCATGCAAATGTATCCTTTTTGCTGCTAATTTTCATATTGAACGAGCGCTGCTGCACGCATGCGCGCCAAATAGGAGCGCAATAATTCTTAAAATCGGAAAATTCGGAAAATTAATATGCGATATTTTATAACACTAGAAATATCTTCTAATTATAATAATGTATCTTTAGGATGTTGGATAAGTTGCAGTAAACTTCTAGCGAACAGAAGTACTTCAGTGAAGTAGCCTAAGTCAGGGAAGATTTTAAGAAACTAAATATATAGCGATACAAAATATAGTTTTGGGTATAGGACCTATGCTACTTAATAAAGATGACGTATACTTATTTAGAAAGCTGAGAATTACAGCTTTTAATGCAATATTTTTTTTGAGAAAGCAAGAATCCCCAGTTTTAAATGAGTGGTTTGATTTAGTTTCTAAAGTACACTATGGAGAGGTTAACATGAAATTAAGAGCAAATG
Source organism: Squalius cephalus (assembly GCF_949319135.1). Lineage (NCBI taxonomy): Eukaryota > Metazoa > Chordata > Actinopteri > Cypriniformes > Leuciscidae > Squalius > Squalius cephalus. The sequence goes on from NC_137134.1 coordinate 26,407,123, forward strand.
TATACATTTTGAAAAGATATGTGCAACTCTAAAATCAAAGAATATTCCATAAAATAAAGGAATATATATTATTAACTACATTTTTATATAACCCTCCCTCCCTTTTATTTCTAGTTATTTGTTATTTTATTTATTTACTTATTTATTGAATATTTGATATTCAAATAATATTACTTGAATAACTATTAGGAATTATGTGTCATTATAGGAGTTTGATATAAATGTTAATGTTAAATTTTTATTACTATTTATTTATTGTTTTTTTGTCTTTTCCCCCTTAAATCATATGTAAAAGTGTCTATGTACTTTTTGGTTATTGTTCTAATCATGTGTGTTTTTAGGCTATGTGTTGATGGGTATTATCACAAAAGTAAAAAAAGTAGAAGGAAAAATAAGGAATATTTATTGGGGGAAAATATGATGTCTTTAAAGGAACTGTCAATTTGTATAATTGTGTTAAATGTGTTTGAATTGAAAGACATAATAAAGTACACATATATGTACTGTATGTATATACACTAAAATATTTGTTATTTGGACATTAGATGTGCCAACATTAGGTTGTCGAATGCGCATGCGTCGCGTCTGAACGCGTTGTTGTCTTTGGAGCTCCATCGATTTGATTTATAATTCTTGATTTTACTCTTTAAACTTACTTACAACAAACATCTTCTACTTTTCCTCACCGAGAAGCACTACTGCTCAAACCTCATAGTTACAACACGGACTGTTGAGCAGACGCGTCTCAAGCCTGTTAGTGATCCAACGCTGGATACTCTTATAGGTTACGTCCGTGGATCACGGCTGAACGCGTCTTCTCAACACACACTTACAAACATTTATTTATTTATTTTTTCGCCTATCGTGCGTCTACTCTACACCCGTACCGCTAAAAGACGGATTATATCTAAGACGTTAGTCAGAAATTAGTATTAATATTGATAGCATCACTGGTAGCGTCGTTGCTAACTTATTGTTCACCTGTTAAAATGGCGAATATATCAGATGTAAGTAGTCTACCTTTTGGTGCAGGTGAGGACACATTTGAGCTGCACGCGGTGCAGTCTGAGCTGGAAGCTGTTGAGAAACAGATCCACGACCTTTTAGCGAGACAAGCCGAGCTAATAGACCGGCGATTAGCTCTTGAATCATCTCGCGCCGCCGCCGCCGATGCTCACAAATCAGAGATTAATGTTACTAACCCGCTGACCTCGTCTACTCCGTGCGTTACTCAGCATCAGTCCCGAGCGTCGAGGTCACGACCAGCCATGATCTTGTTCACTCCGGCTCCAACACGCCATCACGAAGCCTGGATATTTCCGCAGCGGAAGACACGAGTCAGGTCTAGACCAAGACCCTCTCCGACCCTCCCGGTTTTCGAGTTATCTACACAAAACCGCTTCTCCCCTCTTCGCGAAACAGAACGCGATGCTGTGATCATCGGTGATTCCATCGTTCGACACGTACACGCTACATTAGGTAAAAATAAGGTGCACAGTCACTGCTTTCCTGGTGCTCGTGTTTCTGAAATCGCTGCTCGCGTCCCCGAGATTCTGAACGAGCGCGTCGGAACCGTGGTCCTGCACGCGGGAGGGGCCGACATCAGGCTGCGCCAGACGGAGGTTCTGAAGAAAGACTTCAGGAATCTGATCGATACGGTACGCAGCACATCGCCTGATATAACGATTATTGTGTCAGGACCGCTTCCCACGTACCGACTAGGCAATGAAAAGTTTAGCAGATTATTCGCACTAAATGAATGGTTAATATCATGGTGCAATGAGCAGAAACTGCTCTTTGTAAATAATTGGAATCTGTTTTGGGAGCGTCCTAGGCTTTACCGTGCTGATGGCTTACACCCAAACAGATTCGGATCGGATCTTCTGTCAGATAACATCTCCAAAATGTTAAATACCTTTTGACTAGTAACCAAAAGTCCAAATCATAGTCTCTGCTGCACCAAATTAACTGATATAAATACTAGTGTAGAACATTGCATAGAAATTGTGTCTATTCCTCGTTTAGTGAGATCAAATAATAAATCTACTGCAGGATCTAGGAAAAATCTAATTGTTATTAAAACAGAAAATGTTGCTATTAGTAAACAAAAACAATTTCTAAAGCTAGGTCTTTTAAACATTAGATCACTCACACCTAAGGCAGTTATTGTAAATGAAATAGTCACAGATAATAGCTTCGATGTACTTTGCCTTACTGAAACCTGGCTTAAACCAAATGATTATTTCGGTCTAAATGAGTCTACTCCATCAGGATACTCCTACAAACATGAGCCCCGTCTGATTGGTCGTGGCGGCGGTATTGCAACAATCTATAGAGATTTTCTTAGTGTTACTCAGAAAACGGGTTATAAGTTTATTTCATTTGAAGTACTTGTACTAAATGTTACGCTCTTAGACGCTAGAAAAACATCCCTATTATCTTTAGCCTTGGCTACCGTATATAGACCGCCAGGGCCTTACGCTGATTTCCTAAAAGAATTTGCAGATTTTCTCTCAGACCTATTGGTCAATGTCGATAATGCATTAATTGTTGGAGATTTTAACATACACGTAGATAATCAAAATGATGCGTTAGGGGCTGCGTTTATCGATTTATTAAACTCCTTTGGGGCTAAGCAAAACGTTACCGGACCAACTCATCGTTTTAATCATACACTCGATTTAATTATATCACTTGGAACCGATCCAACCGATATAGATATCATTCCACAAAGTGATGATGTCACTGACCATTACATGGTAACTTGCATATTACGTACCCCTGTAATATATCATGCTGCGCCGCGTTATCGATTAGGCAGAACAATCCTTCCATCCACCATAGATAATTTTTCAAATTGCTTATCGGATCTGTCTCAGCTGCTGTCTGAACCTAAACAAACAGATGAACTAGAGGAACTAACCAGCACTATGAGCACCATTCTCTCTGGAAAATTGAATATTGTTGCACCTATGAGACTAAAAAAGGTCAGAGAGAAAATTAAAGTACCATGGTACAACAATACTACGCGTGTTCTAAAGAGAGAAACTCGTAATTTAGAGCGTAAATGGAAACAAACTAATTTAGAGGTTTTTAGAATCGCTTGGAAAGACAGTACGTCACGTTATAAAAAGGCCCTAAAAGCGGCCAGGGCTGAGCACCTCCGCAAACTAATAGAAAATAACCAAAACAATCCTAGGTTTTTATTTAACACCGTGGCTAGACTAACAACTAAACAAGCGTCACCTGAACAAAATATTCCGTTACAGTTTAGTAGTAATGATTTCATGAAATTTTTCACTGAGAAAATAGAAAACATCAGAACCACAATTGTAAACGTTCAATCCTCAATCGCGCCTTATAATTCAGCCTCGATTATCACCCCGCAAGAACAATTACAGTGCTTTACAACTATAGAACAAATAGAGTTAAATAAACTTATCACTTCCTCTAAAACAACAACATGTTTATTAGATCCTATACCAACTAAACTACTGAAAGAAGTGTTACCTGTAGTGGAAGAGCCTCTCCTCAATATTATTAACTCATCTTTAACTTTAGGTCATGTTCCAAAAACATTTAAACTGGCAGTTATAAAACCTCTCATTAAGAAACCACAATTAGACCCAAATAATCTAGCAAATTATAGACCCATTTCAAATCTTCCTTTCATGTCCAAAATACTAGAAAAAGTTGTGTCCGCCCAACTAGGCTCTTTCTTACAAGAAAATGACATCTATGAAAAGTTTCAGTCTGGGTTCAGGCCGCATCATAGCACTGAAACTGCGCTCGATAAAATCACAAATGATTTACTCTTAGCTTCTGACAAAGGCTGTATCTCAATATTAGTTTTACTTGATCTTAGTGCTGCGTTCGATACTATAGATCATACAATACTCTTAGATCGACTACAAAATTATACCGGTGTTCAAGGACAAGCACTAAGCTGGTTCAGATCATACCTATCTGACCGATACCATTTTGTCTATTTAAATGGAGAAAAATCGATCATAACTCCAGTAAACTATGGAGTGCCGCAAGGATCTGTGTTAGGCCCTCTATTATTCTCAATATATATGCTGCCACTTGGAAATATTATAAGGAAACATGGAATTAGTTTCCATTGTTATGCTGATGACACTCAAATATATATTTCATCACGGCCGGATGAAAACGCTAAATTATCCAAATTGACAGAGTGTGTTAAAGATATAAAAGATTGGATGACGCGCAATTTTCTTTTATTAAATCCAGACAAGACAGAGGTACTACTTATCGGTTCAAAAAACCGCCCACAAAACCTCTTACAATACAACTTTAACATAGTAGGATGTCCCGTTACTTTATCCTCTACTGTAAAAGACCTGGGTGTTATATTAGATTGTAACCTGTCTTTTGAAAATCATATTTCATATGTTACAAAAACTGCCTTTTTCCACCTCAGAAACATTGCTAAGCTACGTAATATGCTCTCTGTTTCTGATGCAGAAAAGTTAGTTCATGCGTTCATGACCTCGAGATTAGATTACTGTAATGCTTTATTGGCTGGTTGTCCTGCATCCTCAATAAACAAGCTACAGTTAGTCCAAAATGCCGCCGCTAGAGTTCTTACTAGATCAAGAAAATTTGACCATATAACACCAATTTTATCATCACTGCATTGGTTACCTATAAAGTTCCGTATTAATTACAAGGTATTGCTACTGACTTATAAAGCCCTAAACGGCTTAGCTCCAGTCTATTTAACGGATCTTCTATCGCCCTATAATCCATCACGCTCTTTAAAGGTCCCATGACATGCTACTTTTTGTAGGCTTTAATATAGGCCTTAGTGGTCCCTAGTACTGTATCTGAAATCTCTTTCCAAAAATTCAGCCTCGGTGCAGAATTATAGCCACTACAAGCCAGTCCCAGAATGAGCTTCCTTCAGACGGGCCGTTTCGGTGTCTGTAGCTTTAAATACTAATAAGGAGGAGAAAGGCGGCGCAAGGTGGAGGGTGGGTGTGGCCTTGACCATCTTGCGCAACGGTACAGTGGCGTGCATGTTTACGTTGGATATAGCAATGGCACGAAGACACGCAGTCTTTCAAGCATTTCAGTTTGACCCAGAATCTGATCCGGATGGAGAAGCAACGGATGAATAAGTTGCAACTCAGCGGCTCCAGCAGGACGTGTCCGAATGGTTAGTTTAAAATATTATGTCTGGATACGGTACTTTATTCGGATGGTTTACAGTTATTATCATGTAGCTAACGCGAACCTACTGTTGCCTTTTCATGAGAGATCTGTAACGTCTGTATTTATCTTATTACAATTACATCAAGCTCTGCGATCTTGAAATGCGGATATCGCGCGCGCCATATAACCAACAGGAAAACGGTTATCCAAATAACAAAGAAGTGTTCCACACTCGCGTTGCAGTGTGTGTATTCACACACATAAACTGCATAGCTGCATAGCTAATGTTACAGCCACATTCTACTTCTACCCATTCAACAATCTAGGTAACCATAAACAGTAAAGCAACACACTTGTATATCATTAGTTGACTTACTTGTCCGAGGTGTGTAGCTGAGCCAAAGACAGTGATCCAGACTTTAGTTTCAGACGTTCAGCAAGCCCAGCTCTGTATTGACGCTTCGGTGTTCATTTGTACATCCAATTATTGAGCAATTGTTATGCTTCGCTCGCTCAAAAGCCATGTTATCTCTCGTAGACAAATTAAAATCGCGCGCGCGCGTTCCTACTTCCTAGCTTATTTTCTCATGGGCGGAAAATATTCTCTGGGCGCCTGGGCGGGCAAAGCAGAGAAAGGGGAGGTAACATTCCTCCTTATAACGTCATAAGGAGGAGATTCAAGATCAGCGCGATTGAGCTTCCATTTTCTCAAAGGCAGAGAAAGATAGCAAAAGCTCGATTTACACCGATTGAAATTTCTAGAAACTTGGGGACCATATACAGGCTAGGGGAACTCATATTAATGTTAAAAAACCTCAGAAAGTGAAAATTTCATGTCATGGGACCTTTAAGATCACTAAATTCGAGGCTTTTGGTCATACCTAGGATATCTAGATCAACTAAAGGAGGGAGAGCATTTTCACATTTAGCACCAAAACTCTGGAATAGTCTTCCGGATACTGTTCGTTGCTCAGACTCGCTCTCCCAGTTTAAAACTAGATTAAAGACGCATCTCTTCAGCCAGGCATTTATATAATATTTTTAATCTTACAGTAAAATCCGGTCTTTACTTCATAAACGCCAGAGGAGAACTGGCCCCCGACTGAGCCTGGGTTCTCCCAAGGTTTTTTTTTTCTCCATTAGGTCACCTGATGGAGTTTTTTCGGTTCCTTGCCACTGTTGCCTTTGGCTTGCTCAGTTGGGGATACTTAATTTAATTAATCAATCAACAATACTATTGATCAGCATTATCAAACATGGATGTTTTAAACTAGAAACAAACACTGATGTACTATTTCATTTAATCCTGTGAAGCTGCTTTGATACAATCTGTATTGTGAAAAGCGCTATATAAATAAAGTTGACTTGACTTGACTTATTTAGAATTTTAAACCTGTGTGTATATTTTTATGATAGCAATAACTGTAAAGGGACTATTGTAATGGGGTAAATCAAATGTAGGCTAATATACTGTCAATTACTAAGCTCAGATTCATCTTACCAGTTAAAATTTATACGCTGCTTTTGTAATTATTTATTTTTAATTTTGTGATTTTAACTTCTGCTTTACAAAGCTTTTTTTAGATTGTGTTCTAATGTTCTTCTAATCATAAACATGTACTACAGCTGCCAAACAAAACCAGAGAGAAATGTATTCATAAATCTTTAAAACAATCTAATTAAATCTTGGGCACAAAACATTCAGCCAGTAAAAAAAGAAAACCTGTAGTGTATATACACTCACCTAAAGGATTATTAGGAACACCATACTAATACTGTGTTTGACCCCCTTTCGCCTTCAGAACTGCCTTAATTCTACGTGGCATTGATTCAACAAGGTGCTGAAAGCATTCTTTAGAAATGTTGGCCCATATTGATAGGATAGCATCTTGCAGTTGATGGAGATTTGTGGGATGCACATCCAGGGCACGAAGCTCCCGTTCCACCACATCCCAAAGATGCTCTATTGGGTTGAGATCTGGTGACTGTGGGGGCCATTTTAGTACAGTGAACTCATTGTCATGTTCAAGAAACCAATTTGAAATGATTCGAGCTTTGTGACATGGTGCATTATCCTGCTGGAAGTAGCCATCAGAGGATGGGTACATGGTGGTCATAAAGGGATGGACATGGTCAGAAACAATGCTCAGGTAGGCCGTGGCATTTAAACGATGCCCAATTGGCACTAAGGGGCCTAAAGTGTGCCAAGAAAACATCACCCACACCATTACACCACCACCACCAGCCTGCACAGTGGTAACAAGGCATGATGGATCCATGTTCTCATTCTGTTTATGCCAAATTCTGACTCTACCATCTGAATGTCTCAACAGAAATCGAGACTCATCAGACCAGGCAACATTTTTCCAGTCTTCAACTGTCCAATTTTGGTGAGCTCGTGCAAATTGTAGCCTCTTTTTCCTATTTGTAGTGGAGATGAGTGGTACCCGGTGGGGTCTTCTGCTGTTGTAGCTCAAGGTTGTGCGTGTTGTGGCTTCACAAATGCTTTGCTGCATACCTCGGTTGTAATGAGTGGTTATTTCAGTCAAAGTTGCTCTTCTATCAGCTTGAATCAGTCGGCCCATTCTCCTCTGACCTCTAGCATCAACAAGGCATTTTCGCCCACAGGACTGCCGCATACTGGATGTTTTTCCCTTTTCACACCATTCTTTGTAAACCCTAGAAATGGTTGTGCGTGAAAATCCCAGTAACTGAGCAGATTGTGAAATACTCAGACCGGCCCGTCTGGCACCAACAACCATACCACGCTCAAAATTGCTTAAATCACCTTTCTTTCCCATTCTGACATTCAGTTTGGAGTTCAGGAGATTGTCTTGACTAGGACCACACCCCTAAATGCATTGAAGCAACTGCCATGTGATTGGTTGATTAGATCATTTCATTAATGAGAAATTGAACAGGTGTTCCTAATAATCCTTTAGGTGAGTGTATATATATATATATATATATATATATATATGTGTGTGTGTGTGTATATATATATATATATTGTATTTAGGCCTATCTATCTATCTATCTATATATATATAGGTCTATATTGTCTAATTTATCATTGTAGCCTTATTTAAGTTGATTTTCTGTATACTGTGTATTTATTTTTGGACTAATAGTGGTTAATAAAGTCCAATAATGGTATGAGAGAGTGTCAGTGGTAATATCATTGTGTTCCTATTGGTCAGTGTTAGAGGATCTGTGTAACAACTAAGGCTTAGCCTGACAGTTAGCCTGCCCTGGACCAGGCTAGTTTCCCAGCATAAGTTGCCGGGGTAACTGAGTTTGAACTTTAAGTTTGATTTATGAAACCGAATCTACCAAAAATAAGCCTGACTAACCGAAATAAGCCTGGCTTATACTCTAATCTTGGTTTATGGAACAGCCCCCAGCTATAACCACTTTAAGCTAAGGGATGGGGATAATTCACCCAAAAAATGAAAATTCTGTCATCTTTTACCCACCCTCATGTTGTTCCAAACCTGTATGAGTTTCTTTCTTCTGTTGAACACAAAAGAAGATATTTTGTAGAATGTTGGTAATCAGACAGTTGATGGTAGCCATTGACTTCCATAGTATAGGAATGAAAAATACTTAAGTCAATGGCTGATTACCAATATTCTTCAAAACATCTTCTTTTGTGTTCGGCAGGAAATTCATACAGGTTTGGAACAATTTGAGGGTGAGTAATTGATTTTTTTGGGGTGAACTATCCAAAGATGGAAGTTTTCCAGATGTGAATATTTGAAGAATATTTAATAACTTCTGAATAATTTACAGTTAAAAGAGGCAATCACCTGGTTCTCTTGAGCATGTGTGTTTGAAAATTAAGTTTTAAGTGTGTGGTTAAAAGTGTGTGTTTGTCTTGTGGCGATTTGGATTTCATTGTAAACACAGTTCTTGAAAAACAGAGATATCTGAACACGCTAAAGCATTTGTCTCTTTGTATCTTTTGTGCTTTCTTTCAGAGCGTTGAACAGGAGGATGAGGTGGTGTACGCAAGAGTCGTCACGAGACGTTAATAAAAAAGAAAAAAATTGTGATAAGTTTCCTGCTAGAGAGGCTCCAATAACTAAAATTCTCCCGATAGCCCATTATTCACAATGATATCTGCCGATACCTATAGTTAATGATATAATGATACTAATAGTTTGATTTTTCTCTCTCCTAAAAATTGCTGCAAATTACAGGGAGCTCTCTTATTTGGTAGGCTATATTACTATAATATTAGAGGTTAAAATTAACAATAGAGCCCAAACTGTTGTATTCAACTGGTGTTTATTTTTAGATATAATAATTACACTCAAATAAAAATGTTAATGTTTGTTTAGGTAGTTTTCAAAAACACTTGTCTTCATGGCAAATTTATTCAAACATATCCTGCCACATAACTAACAGTAAATCAGCTCCTCTCTAACTAACGAACTAAACATTGGATAACTTTCCTGAGTTGAATACTTTCATTCCGCAGTTGAAACATGGATCGATTTGATGGCACATGATTCATTTCAGTAAGTTGTACTGTATCTTTCAACATACCTTTTGATGTTCATGTGTTTTTCATGCTATAACTTGAATTAAAATGTAAAATTGACTCGAGCTTCGCCGAATCCACACAGCTGCTTGAACGCTACAGCGATCTCACATCACATTTTAGAGTGTCAAAACGGCATTTATTGTTTGAATTTCGTGATAAAAGGGAAGAATTTGAAAGCTGAGACTTTTTCTTATCAGACGTAATAAAGCACAGAGCTCTTTGTGATTATTGGATAGGAGGTTCGCTACAAACAGAGATTGTCTTATTATAGGGAGATTAGAGAGTCTGTATCTCTTACAATACCATGGGAGAAAGAGTGACGCTAACTTGGATCACGTGAGACACCTCAGGCCTTCGTGGTATGGCAGTGACCTCAGAGCCCGCAGTTCAACGTTTTTATGACAGTTAGGGCAAAAAACAAAACAAAAACATAGTTAGGGCTGTCCGGTTCCTTATTCTGGAATCGATGGCAGTCGCTTCCAAGAATCGATTCCTCACTGTTGTTTTCGATTCTTTTTTTTTTTAGATCCTAATCTCGCCATGGCCCATGACTAGGACAAAGGTCGTTGAAAATTGCCTTCTCATAATGTGAAGCTTTATTTGTAATATAAAGATACATTTCTGAAGCCTCTTCTCCATTGATATCCAATTAAATAAAACCATCTAGCGCTAGCATTAGTCGTTACGCTTTTTTGTCTAAAGGTTGCAGACATGCCTTCCAGTGGCTTTGGCCATAAATAATGTTTGGTGTAGGGGAAAACCACAGGCCTGGCAGCCCTGGCTTGAACTACGGGTGATTCATAGGGTCAAATAGGTTAAAGCTTGCTATTTTTGTAACAGTTAATCATGCGTTTTTGTCCTGTCTAAACTTGCCCTAAATTCAACACAACATAAACTGTAAACTTGTCCCTCAAATCTGATTGGTTGATTGGAATGTTATTCTAGGATCAACAAAGATGTCGATCCAGGAACATGTTGAACTTGGTGAAATCATTTGTGCACACTTCAGAATCTCGCCGGGAGTTGTAGACGATCTACAACTTGTTGTACTATTTGTACCGGGTACTTTTTGTCTGCTCTTTTATGAGTACTGTGAATTCAGACATACTTTTGTCACATATGGTTTTTCACCTACTATATAGTAGGGAAGTATGCAATTTTAGACGCAACCTTCTTTTACGTCTTTCAATCGGCTTGTTTTGAAGGATGCATCAAATGTATCCTTCGTGTCCTCCAATCACCCACAATCCTTTGCATATAATCCAATTCATGAAAAAGAATTAGCAGAAAATTAATCGGCACAGATCTCATCCAATTTCACTATGTAATGCAAGACAAATAACTCATTTTGGAGATGAAGGCAATAATTTTTTGTTTTGTTGTAAATTAATCCCATAATGCTAAACTGTGCATAAAGTGATCCACTGGGAGATCACAGATGGTTGTCGTTACCTGTACTGAAATGATAGAAAGACAGTTAATACAAAGGTTTTTACAATAAAGTATTTTTCAAATGCACTTAGACTGTCTCATTCTAGCATTTAATTCTAAGGAAGACTTTAGTCAGCCTTCAGTTTCCCGAAATCACAGGGAAAGAGGTGCAAGCCTCGTCTCATTAGTATTGCCAGATATTGAATTTAAAACAAGACAACAGCCCAAAATAATCCAAAATAAATCCAAATGCTTTATATTAAAGAATAAGACAAAACATATTGCAACTTGCACCTTCCTCACTTTAATAATTCCATAAACTTGATCACTTTATGAGCCAAACTCAAACCACATGCCCAAAGATGCTTATAATAAGTGGACATGGCAACACTTCAAGAGAGGACTCTGCAAAGTAGCCTTCCAAGAACAAACCCCTTACACACACTTTTAGGGGATTTATACCCATATTTAAATGCATACAGTATGTCACTGCTGAAACTTTACAGTGTGTACATGGCCGAGTTTGAGATAATTTGTGTTCTTTCATTTTAACGTTTGATTTATTTGGACTAAAGGTAAAAAGGTTGAACATCATAAGCAGCCTAAAACATCTTTACAGCTTAAAATATCTACAATTGTTTCCTGGGTTTAAGAGTAAATGTCAAAACCTCTGTAGAAATCATTTTAAAGCTCACCTCTGTGGCCTAGTCTAGTCTCTTTGTCGATACACATTCATCTTCATTTTAAAAATTTCAATCAGTCATCTTTTCATTTATTTTGAATTTTTATTTGATCATTATTATTTTCTAAGTATAGGCTTACAGTAGGCTAATGAAGACCTAAGTGTAAAAGGCCATTAATGTGTAAAATTCTATATGCAAAGGCTTATATAAAGGCTTTAAACACTTTTCAAAAATGTGTGGCCCTTTTCTTGAACATTTCCATAAGTGTATATTGTGCATAAACTGTACATACTGCCAATTATAATTAATTATAATTAACTTTTTATTGGAATTTTAATGCTATTATATATATATATATATATATATTCTCATCTCTTATCATTTAATCAGTTATTGCTAATGTATTTCTTTTTAACTAATTGGCTTTTTGTTTTTACTTATGAACAACCAGCCTGCAACTTTACTAGCCTAATTTAAAGGGGCCATGTGTAAAAATTGAGGTCAAAATATCCCAAAAATGAGCTACACAGATCAAAAGAATGAGAAGAAATAAGGGCGATGATGTCATTAAAAAAATGTCAAGCTATAGTGTTGCAGAGATATCAACCTTAATTAGCATTAGCATTACTAGCCACGGCCCGACAGGTGTCGTAATACCAGTTTCGGCCATGGGAGGCGGTATACGGGCAACATAACCACCAGCCAAACATGCCATACACGAATAACTCGCACGGCTTGTAGGCGTACTTGAACCTGATGTCAATCGTGTGGAAAGTACAGCCCACTACTACATTTCAGTTCAGGGAAGAGAGCGGAAGGATGGCTGAAGCCCTTGGCAAGAGACCCCTACCACCACACAAATAGAATACAAGCACAAATAAAATCAGATAAGAAAAGGAGCCGAACCCGAGTAAACATCGGCACTGCTTTCCATCGCTGGAGACAACTGATGGACATGAAAGAAATTAGGTTCGACTCCGAACTTGCAACATTTCTTTTGGATTGGCAAGTAAGATGTGTTAGTATTTCGCTAGAAGTTTGTTTTATATGTTTGTGTAGTTTTTTCGGGAAGTTAACATAGAAATGTATAGAGCTCGGGATCGTTGCGTCACGCCGCAATGCATTGTGGGAATCACGGTACGGAAGTAGATTGTACTGTATAGTAGCGTATAGTCAGAGGTGTCAAGTAACGAAGTACAAATACTTCGTTACATTACTTAAGTAGAAATTTCGAGTATCTATACTTTACTTGAGTAATTATTTTTCAGATGACTTTTTACTTCTACTCGGTTCAGATTTCGTTTGGCACAGCTACTAGAAAACTAGTCTCAGCCTCAGACGTCACGCCCACGGAACGTTGGCTAAACGTCTGATGCATATGGTACACTTAACTGGAAACACTTCAGGAATGTCGAAGTCATCATCTGATTGGTTGAATTTTATCGGATTTCCGGTGGGCGCGAGTGTCGCGTTTATTTTCGGTCAGCCGGGAAACAAAGCGCAGACGTGTGATTGCGGAAGAAAAACTGTTGTGTTTACATGAGTGACAATGATCATTTATCAAGATCAGCTAAACGTAGGATTCTCAAAAGTATACGTGCACGAACAGATCAATGACTTACTGCTTGTTTTCTTCTCCTTCTTTGATTTTCTATGCTGACTGACTTGTTGCATGCCGGTGTTACGGTTTATCTGGTGACCGTGTTAACTGGTGACCAACTTCCTGTTCAGGTCATCCGCTGCAGCAGATTCGTCGATTCGGAAAGTACAAACTGACGCGATATTAAGCTGTCTAATAAAAGCAGACTTGCTCGTTACATGCCTTTCGTATTCTTGTGACGATGACGAAGTATTGCTATGATCTAAAAAAAAAAAGAAAAGAAAAAAAAAGTCATTTTTCCACGGGGTTCGAACGCGCGTAGAAAAGCGATCGCTCCATGCGAACACCGTGATAAACATGTTGAGCTATCTCACTATACTATCAGGTACTTGCAGAATGTTGGTCTCAATTCACGATTTCATGCTCGGCGTGACTATGCAGCTGTCCGAATCAAAACAATGTGCCCGTGTTAACTTGTGACCTCTGTGTGTTTCCTATTACAAAAACTCACCATGGCGGATTTTGTTTAGAAAATGTATACTACATGGTTTATGACTTCAAAGCACATTACATGGACTCTAGTCAGACAGTGGTACATAATTGTGGCTTCTACAGTTGTATAACAACTGCTATGGTTAAACTGGTTATTAATGAAAACATGGTTCTGTGTCGTCAGATAGGCTACTAGCTAATGTCTCAGGTGATGAATATAATAACGTTAACGTTATTTACATGTTGCTTTAGACGTTATTTTAGCCTAAAATTAATTTAGAAACATATGTGACTTCATTTACTTTGTCGTTGTAATACTGAAAGATATGTAAACGTCACATTGTAGTCGAAAATATGTTTATTACATTGTAAAGGTGAGTTAACAGCTATGTCATGTAATTATAGCAGTTTTTGGAATGGCAAGTTTATTCTCAGGTCAAAGTAGTACTTGTTATGATTGTAATTAAATAATGACATTTTTGGTATAATTGATTACAAGCAGGTATTAATAAAAGTACCTTTTCTTATACACTCCATTTAGCCTAGGTCAAACAGCCTACTTTTGTTTCTTTACACGAACACACCTGCATTAGCCTACAGTTAGCACAATCTTATTTTTTCCTGCCAAAACAACAATTATTTATTTTGTTAAATAAAGGGAAAAAAACTATTATATAAGCTAACTATCAAAATATAGCAAACCCACACTCAAAATGGAATCAGTCTGTCAAAACACAAGTTTCCGATTGAACATGACCATAGGCTACTCAATCAAAGTGCAATGTGTGTCGAAATAAAAAACAATTGATGGCATTATGAAAACTGCATTATTTGTCATGTTTCACTTCTACCTGCAGACAATACGAAATCCATATATTTTTTCCCTTTCTTTTCCCTTTACTTTAAACCTCTCTAAATTGTTTGTTGACTATTTCATGTGTGCAGCTTTACAACATACTATCTAAAAGTGAATAAGTCATTACCTGAATGTACAGTCCGAACCTGCTTTTTGGGGGTGTCGGAGTGTTGATCGGGCCCATATGTGTTGATGGTGCCCCCTTAGTTTTGCCCTACACAAACCGCATATTCTGCATATGGGAGAAGTGGTACTGGAGTCGGTGTAGTAAAAGCTTTACATAAAGTTTTGATTTAAATGAAAACATAACATTGCTGACTTTGATCAACAACAAATCTAACATAAATGGCCTTTGGTTACTATGGAAGCTATTTCCCGTCATGAATAAAAAATGAGTAGCCTAATTGTGAGTTTTATCTCAAAATTCAGACTTTGCTAAAAGAAAAACAACAGAATGTGAGATATAAAATAGGAATTGAGCGGGAAAACAGTCTGAAATCTGACAGAAAAATATACAATTACCCTTTTATATGTTCAGTTCAATAAATAAGCTTATAGGTTCCACATAAGGGGGGAAAACATAAAGATGCAGTCTGGCACACATTCTGCCCTCCAACTGTTCTTATCCCTTGTCCTGATCTATGACTCTCCTTCTTAACCTATTCTTGTCTCTTACTCAGATGTTTCTCTCTCTGCTTCTCTGTCTTGTGCATCCACGCTTAACAAAATCAATTCAAAGACTGTTTTTTTTTGTGTGTGTGTATGTCCAAGTAATGTAAAGAACTTCAACACCTGACTATGTCTCTGACTGAGAGTGGAATCGGCTATTTCTCAATATTTCACTGATCTGTTATCTAAAATGGCTTATCAGGTGTCTCAATATTTTAAGATTTTCCAGTACTTCTGAGCTACTGTTGTAGCTTTATACTATATTACAGTCTTGGACATAGGTATTAATTTCTGACAAAAAAATTAAGCATAATTGTGTGAAAACACAATTTTAGCATTTTAGAAACTTCTTAATTCACTGAATTTTTGGTCAAAACAACATTAACTGTGTTAAGGCTGGTAGCACTTAAAAATTTAAATGACTAAGTTAAAGGATCATATGGTTTGATCATACATTTACAAAAAAGACACACTGTGGACAGTAATGAAACAGTGGTAATGTATATAAGGAAGCACGCCCCATAATAACCGGTAAGTCTGTATGTTGTGATGCAGTGGTACATTGTCAAGGGTGTTCTTACATGTTATATGTATCCAATACATGTATAATGCAAATATTTGACACTGTAAGCGTTCCAATTGTATATTATAAAGCCCATTAAAAACAAAATTAAAGGCCATGAAAAAATGTCTAATAATTGTAAGTGACACGTCTTGTGGGAGTTTTCACAATGCAACCCTTTAAACCACTTAAAATGGTTTATGCATTTGTAAGAATTTTGCTGTAAGAAAATATCTACAGCCGTTGTTCATTTTACAGGTGAGTGGATTATAACATTGGTGACAGTACAATTCTTTTGAAACGCAAGCACTGGCCAACAAATTCCCAGTTAAATCATTGTTCACAGATGCTTTAAATCTGGGAAGACATTAAGCACTTTCAAGGCAATGTTGACTTCTGCAATATGTTATAACTAAAATATGTAATATATTTATCCAAATATATGTCATATGAACAATCAAAATGCTGCTGACACATTAAGAAAAACAACATTGTCATGACTTCTCATGGGTGTAATGGGAATTGGGCATTTGGGTTGTGGTCTTATTTAAAACTATGATGTTCTTAGCATGTAAATCTGTAATAATGACAAATGTGAGACACTGACAAAGACATATTGAGGACCAATAAAAAATATTATATTTGCAACAATAGAACAAATGTATACAAAGTACAGTATACTGTAGTGAAAAGTACTGCAACCTATTATTATTACACATTGTTATTACTGCAAGAGAAATGTTGCATATATCTAATTTGTTGTTTATAGTGGTGTCTATGTTCACTATGTTCATTGCAAATTTTATAAAGCCTATGTTACACACTTACATGCCAACCACATCCCTGGGTTTCAACATTTGATTAAATCCTCTGTCAGGATGTCATTAAATCTGACTGCTTTATTAACCTGTAATGACATGTTACAATCCTACAAAAAGTGGTAGTTTGCTCAGAAAGGCCTAGCAAACCTTGACAAGTTGATTGTCTTCAAATCAGCTGTCTAATAATTGCCTAATCATTTAAGAGATGCATTCTTGTTGGAATTAAGTTGGCAGTTTGATTCTATGCACACAATAGCCAATTACCACATGCAGATGCTCCATATTATCCAAAATGAATCAATCACTTGACAAGCATATATTTCACCCTTTCACACAACTTTGTGTAGTGAGTTGTGGTGATTAACTGAGTAAACGTCGATAGTTGTGATTTAATGAGAGAACGTGTATAGTGCTGATAGTGCCAAGAAGTGATTGTGAGGTGACTGAAGGTAAGGCATGTAGATTTACAGTGTACTATAAATATATAAATGAAAAATATGAGCATTGCTAAAGAGGGGTAGTTCTTTAGATCAGTGGTTCTCAATCCTGGTCCTGGGGACCAGGGGTCCTTTATCTGTAACACCCAGTTCAGTTCAGAGCTCTTTCCTAACAAGATGATGATCTGAATCAGGTGTGTTAAATGAGGGAGACATACAAACTGTGCAGAGCTGTGGGTCCCCAGGACCAGGATTGAGAACCACGGAGCAGTGGTTCTCAATCCTGGTCCTGGGGACCCACAGCTCTGCACATTTTATATGTCTCCTTTATCTGACACACCCAGTTCAGTTCATAGAGCTCTTTCCTAACGAGATGATGATCTGAATCAGGTGTGTTAAATGAGGGAGACATACAAACTGAGCTGTGGGTCCCCAGGACCAGAATTGAGAACCACTGCTTTAGATGGATCCTGTTAAAGTGAGGGAGCTCAAAAATGTTCTTCTCCATGGAACTTATCCTCCTGGATGTTCCAAACAGGAGAAGTTCATTATTAAAAGAAGAGCTGAAAGCTATATAATGAAAGGTAAGCAATTATAGAGAAAGGAAATTGCCATTTTAGTGGCACAAGCACAGGAAGTTTCCTGAGCCTTTCTGTTATCCACATTAGATGGCGTGCTTCACTATGTATGCCAGAGGCGTAAGCGAGGCCAACATTTGGCAAAAGTGGTCACGTCACCAGAGGAGGCAAATGATGTTTTTGTTAGCTTTCATGCCAGTGATCAGGGGGGTCATTGTGGTATGGAGAAAACTGTTCACGCCATCAGCACCAGATTCTACTGGCCTGGATTGGAAGGGGACATCCGCAAATGGGTGAGTTTTATTCCAGCTTAATTATTTTGGTTATACTTTATTTTAATGTGTCCCTGTTACAGTGTAATTACAGACTTAAGTACTGTGTAATAATAATTAACTACATGTACTTACTATAGGGTTAGGGTGGGATCAGGATTTGGTTGAGGGTTAATTGCATGTAATTATGCCTCATTTATAGTTATTACTATAGTCAATACATGTAACGTGTGTAACAAGGACACATTAAAATAAAGTGTTACCATTATTTTTGGCACATTATTTTAAACCCAAAGCACTACATCACTTAACACATTACATTAAACCTTGTAGATAACGCAGTGCCCTGAATGCCAGGCCAGAAGGTCTACATTGAAGGAGAAAAAAGCCTACATGCCAATAGAGGTGAGTATACCAAATGACAGTGATGTTGCACAATTGTATAACATGTATATTATCCTTCTATATGACTTATACAAGCACCCCCCCCCCCTCCCCCTCCCAGATCACACAGCCTCTGGAACTGGTGGGAATGGATTTAGTTGGGAAATTGAGTACAACCAAGAGGGGGAATCAATACATTTGCGTAATGATTGATTACTTCACCAAGTGGACAGAGGCCTACCCACTTAAATCAAAGTGTGCAGCAGAAGTGTGCGAGTGCATTTTAGATTTTTTCTACAGATTTGGAGCTCCACAAAGAATTTTAACAGACCAAGGCAAAGAGTTTGTCAATAAGGTAACAGCTTTGTCACCTAAGTTGCTTTTGTTGTTTTAACTAAGCTTAATTAAGTTGGCTTGAGAGAGTCAACTTACTGATATTGTACTTAAACATATTAAGTTGGCTTGAGAGAGCCAACTTACTAAAATCCTATTTAAACTTATTATTATTATTATTATTATTCTTACTCAAAAAAATCTATATGGATCTCCTCCTAGAGCTTTAACTCTACATACTCCAAACTCGGCTCAGACTGATCTGACTCGAGTTGCTATATCTTTTCAGACTGATCGGACTTATGGTTTTCCTACAAATGACGATCAAAACTCGGAAAAACTCCCATTGACTTAACATTGCGGAATGTTTTCAGATTCAAACACAAAAATTTAAATCTAAACACCTTGAAGACTAAACCAAACTGCCGTTCTATATAGTATATGAGCCAATGAGACTCATTTAAACTAATTAACTCTAAACTCATACAATTATAAACTAATTAACTTAAATTTAATAACTAATTAACTAATAAACTCATGAATTCATAGACTTATGAACTCTTAAACTCATAAATTAATAAACTCTGAATGCTAAAACTCATAAATTAATCAACTCTGAACTCTATTCTCATTAAAACTTATAAACTGTAAACTCAAAAACTCGTACACTTATAAACTCATCAATGTATCCACTTATAAACTCTATCTATCTATCTATCTATCTATCTATCTATCTATCTATCTATCTATCTATCTATCTATCTATCTATCATAAACTTCAAACTACTTTAAACTTCAAACCACTTTAAACTTCTTAAGTTTATGCTTCCAGCTCCCAAGCAACTCCATAGCAACCAAACTTGAGTACCCTAGCAACCGTTTTGCAAGACCTATATCTCTGTATCAGAACATCGTATAGAGATGAGGTTTGGCTCTTTTGACTCATGCTAGCAAACAGCACTTCCAACATGCTACTCATGCTAGCAGTGAATATCTACATGCTAATAGCGATTAGTTAAGTGCTAAATCATGCCAAGATCATGTTAAGAACTCCATAGTAACCATCTGTGACAATTACCAACCACCTAGCAACACCATAGCTACCAGCCAGAACACCCTAGCAACAACATATCAACCACCCAGAACCCCCTAGCAACCACCCAGAACACCCTAGACACCACCCAAAGTAACCTAACAACACCATAGCAACCACCCAGTACACCCTAGCAACCCACTAGCCGTTAAACTTCAAAATAACTTAAACTTTAAATTAATTTAAACTTTATACTGATTTAAACTTTAAACTAAATTAAACTTCAAACTACTTTAATCTTCAAACTACTTTAAACAAATTTAAACTTCATTACAAATTTAAACTTCAAACTAAATTAAACTTCAAACTACCTTAAACTTTAAACTACTTTTAACTTCTAACTACTTTAAACTACTTTAAACTATTTTGAATAAATTTAAACTACTTTAAACTAATTTAAACTTTAAACTATTTTAATCTTTGAACTACTTGAAACTTCAAACTTCTGATCCAAACTTGCTCAAGCCAACTTAAAGATTGTCTCGACAAACTTTTTAATCTAGTTCTCATTTGTAATTATGCGGTACTGTTATTTCCCCAGATTAATTTTGACCTTTGTCAGAGGTTGGGTATTAAAAGGAGCTTGTGCTCTCCATACCACCCACAAACCAATGGCCTTGTGGAGAAAATGAATGGAACCATTCAAAGGTGTGATGCTTACCTGGATTGTTAAGATGCATAATCTTAACAGAGATAGTAACAAGGATAACATTATTTACCTTTTAGAGTTCTAACAAAGTTGGTGGGTTCAAATGTTGAGAGCTGGGACCAACACCTGAAGGCTACTTTATTTGCCGTTAGGACTAAAAAGCAGCTCACAACACAGTTCTCTCCATATTATCTAATGTTTGGTCGGGAGGCAAGATACCCTTCAGAGCTTTCTGAAAATTATGAGGTGGGTTCGTAAATGTCAGATGCATCTTCTTTATACTAAATCTTGCACTGCTGATATCAGTAATTGTACGAGTGTTTGTGTTTTGTATATTTCAGATAAATGATGATAAGGTGGAGAGAACAGTGGCATCCGAATCCTTGACAACTGGCCTCCAAGACCTGGCAAAAGTGCACAATGTGGTCTTGGAGAATGTTGAAAAGGCCAGAGAAAAGGTGAGGAAGAGAAAGGCTCGGCAGGGGCAGGATGACAGATTTGAAGTCGGAGACAAAGTGTTGCGCAAAAACATTCGCGAGGAACAGCGAAAAGGAGGAAAAATGGGTAGTGCCATGCTGGGTCCTTTTACCATTACTAAAATTGAGGGTAAAGGTGTGGACCTAGTTTCGGAGAAAGGAAAGGCCATAATAAAGGTAAATGTGGACCACCTTAGCCATTACATTGAGCCAGAGCCCAGGTTGCCACACAAATGGCCTAAAATGGCTACCATGGTAATTCCTGTCCAGTCCCCTCCTACATGCACAGTTGAGTGTTTCCAGTCCCCACCTGCCGAGTCACTCCAGTCCCCACCTACAAAGTCACTCCAGTCCCCACCTACAAAGTCATTCCAGTCCCCACCTGCCGAGTCACTCCAGTCCCCACCTGCCGAGTCACTCCAGTCCCCACCTGCAAAGTCACTCCAGTCCCCACCTGCAAAGTCACTCCAGTCCCCACCTACAAAGTCACTCCAGTCCCCACCTACAAAGTCACTCCAGTCCCCACCTACCGAGTCACTCCAGTCCCCACCTGCCGAGTCACTCCAGTCCCCACCTACAAAGTCACTCCAGTCCCCACCTACAAAGTCACTCCAGTCCCCACCTACAAAGTCACTCCAGTCCCCACCTGCCGAGTCACGCCAGTCCCCACCTGCCGAGTCACTCCAGTCCCCACCTACAAAGTCACTCCAGTCCCCACCTGCCGAGTCACTCCAGTCCCCACCTGCCGAGTCACTCCAGTCCCCACCTGCAAAGTCACTCCAGTCCCCACCTGCAAAGTCACTCCAGTCCCCACCTACAAAGTCACTCCAGTCCCCACCTACAAAGTCACTCCAGTCCCCACCTACAAAGTCACTCCAGTCCCCACCTACCGAGTCACTCCAGTCCCCACCTGCCGAGTCACTCCAGTCCCCACCTACAAAGTCACTCCAGTCCCCACCTACAAAGTCACTCCAGTCCCCACCTACCGAGTCACTCCAGTCCCCACCTGCCGAGTCACGCCAGTCCCCACCTGCCGAGTCACTCCAGTCCCCACCTGCCGAGTCACTCCAGTCCCCACCTGCTGAGTCACTCCAGTCCTCACCTGCATGCCCTGTACAGTGTAAACAAACAGCAGCAGGAACATCTCAGCAGCACTCTTATGTAAGTGGAATATATGCTATGTAAGATATTACCCTCAAATTGTCCACTAAATAACATTAACTGAACGTTTCATTTTTGTTCCACACAGGCTCCAAGTGGTACACTACATGATGCATCAGAAAGGCGTAAGTTTTGTTGGTAAGCTTTTTAAAATTCAATACAATAATTTCATTGTATACTAATATATTATTTTATTTATTTTAGTGATAGAGGCTATCTGGGCTGGGAAGAAAAAGGGTGTTTTGTGGAGCATGATGGGGCCCTACAAAATTTTTTCCAGAAATTTGAGGCTTCATCTAGCACCTGGGAAGGAGCTAGAAACTGAGGTTATTATGTTTCCTTATAATCAAATGGGTTTGTATTGGCTGTATAGAAATATACATAAAGATGACTATGCTACTGTTTTTAGATAGTAAATGCATACCTCACCAGCTTGGTGAAGCAGTACACTACAGAGTCCAGAAGAGGCTTTGTAGTAGACTCCTACCAAATGAAAGCCATTTGGCAAGAAAGTAAAAAAGGACTGAGGAAGGTAAGCAGTAAGCACCCTATTATGCTTTATTGACCATGTGGAAAGGTGTATACCTTGACAGTCATCTGCATTGTTTTAGTTGGATCCACTGGATTATGATGTGCTAGTTGGAGGCTTGTGTTTAAACAAGCACTGGACACTCATTGTAAGTGCCTCACAACATCATAGCATCAACTATTCCTTATTAAGATCAACAATTTTTTTACATGTGTGCTATTGCGTTATCAAGGTTATTTATCCAAAGGAAAACCGATCCCTGTACATAGACCCATTTGGGGCCAAGTCACTGGACATTGAGAAATGCTGTGATGTAACTAGGTAAGTGTTCTTTTTATCATTATTTGCTTCTATTACTGAATTCAATTAATGATTGACATGTACAATTTATAGAGCCTTCATGAGACAGAAGGGTGTCAATATATCAGAGTGGGCATGTGCCACAATAGAGCATCCACTTCAGATGGACGGCACATCTTGTGGGGCTTTGGTGTGCAAAGTAAGTTTAACTGCATGTTTTGTATTTGTTGTCAGCTATATATTAATTTTGTATATTGTAACGATCAGTTTGTTCTTGTAACAGCTAGCTGAAAGAGTCCTTTTAAATGACCCTGCAACATTTGAAACAAATGTTCAGGGCATACTGTCAGTAAGGATGGGAATAGCCAAAAGGCTCCTCCATGACACTGGTAAGTAAAAATCAAATATTTTGCGTTTGAGCACAATGCTATTTTGTCCATTAATTCAACACTTACTTTTTTACACAGATGACCTGTCAGAGCTCTGTAGGGCTTGTGGGGAACATGCTACACATGAGCTGTGGGTAAGTATAAAAAAGTAGGATGTTTCCACGTGTCTAAATATATAGGCTACAGACACTTTAACTCACTAATGTTTCCTTCAGATTCAATGTAGCACATGTGACCTGTGGTTTCATTGGAACTGTGTTGGCCAGCCTCCCATCGATGATGATTTCCTTTGTCCTGCTTGTGTGTAGACCTATTTTTTTTGTCACCATTGTCTCACTACTTTCCTTTCCTTATTTTGAAACAGTTTTTCATGTCTGTAATCTGCTTTTTTATCAAATGTAATTGACTTTTTTTTGCTTATAAATTAAAGCATTGACATAAATATATATTTGAAACTGTTTTATTTATGTAGTGTCAGTTCCTTGTACAACACAATTGTATTTTGTAGAGACACATTTTGTGGAGCATTGACTGGAAATGTTGGTAAATGTGACCATTACCTATATGACCTATCTAAGTCCATCTAACGTTTTTCTTTAATATTAACATTTTTATCAGGCTCCTGTGTATAGGTTTCTACCAAAGTACCAACATTTCTAAATGGGCTGAGGCAGGGATATAGTGAGTTTGAAGTGAAAGCATTTGATAAACGTATACTATGTGTTGAGAGCATTCACTCAAAATTATTAACTCATTTTTGACATAGGTGGCTTTTAGAGGCTTTTGCATCGGAGGTGTTCATATGTTAACATTGTGGCTAAGAGGCTGGATGGGCAAAATGACCCATCTCAAATTTGTGTCAGTGATGACTATTCGTAGCCTAGTAGTGTTTTTGGTGTTCTTTAAATGTTTCTCTTTAAATCGGCTACACTTCAAGCCTAAATGAGGGACCGGTTTGACCATATGAACATACAATTACAATGATATATATATATACAGTATATATATATATATATATATATATATATATATATATACACACACACACACACATATATATATATGTGTGTGTATATATGTGTGTGTGTGTGTGTGTGTGTGTGTGTGTGTGTATATATATATATATATATATATATATATATATATATATATATATATATATATCGCCTAACGTTACTGAACTTAAGTCACAAGGTAAAACGTTCACACTGTAGCATGTATGTGAAACGTTTCGACTACAGGACAAAGTTTAAATATTGTTTATATAGAACCATGTTTTCATTAATAACCAGTTTAACCATAGCAGTTGTTATACAACTGTAGAAGCCACAATTAAGTACCACTGTCTGACTAGAGTCCATGTAATGTGCTTTGAAGTCATAAACCATGTAGTATACATTTTCTAAACAAAATCCGCCATGGTGAGTTTTTGTAATAGGAAACACACAGAGGTCACAAGTTAACACGGGCACATTGTTTTGATTCGGACAGCTGCATAGTCACGCCGAGCATGAAATCGTGAATTGAGACCAACATTCTGCAAGTACTTGATAGTATAGTGAGATAGCTCAACATGTTTATCACGGTGTTCGCATGGAGCGATCGCTTTTCTACGCGCGTTCGAACCCCGTGGAAAAATGACTTTTTTTTTCTTTTCTTTTTTTTTTTTTTAGATCATAGCAATACTTCGTCATCGTCACAAGAATACGAAAGGCATGTAACGAGCAAGTCTGCTTTTATTAGACAGCTTAATATCGCGTCAGTTTGTACTTTCCGAATCGACGAATCTGCTGCAGCGGATGACCTGAACAGGAAGTTGGTCACCAGTTAACACGGTCACCAGATAAACCGTAACACCGGTCTGTTGTTGTGGGGACATTTCCACGTCCCGAAATGTGACGCTGAATGAAACGAACTGTAATTGGTTGTTTGACATGTCGGTCAAACGGCCTTATGGGCGGGCCTTGGCCAAAGAAAGCTGCTATGAATTCCAGACCTTCAGCCGTCAGTCTGAAGGTCTGGCTACGCGAGACTACTAGAAAACTTACAACTGTCAGGCAGGCTGCTCACGTCACATCCACGTTGTCAAGCTCAGTTTGAGTCTGCGCAGTACGCTTGGCAATCAGGAAATGAGGGCTTCTAATGTGCTTCACTTTCTCTCCGTTGAAACCTATGGGGTCGCTGTGTCCAGTTTATATACTGTCTATGGGAGAGAGTGGAGAAGAGCAGCGGCAAGCTGAAAAATGAATGTCGATCTCGGGTAGTCATTCACGATAAAAAGTCGAGTTTAGACCCGCGACATATATAAGAGCTGTATGACGTTGCCTCTGAGTGTTTGTTTATGTGAACAAGGTTGTTGAAGTGAGTGTTAAAACAAGTTATCTGCCGTTTTCGTGCGTGAAGCTTGGAAAAAACCTGTTAGTTTCAGTAAGTTTCAGTCACGGATGAGTTACATACTTTAGTGTTTTCTTTATTTAAAACAGTTTTTGTTTCATTTGTTCAAACGAACTTGAAACAGTGAATGCTGCTGATCGTGTGAAGAAAAACGTTCGCTGAGTCGTCGGATAGGGTCGTGTGTTGTTCGTCTTCTCATTGCGTCTCAATCAGCTGGGATTGCGGCCTCGTTGAATCAAGCTGCCGTCGTCAGGATCACGAGGACAATCGCTGAGGGTGTGAGTGAAGAAACAGTACCCTGCCATCCATTGGTCATCATTCAGCGCCTCATCCACGAACCAAGAGTGGTGATGTACAATATTTGCCTATTTCTACTGAACACTGGTAAGCAAACCATAATTTTCTGTCAGTGAGTCATCAGAACTGAACTGTTCAATCGTGCAGTTATTTTTGCTGGAACTGTGATCAGTGAAGTTTCCTGAAAAGGGATTCATAGACTTTATTTTGTGCATAACTGAACTTTTTGGACTCGTGAACTCATAAATGGACTGAGTATAACTTTTTCCTTTCTTTTTCTGGATTTTTGAATTGGATCTTGGATTTTTGAGCCGAAGTGAACTTTCAAGTGAACTTTATTTGAAAGGTTGAGTTACCTGAATGTATCTGTGAAACGTTTCAGTACTAAGTACTAAGTCAGAATTGCGAGATATAAAGTCGCAATTGCGTCTTATAAAGTCAGAATTCTGACTTTTTTTCTCGCAATTGCGACTTTTTATCACGCAATTCTGACTTTATATCTCAGAATTCTGACTTTATATCTCAGAATTCTGACTTTATATCACGCAATTCTGACTTAATAACACATAATTGCGAGTTTATATCTCGCAATTCTGACATCTTTTCTCAGAATTGTGAGATATAAAGTCCAATTCTAAGGGGAAAAAAAAAGACGGGACTTTTTTTTTTTTTTTTTACCTTAGAATAGTTTATATCTCACAATTCTGACTTTATAACACGCAATTGCGACTTTATATCATGCAATTCTGACTTTATATCACGCAATTGGGAGATATAATGTCAGAATTCTGAGATATAAAGTCGCAATTGCGAGAAAAAAAGTCAGAATTCTGACTTTATAACACGCAATTGTGACTTTATTTCACGCAATTCTGACTTTATATCTCGAAATTCTGACTTTATATCTCAGAATTCTGACTTTATATCTCGCAATTCTGACTTTATATCACGCAATTCTGACTTTATATCTCGCAATTCTGAGTAATAAAGTCAGAATTGCGAGATGTAAACTCGCAATTGTGAGATAAAAAGTCGCAATTATCTTTTATTTTTTTTATTTTGTGGCGGAAACAAGCTTCCATAGAAAACAGAACCATTTCAATTTATGCAGTAAAAAATAAATGTTATTTTTGTTTGTTAAGCTAAAACTGTTTATGCTAATTTTGAGTCACTTATACTAAGGAGTGGGGGCGTCTTACCTATCCTGTTAGATCCGGGGAGGGCGGGTTTTGCAGTCAACTGGGTTCAACTACAGTTT
Organism: Squalius cephalus; assembly: GCF_949319135.1. Classification (NCBI taxonomy): domain Eukaryota; kingdom Metazoa; phylum Chordata; class Actinopteri; order Cypriniformes; family Leuciscidae; genus Squalius; species Squalius cephalus. The sequence continues at coordinate 26,434,514 of NC_137134.1, forward strand.
TCTACATACACACACTTCAGGTAGCTGCCGTGTATTGAGTAAATCCTGAAGCCCACCTCGCCGACTCTTGAGCATTACACATTGCAACAAGATAGACACCACACACAACAAGCAGCTGTACAAAGACTAAAAAGCATTGGGTGGGGGGACTAGGATCCTGTTGCTCACTCAGTCTTCCTTATTATTAGTGCTGAATATTTACCCCACAAGGCAGTGGCATATTTCCCTCCGCCACATTACCTTGCTCATATTAATCAGTTATCATAACTTTATGATATTATTACCTTAGGCCACGGGATAATAGGCTATTCTGTCCAGAATTGATAAAATACCCTAATCTCAATTTATCGGTGGACGAATAGTTGATAAAGTGTTAAATATTAATTCTGAATAATTTGCATATTAATTCGGTTCTTATTCCCTGTAATTCAATCCCCTTTGAGTTATATTGATCCTAATTCCTTTATTAATCTTACACCAATGTATTTCTTTTGAACTAATTGGCTTTTTCTTTTTACTTATGAACTACCAGCCTGCAACTTCACAGCCTAATTTAAGTCCCACAGTGAGCTGTGTATGACTCACTAGAAAGAACCGACTCATAAAGTCATTCATTTGTGAATCACAATCGACTGGTTGACCTCATAGACTGTAAAAAAGTCCCAACCTGTTGATTACACGCAATAATTTAGAGTGTTGCAATATAACTGACATGCTAGTTAAGCTTTTTTGGTGGAAGTATAAAAAAAAATTGGATTGCAAACATTACCAAATATGACAAAATGTGTATTTACATATTTATAAAAGAGTAATTTGGACTAATATTATCAACATTTAGGCATTAAAAGTCAAAATATTACTGTAATGTTGATAGCGTCTGTAACATTAAAACTCATAAAGCTGCTTGTTAATCTCCTGACTGGCAGCACTGATGATCGCCTCGCTTAGATAATTTACATTTAAAATTATGCATACGCTTTTATCCAAAGCGACTTACATTGCATTTCAAGATACACATTTACATTCTTATCAGTTCTTTCTTTCCCTGGGAATCAAACCCATGATCTTGCCATTGCAAGCGCCAATGCTCTACTGTTTGAGCTACAGGAAAGTTACACAATAAAATGAAAGATGACATCTTTCATGTAAGTCTACATTTTTAAAGTTTAAAATATTGACGATCTTTCTTAAGTTCAACTTAACAGGTATAATTTTTCTCAAAACTGGCGCCTGTCCATTGAAAATAATCCAGGCGGAAATTCCTTTACACTACTAATCAGAGCCGGATGTGACGACGTGTACTTTGATAAAGGCCTATAGTTTTCTCATTTAAATGTTATTCTTCAGTAAAAAATTTCTGTTCTTTGTTTATGGTTATTTACTTACAGTACTTTTTGTTTTCTCTTTTACTGGTTTGGTTAATTTGATCATTTATGTGTTTTTTTTTTTAAAGCTGCAATCCATAACTTTTGTCATCTCTGTTTGAAACATACAATTGCAGGGTACTTGAAGCCATTTTCTTGATGTGGTTTAAATTCTAAATAACTGCTATAAGAACAAGCTACAAATGAAGCACCATTACCAGTACTCTGACTTGCAATATAATACCTGTATATTCTTACAGACAGACATTTCCAGTGAAATCGGACCCGACAGCTCAAATTATAAATCATTTTTATAAATGTACCGTTGCGAATCGGGGGAAGTTAAGGCGACTGGGACACTGGGAAAGGACACTGATCTTTCATGTACTTGGCTCAATAACTGATTTTTGTAAATTTGTATGCAAAAAAAGTTACGAATTGCAGCTTTCCTTAAAGGAGCTGTATGTAAGAAATGTATTTCAATTAATCATAAAATGGCCCTGATATGTCACTAGACATTAAGAAATCATGTTCATTTCAAATACTTATATCACTGACAACAGTAGTACGGCCAGGATATTGTCATTTAAAAGTGATAGTTGCAGCCCTCAACTGATGTTGATGTTGTCATGTTGTGTTTTGGCCTGATGCCCCACCCTCCACCTATCTACCAATCACAAAGTTAGTTGTGTTTCAGCATCCGGGTTGCCAGCTCTGCTCTAGTTACCACAGCTGCAGCTACAAACGTGTCGGCCTACGTTCCTGCTGGATCCTGCAGCCTATCTGGCAAACTGGAGTCAGGGGGGAGGGGAGGGGATACACCGCTCTGCAGTAATTTGAAAGTGATTGCAGTACCAGTTTTGGCCACAATCTTACATACAGTTCCTTTAAAGGTGTCATGACCCACATTTTGCATTTTTCCACGAGAATCAATGTATGTTATGATTGCCTAACGATTATACACTGGCCGGGAAGCCGATATTTAAAAGTGAAGCGTTTGTTTACCTCAGGGTTTGTAAAATATCCCACGTGCACGCGCACTCAAATACGAGATTTTGATTTCTACCCTGGATTGACGTCACGACGGTGGAGGATATGCCATATATGGACAGCGCAGCAGGAAGCTCTCCCCCTCTCCCCCTCATTTTCATTCGGCAAAGAAAGATGGAGACTACTTCAGAAACCTCAGCACAACAGGAACTACCAGACAGTGACATTAGTGTACGCTGAAATAAAGTCTTTCACTTCAGAAAAACTGACTTTCTTGTCCTGTCAGCCGTTATCCTGTGCTCGGAGCGCACACTCAATACACGCGTAAATGCGGAGGCGCCCGCGCTGTGTATGGCCTCACTGATCAAGGGCAAAAGAAACTACGAGCATGCAACGCCGTTACGTTGAAAATTACACGAAATAAAAGTCAAGCAGGTATGATTTTTTTCATTATATTCAACAGGAGCAGTTTCCATGTTTCATTAACAGTACTTGTTAGTATTGTGTATTCACCATGGTAACTGTTGTTTCCATGTTAACCCCCAAATGCCTAATAATAAGCCCAAATAAGTGCACCTATTCATCAAAAAGAAAAGTGTAACAAGTGTACAAAAAAGTAGGTAACAATGCTTGTATGCAAACGAATGACTAGATGATTTTGATATATCTGTCAAATTACAAACACTGCTAGGAGTAGACAAGAGGGAGATTGTGACATTGACACTTTGATGCATAATGTCCACTACAGTGTCAGAGTCAGGATGGTACTTTAGCAAATAAGCCACTTCACTAGACATTAGTGAGTCATCTAATACACTGTGACTCACTGAAAAGTACATAAACATAGTTTTACATATGATACATTGTTATTATGAAGTTTGCCCTCAACGATAAACAGACAAGAAAATGATACAGCTATATTTTCATAGAATTGTATATTAAATAACTATGACAACATATCATTATTATATTTTTTTTTATAGAATAGATAAGGATAGATAAATAAAACAAACAGTCAAGTAATAATAAACAAAGAAAAACATCTCGTTACATGTCTAAAGAAGAAAATATTGAATGTCTAAATAACCACAACGTGAAACAAGGCAAAAACACCACATGATAGTAAACGTTTATCTCAATAACCGCTGTTAAGCTGATGAAAAAATTACACTACATCTCCGTTAATGTAATTCTATATTTAAATAAAAGGTAAACCTATGCGGGAGAAAATAGCAACAAATGTTTTAGCTCGTTACTGATGTTAATGTACGTCTCAGTCAAAATGATTGTCTTTACCATTCAGAGACCTCTTGATGTAGACGTCCATCCAACAACTCAACATCTTCACTTTCTAGCTCTGGTTCGGAGTCCGGCTCAAACATGTACGGTTGAATCCCATAGGTCGCGGCAGGGTCTGGTTCATTGACAACTTGCGCCATGATGTCAGTTTGTAATGATATGCTAAAGAGTTACCTGCGCTGTCAACCCCCCTCCTTCCTGCAACCAATCAACGCGCCCCTCATTTGCATTATTATAATGACCGTCCACGACAGCCAAAAAATCGCATCAGATCTCGCGAGACAATAATGCCTTTAGAAATAAGGGTCTGAGGGGCTCTGTGTTGATTTTTTTTCCACTTTTCTTTTTTAGAAGTGCCTGAAAGACTATAATAGAGCATTGGGTACCAAAGTTAAAACAACATTATGACTCCTTTAATCGATTTTACAGCCCTATAACCAAGAGTGTTGATTCGATAGCCTTTTATATAAAAAAAAGTCTTATAACTGCTGTTCATTGGAATGCCTGCTTTCAAAAGAATGCGAGACAAACAAGAGATATTTAAGCTTTTTTAATTTTATTTTATCATTGTGAAATGACTGACTGACTAAGAATACCCACATCAAGTTTCTAATTTTATGGGGACTATTTAGAATTTTTGTGCTAAATATAGGCTATGAATGATATAAGTTTGAAACTGCAACAGTGGTGGTAGACTGAGAAGTAGAGGAGACGTAACAGCAAGGATCCTATTGTAGACTGTATATGGTGAATCAAAAAAATTACATTGTTTTTAGAGCTACGTAATGGAAGGCTCAAATGCTTTAGGTAGGTGAACTACAAAAACAAAATTATGACATAACATTATAAGGAATATCTTACCTGGTGTCATATCACCCAGTACTGAGGGCAGTTTACCCTCTCGCTGGGCATATGGAAGAATTCTTTCACTTATCGTAGTCCAGTTTTCAAACAGTTTCCTCGCTGCATCAGGAGGATACAGGATACAGAAATCTTGTGAAATCTGATACATTTTGAAAACATAGAAAACACATATAACTAGAACAATACGGTTAAAAAAATGTGCTTGCAGAAAGCAAAGAACAAAGTACTAAAAGATGTTAATTTGACAGATTATCAGTTAGAAATTAAAGGAAAAACCAACATAAAATGTCTTAGTAAAGTTTTGGTAATCCAAATGCCACCAGAACAGCTTGAGCGCTCATTTGCATTGATTTGACAAGTTTTTGAATTTCTTTTACAGAGATGAAACATCCTTCTTCCAGAAGATATTCAATCTTTTGGTGATTTGATGATGGTTAAGAATAACTTGTTAGACAGTGCTGGTCTAAAATCTCCCACAGGTGTTCAGTTGGATATAGATTAAACCATTCAGCATTTAATTTAAACCATTCAGGTGGCATTGTCCTCGTGGAAGAGACAGACCACTTCCAGGAGGATTAAAAATTTTATGATAAAGGTGATCACTCAAAACAACTTTGACCCACTGAATGTGTTTTGGCACTGCTAGAAGCACACAGGCATTAATTTTGGAGTAGGTTGTAGCTAAACTCTGTGGACCTCCAGGAACATGGATTGGAGACCCCTGCTCTAAGAAGATGAGTGGACCAAAACCATACCAGCAAAAATGCCCCAGATCTCCTCACTTGTAGGAGTCATGGGTTCAGGTTTTTCCTTTATTAAAGGTTGTAACTTAGGTGTTAATAGTCAAGTATGTTAGTTAGATCAGTGAAGTAGACCGTTCAGAGTAACAGTACAGTTAGTAAGAGAAGTTGCCTTTAACACTAGAACTGCCATGGCAGTCATTTTGACCATTTTGAATTTTATATCTGCAATAACTTTGTTGAAAAAATAAATACAATCCTGCTGGTACCTGACTTTTCCTAAAAGTGTCTGTATTTTCATTTAAAATGTTTTTCATATAAATTACACATAAGGCAAAAAACCTGAACATATTAACCTATTTCGGCCATAGACGGTCATATTGACCGCACTGAATTTCGCGGTATTATTATAGGCTATACCAATATACACAACAATAAATTGTGGTAATAAATACACTAAACATATTCAACAACAAATCATTTAAATGTAATGATATTCAGAACAGAACAAGAATGAAAAACATAACTATAAACAAGCTAAACTGAAATACTTAAGCAAAAGTGAAAGTAAGCGGTGTTAGGCTCACGTAACTCTCTAATTAGAATCAAAATGTTTCAACATGTATCTGGATGGTAAACTATTCTTTATTATAGGCTTTGTACTTTACTCACATTCCAATATCGACGGAAAAAATCATCCTCTTCACACGCGCAAAATGGTAAAAATTGCAGTGTAAGGGGATAGAATATACAGTTTGTACAGTATAAAAACCATTACGCCTATGGAATGTCCTCACAAAGATAGTGAACCAGACGTGTGTGTGTGTGTGTGTGTGTGTGTGTGTGTGTGTGTGTGTGTGTGTGTGTGTGTGTGTGTGTGTGTGTGTGTGTGTGTGTGTGTGTGTGTGTGTGTGTGTGTGTGTGTGTGTGTGTGTGTGTGTGTGTGTGGGTGTGGGTGTGGGTGTGGGTGTGGGTGTGGGTGTGTGTGGGCCACGTCCAAGTGCCATGGCAGTCATTTTGACCATTTTGAATTTTATATCTGCAATAACTTTGTTGAAAAAATAAATACAATCCTGCTGGTACCTGACTTTTCCTAAAAGTGTCTGTATTTTCATTTAAAATGTTTTTCATATTACACATAAGGCAAAAAACCTGAACATATTAACCTATTTCGGCCATAGACGGTCATATTGACCGCACTGAATTTCGCGGTATTATTATAGGCTATACCAATATACACAACAATAAATTGTGGTAATAAATACACTAAACATATTCAACAACAAATCATTTAAATGTAATGATATTCAGAACAGAACAAGAATGAAAAACATAACTATAAACAAGATAAACTGAAATACTTAAGCAAAAGTGAAAGTAAGCGGCGTTAGGCTCACGTAACTCTCTAATTAGAATCAAAATGTTTCAACATGTATCTGGATGGTAAACTATTCTTTATTATAGGCTTTGTACTTTACTCACATTCCAATATCGACGGAAAAAATCATCCTCTTCACACGCGCAAAATGGTAAAAATTGCAGTGTAAGGGGATAGAATATACAGTTTGTACAGTATAAAAACCATTACGCCTATGGAATGTCCTCACAAAGATAGTGAACCAGACGCGTGCGTGCGTGCGTGCGTGTGTGTGTGTGTGTGTGTGTGTGTGTGTGCACGATCGAACAGTGAAAACATAGGCTACTCCGTCATTTTGTTCAGGACATCTACGGATATTATTTATTTATAAATGTATAATTAAACTTGTTTAAATGTACAGTTTGGTGTTGTTTTGTTTTTAAAAGACATCCTAATACAATAAATGCATTAATCTCTCAATTGGGTATTTATCATTAAAGATATAGAGTTTTAAATCTACAGTAACGGTCAAAATGACCGCTTGCTGCAGTTCTAGTAGTTATGGAATTCTGGCACTTCTAGTGTTAATCAATGCACTGGATATGAATGTACCCTTCTTCTCCTTTTGTATAGTCCAAATTCAAATTCGCCAAATGTTAAATGAGTACCTACAACACATCAGGCCATAATCATAAAGGTCAATTTATAATCTGGCTATTTGTGCCATGACAACAAATCAGCAATCAAAGTTCAAAAAGATGTTAAAAGTTCAATAACCAGGATAAAAACCACTTGAATACCCACTTCTCATCCCATTAGCAGCTTAACCATTTCAAATTTCTTCAATAAAACCAAAAATAAATAAAAATCAAAAAATAAATCTTACCATGCCAGGATTGTCTACAAGCCTGGGGAACTCCTTCAAACCTTCCGGAATGCTTTTAGACCCATTGTTGCGGATCCACTTGCCTCTGTAAATAGCCGTTTCCTTCATATAATTTTCGACTTCAGAGATGGGATATTTGTGGACCTTCAACCACTCAACCATCTCCTGAGCCTTTTCGAGAGGCACTCCATGTTCTGTAAAATAAGAATGATAAAGTGCAAGCATAAAAGTACTATTGTGTTATGTGCAAGTAGTAACTATAGCCAGCTTTTCAACCAAGGATTTTATAGCGACACAAATTAATAATTTTTTTTTTTTTAGGGATGACGTCATTCCGCACACCATTTAAATGGTAAAAGGCCACCTGGATGGAAACAGCCTGGAGACAACAAATTTCACAAACTTTTTTTTCGCATATTTACTTTGTCAATAACAAAATAGCGTTAAAAACCGGATGGAAACTTGGCTAATGCTGCCTGGTTTTTTTAATCTGCATTAAGCAATTTATGACCACTATAGGGTGTCACGGTCACGGTCAATGTTAAAAAGGCTCTCCAATCTGTATTATAGTTATAAAAGAGACACTAATGCCCCCTTGTGGTTAAATACATATTAAGTTAAGATATAGAAGACGTGCATTAACGGAACAGTCTAGCTATTGGGGCGTGGTCTATATCGCACATACACAGAAGAAGTTTGATGGAGTTATGCTGCTTGTTAGATCGATTCTACAGAGTGCGTTCATATACCATTAGAACCATTACTATTTGCATGTGGCTGCAAATTACCATTAAAGAGATATACGTCTCTGACCGGACGTCTTGTGACTGCTCATTCTCCACCAGAACATAATATAATCTCCCTTACAAGTGGTCCTTCGAGCCGGAGTGAGGAGCTGTCACAAGTAAGATGTATCAGTGTGATCCTGACACCAGACCTGAATCTCCTGAGCCCATTGTCAGACCCAGGCGATCAGTGCGTCTACCTAATTATCTATCTGACTATGAGGTCACCAGATACCACCCAAGGCTACAGTCACGGGACAGAGCAGACACTTCTTCTCCTGAACTGAGTGAAGATTCTGATCCACCAGGAGCAGCTTCACTCAACATAGCTGCTACCTACCATGAACACAGACCAAGTCCTCAGCATGGGCAGCTAATAGAATGGAGCTCTATCAGGGAAGATGAACAGCAGCATAAAATCTCCTCTCCACATTCTGAGTTGTCATCGGTGGTCTTAGCAGAGTTTCAGCAGCTTAAAAAAGAGAATGATGAACTGTGGCATTTTGCAAATGAACAGATGAGACTGTTGGAAAAAAGGAATGAGGCTCTTGAAGCACAGATGAAACAGCTAGTAGCAAGTAACCAGCCCAGTCATCATTTAACGGGTATGTCCTCACCAATACCACAGCCTCGTCTTCATCCCCCACAAAGAGCCAAAGAAGCTAGGCCTGTACCCTTACCTCGATCAAAGCTGTCTAACAAAGTGAGTGATGGTGCAGATGATCAGGTCAGACATGACTTCCTTTCCGACTTAGATCAGAGGCTTAAAAGGCTTGAGATGACTTCACAGCAGACCTATTCCAGTCCTATCTCACCTCGACAGTCTTCCCCCCAGAGACCCTCACACTACAGCAGAACAGATAACATCACAGGTGTCAATCGTCTCACAGAGCAACGTATCCCTCCCAGCCAAGAAAGCACTTACCGTGGACCAGCTCCCACCATCCCAAACTTTGTGAAGCCAGACCCAAGAGAGTTTTCTCGGTTACGAATCGCATTGGAGAATATTCTACCAGCTGATGCCACTGAGAGATTCAAGTTTCAGATACTTGTCGACCACTTAAAATTGGAAGAAGCTCTGCTTATAGCCGATTCCTACAGCAACTCATTGTATCCCTTCTCAGATACTATGGAAGCACTTAATCAGCAGTATGGACAACCCCACCAGCTGGCCCTTCAGAGAATAGCAGAACTTATGGATGCCCCGAACATCATCAGTGGAGATGTGAAAGCTTTCAGGATGTTTGCATTAAGAGTTCGCTCATTAGTCAGTATGCTTCAACAGCTGGGCAAGAAGGGTTATGTTGAATTGGAGTGCGGATCCCACGTAACAAGGTTATTGTGTAAACTTCCACATGATCTGCAGACAAGCTTCAGAAGGTTTATCTATCCCCACCGAGTATCTATCCCTACATTACTGGATTTCTCAGCCTGGCTAGAGTTCGAGCTGCAGGTCCAAGAAGATAATTCCAGGTTCTCTCTTTCCATAAGCCAGAATAAGCCAGTAGCCATGAGCAGAAAAGGACAAAGTAAGGATTCGAAACGTCAAACAAACCCAACAAGTATATTCCTTGGTACAGAGAAATGCACTGTCTCAAGAGCCATGCCAGTGAAGGATACTGAGTTTAAGTCCAGGGAGAGAAACATCTTCTGTCCATATTGTGATGGACATGATCACTACTTGAATGGCTGTTCTAGTTTCAGTCAGTTAAGCAGAGATAAGAAAGTGAAATGGATCCAAACAAACAATCGATGTTGGCGTTGTGGGAGAGGGCACCAAGCGGCAAAATGTAATCTCAGAACTCTTTGCAAGATCTGTAACGGCAGACACTTGTTTGTTCTCCATGAGGTTAATAATCGTCCTACCACAAAGACCAATGACTCTCCTGATCCTGGATCATCTGAGAGCTGCCTAGTGAACACCACCACAGAGACCTTGTACTTAGATCGACCCGCTGGCAGTCGTCAAGTTTTGTTAAAGCTTTGTAAGGTGCTCTTAAGGAATGGCAATCATTGCTTGGAAACTTACGCCATACTAGATGATGGGTCCGAACGTACAATACTCCTTCACTCTGCAGTTCAAAAACTTAAGTTGACAGGTCAGCCTGAAGAACTGGTGTTACGTACAGTACGTCAAGACCGCCACAATCTACGAGGGGCTGCTGTTGCTTTTACAGTATCACCTGCCTTCCAACCTGAGATTTCCTTCAAGATACACAAGGCGTTTACCGCTGAACCACTCGGATTGGCTGAACATACACATCCAGTCAGTGAGTTACAGAGCAAGTATCGGCATCTACAGGGATTACCGCTGCAACAGATTGATTCCGTACAGCCACTCCTCCTCATAGGTTCTGACTATCCACACCTCATTACACCAGTTGAACCAGTTCGTCTAGGCCCTCCAAACGGACCTGCTGCCATCAGGACCCGTCTGGGTTGGACACTGCAGGGTCCCACTCAAGAAATTAAGCATTGCCTCTCAGAACAACAGTGTCTCTTCACTTCTACTTCCTCTTTCCCTACCGACCTGTATAATCAAGTGGAGAGATAATGGCAATTAGATGTGCTTCCGTATCGCAGCGAGAAACTCATTACTCGATCCAAGCAAGATCAAGAGGCCATTGCTTTACTCGAGTCAAAGACGACTAGAGTTATGGTTGATGGAGTTGCTCGATACGCCACTCCATTGCTTCGGGTGAAGAACATGCCCATACTGCAAGCCCCAAAGGAGAGTACCCTGCCTTGTCTCAGAGGAATAGAAAGAAGGTTAGCCAAAGATCCAACTCAAGCAGCATCTTACAGGGCCGAGATGAAAAGGTTGGAGGAGGAAGGATATGCTTCAGTGATATCTTCAGAACAGGTGGAACAGACAACTGAAGCATGGTATATCCCCCACCATATGACTCAGCACAATGGAAAGAACAGAGTCGTTTTCAACTGTTCCTTTCAGCACAGAGGGAAGAACCTGAACCAACTGCTACTTCCAGGTCCTACATTAGGCCCTACCCTGATGTCCGTTCTGCTAAGGTTCCGTGAGCACACCGTGGCTTTAAGCAGTGACATCAGGGGAATGTTTCATCAGGTGCGTCTGTTGCCAGAGGATCGCCCTCTGGTACGCTTCCTGTGGAGAGATCTTAAGAGAGAAGAGCTTCCCCAAGTCTATGAGTGGCAAGTCCTTCCCTTTGGGACGACATGTAGTCCATGTTGTGCAACATTTGCATTACAGAAACACATCATGGATCATAGTCAACCAGGAGAAGATGTCCGTGAAAGCATTGAGAAATCCTTCTATGTGGACAACTTCCTCCAAAGTTTCAGTTCCAAGGAGGAAGCAGAGTCAATGGTGACAAAGTTGCGAAACCTCTTAGCAACAGGTGGGTTTGATTTAAGACAGTGGGCCAGTAACTTCCCTAATGTCCTGAGCCATGTCCCATCTCATGCTAGGTCTACCAGCATTGAATTGTGGCTGACACATGGTCAACCAGCTGCTCAAGAATCCATGCTTGGTCTACACTGGCACTGTATATCGGACACACTGTCATACAAGTACCGTCCCATTGACTACTCAGTACCCACAATGCGCAACATTTACAAGGTCTTGGCCAGCCAATACGACCCATTGGGTTACATTGTCCCTTACACTACACGAGCTAAAATATTAGTTCAGCGCCTGTGGGACAAGAAGAGGGAATGGGATGATCCCCAACTACCAAGTGAGTTACTCCACGCCTGGCAGGCATGGGAATTGGAGTTGCCAGACCTCCAACTCATCTCACTCCCCAGGTGTTATGTCACTGCAGAGTTAGACAAGACCCAATGTCTGAGAGAGATCCATATCTTTTGTGATGCCTCAGAGCAAGCCTATGGCTCCGTAGCCTATCTACGGACACAGAGTCCCCAAGGAGACATAGAAGTAGCTTTCCTGACTGCCCGTTCAAGAGTTTCCCCCAAAAAGCTTCAGTCAATCCCTCGTTTGGAGCTGTGTGGTGCCTTAACTGGAGCTCAGCTGGCTAAGCTTCTGATGTCAGAGCTTAGCATTCCAATCCAGAATGTCACGCTCTGGTCTGATTCAACTACTGTGCTAACCTGGATCCAAGCTGACTCATGTAGATTTAAGGTTTTTGTTGGAACAAGAGTAGCGGAGATACAGGAATTGACCGACCCAGGGGCTTGGCATTATGTAGATACCAAAACGAATCCAGCCGACGACATCACACGTGGCAAAACTCTGGCTGAGTTGTCCAATCCAAGCCGGTGGAACCAGGGTCCACCATTTCTCCTTCTGCACACAGATCAGTGGCCTAAGAGTCCACTTCTCCACCTACAGAGTGAGGATGAGGAGGTGAAACGAGATACTTTTTGTGGGTTTACTGTTCCAGACAAACATCCAGCGTTGCCTGATAGTGGTCAATTCCAGTCCTATGATGAATTGCTCCAAGCTACTGCACAGGTATTGCATGGGGCGGCCTCAGATAATGATGTTCTGACGGCAGATGAATATCAAGAAGCCGAACTAGCTCTCCTCCGCCTGGCTCAGAGCCAAAGTTTCCCTGTGGAAGTTAGCCATCTTAAGTCAGGTAAACCTTTGGTAAAATTTGGAGGCTGTTGGGAAAGGGAAATCCGATCCCTTAAAACTGCCCTTTGTGCTACTATAGGGGATCAGATTGTAACCGAGGAAGTTCTACGAACTGTACTTGTTGAGATTGAGGGCATTCTCAACTCTAAACCCCTCGGTTATACGTCTTCTGATGTAGCGGACTTAGACCCAGTCACTCCTAATATGTTGCTTATGGGGCGGCTGGACCCATCCATACCTCAAGTGGTGTATCCACAATCAGAGATGTTGAGTAGAAGACGCTGGAGGCATAGTCAGATTATGGCGGATCATTTCTGGAAACATTTTATCCGCAATTACCTGCCAGGACTTCAGTCACGCCAAAAATGGCAAAGAGATTCAGGAAACTTAACACCTGGAACTATTGTCATGATTGTTGACCAACAGCTCCCTCGGTCTCTGTGGCCAGTTGGGAAAGTTACGAAAGTTCTCCCTGGAGAAGATGGTAGAGTCAGGGTGGCTGAGGTTGAAGTAAAGAACAAAACCTACCTTCGCCCAACTTCCCGTCTGATCAGTCTCCCTAATCTGCCAGACTGATGCTCCTTAGAACTATGCCCAAACAGAGATCGCCTTTTCCAGGATACACATTTACAGAGGAAATGTGGGGGCGGCTGTTAAAAAGGCTCTCCAATCTGTATTATAGTTATAAAAGAGACACTAATGCCCCCTTGTGGTTAAATACATATTAAGTTAAGATATAGAAGACGTGCATTAACGGAACAGTCTAGCTATTGGGGCGTGGTCTATATCGCACATACACAGAAGAAGTTTGATGGAGTTATGCTGCTTGTTAGATCGATTCTACAGAGTGCGTTCATATACCATTAGAACCACTACTGTTTGCATGTGGCTGCAAATTACCATTAAAGAGATATACGTCTCTGACCGGACGTCTTGTGACTGCTCATTCTCCACCAGAACATAATATAATCTCCCTTACAGTCAACCTTGTGCATGCACGTTTGTCTGTGTGAGCAGAAAAATCTGGCACCTGTGTGAACTGTGAGCGGACTGTCATGTTCAGGAGAACTATACTTTGGGCTTAAAGGGATAGTTCACTTTGAAATAAAATTTTGGTATGTTTTAGCTTACCTCAAGGGCATCCAAGATGTAGGTGTCTTTTTCCGCAGTAGTTTCAATTTTGATATTTTTAGGTCAAACCGTTCTTGTCTCTCAGTCATATAATGCAGGTCTGTGGTCACTGTATCAAAGAGCATGCACAGAGTCCAAATTAAAACAATTCCCCATCGTCCAAATTAAACAATTCCCCATCGTAAGTACACATTGATGGCCTAAGACACGAAACGAGCGGTTTGTGTGAGAAAACGAACAGTATTTATACAGTTTTTACCTTTTGTACACAACCACGTCCAAGTGATCTGAGGGCGCGCGCTTCCTGGTATGTGACGTGTATGCAGACTAGTGGTGCAACGGATCATCATTGATCCGTGATCCGTTCGGATCAATATCTTCGGTTCGGCACACACGTGATCCGGGGATTGATTTATGAAAAAAAAAAAAATTGTGCGCATGTTCAGTCCACACACAGCGTGGTCATGGCAAGCGGAGGAACGGAGGAGCTTGAACGCCCCACGTCTTTTAAATCCCCTGCAGGGCTGCCAACTCTCACGCCACACATCCATTTTCTCACGCACAAAAACGCGGGGCAAAGAGGACACCGACAGACTAGACAGAGCAGGTTACTTATGATATAAAAAATTCTCAGCTCTCAGATTTGGTCACCTTTATAACGAAATTCAAACAATAAATACCATTTTGGCGCTTGTAAATGTGACGCGACAGATCCCTGGCGGCACGTGAACCGATCATCTCTAGCTAATAGTAAATACACACGAATGAACAATGTTGAAAAATACAGTACAACTTACCGAAATGTATATTCCTCATCCATAATATCGACCAATCAATCAAACAAAGGGGTCAATAAAGTAGCTGGAGAACAATCATGTCACATAACATATACCTCAGGAAAGCCATTTAATGACCATAATATATAGGCTATAGCACGTTAGTTGGCTAGAAAAAAAGAGCTATAGAGAGTATTTTGCTAAATATGTGTACTATATTACATATTTATTATATTTTTACTTATATCATTAAATAAAGTTGTTGTTATAATAAAAAAACGCATTATTTAATTTGAGTTATTTTTTAAATTAAATAATACTGCCAGCTGATAGGGCTCTCTGTATGTTTACAGCATTAGGTGAGATGTTTTTTTTTTTCTTGAGAAAAATGCCTGTCTTGTGTAGCCTACCTAATATTTATCCAAATGAGTCAATATTAAATCAAATCACAATAATTGAATTGAAATAATAAAAAAAGTGTAGCTTACCAGAAATTGTACCATGTAAACATTGTAATGTTTGTCACTAAACCTAAACCTACTAAAATGGTTTGACAATCACAATACACTTATTGTGATGCAATAAAAGGTGCAGACATGAGGCCATATTCGGTTGTTTAAAACACATGCTGAAAGTGCTTGAGCCACGATACAACATCCCGTCGCGCACCCACTTCAGCGAAAAAGTTTTTTATTAATGGTCATTGGTCCATGTTTAAAGGAAGGAGATATGCCTTTTATGTTGTACTTTAAGTTGTTTTTCATTAATTATGTTAAAAAGAAGATATTAAGCCTTGTGCACTTTAAGTTGATTTTATATATTTTAATTTAATACTTGTATTCTTTAATAGTTTAAAAGTGTTAATAAACAAAAAGACAAAACTTATGTTTATTTGTCTTGTCTTTTTTTTTTTTTTTTTTTTGCTGATTCGAAAAATGATCCGATCCGTGAGGTTTTTGATCCGTTGCACCCCTAACGCAGACTGGTGCATTGATATATACACTAGATGTCGCCTCGTTCCAATGAACTGCCGTAGCCAAGGCGGCATCTATTGTATATATCTATGCACCAGTCTGCGCACACGTCGCATACCAGGAAGCGCACGCGCCCTCAGATCACTTGGATCAAAAATATCAACATTGAAACTACTGCGGAAAAAAAGACACCTACATCTTGGATGCCCTTGAGGTAAGCTAAAACATACCAAAATTTAATATCAAAGTGAACTATCCCTTTAAGTGCCAAATGGCCACTTACAGCAGAAATAAAGCTGTTAACAGCCTGGTATAAAAAAGTTCCCTTTATAACAACTGTATGATGAATTTTAATAACACCTGTTTGACTAATCCTTTCAGAGACCTAGAATGATGACTTTCACATTTCAAGAGGTCGTTACCTTAAATTGATTGAAAATTATGATCCATTACCTGGTGTAGAGATTATATGGTCCTGCTGTGGTTCTAGGTGACCAGGTTGTTTTAACTTTCTCATCCGTTTCCTAACATTCTGCTGACGCTCTTCCAGGAAACCTGTAGCAGGCCTGTGTTTTCGTCCAGGTGTGTACCAAGCTCCCTGTAACATCAGAATAAATTCAGATTAAAGGGACCATGATTGGGTGAAGCATAGTGTTGTACAAGAGATGACTGAAAGGGATTTTAAGGAGCCATCAAGAATTTTCCTTGAAAAGTTTGTTTTATAAATATTGTTTGTTTGAAAAAAAAAAAAAATGTATAAAAAAAAATGTCAATATAGACCCTTTTCACATATCCAGGTTTCTCAGAAGCGGAAGTCGTCATAGTTGGGTAATTTCTATAGCAGTGAATGAGAGGCTACATTAAATATATTTGTACGTTCCCATTTGCTCAAATATCAAAAGAAAAACTGTTTTCACAACTGTTTTTTTTTTTACAAAACTTCCAATTTTACATTTATCTGTGCATGCTACTACCCCTGTTGAAGGTCACATTAGTGTTGCACAATATACTGGAACTGGAAAGCTGTCAAACTGACATTGTAAGAATTGATCAATTAGGAAATTCCAGACAGTCTGTTTTGGGGGTGACCAGGCCCTGAGAGGACAAAAGGACCTCTCTGGAGATTAGCATTTGAACTGGCTCTCATGCACCATCGAGACGAAAGTCTCACCTCCGAGTCATCTAATCTACATCTTTTTCCCTCTCCCCTCTCTCTCATGCTCAGATGATCATCTGAAATCACCCAAGAAAATGTATAGTTTAATGTGAATGATTATCACAGTATTTTCATGTTTGGTATCATTTAAAATGTCACAGTGCGACTGGTACAGATATCTCATATCCAGATAGATAAAATAAAAGGTAATAACGTTTTTAAGAGTTTATGGATAACTGACTTACAAGGGAAGGTGGTCTCTCAAGCAAATGGTCACACCCCCATGAAGATGCGACCACTGCATGCAAATTTCTATTGTTAGTACATGTGTCCTTGTGAAAGGTTTGTCTATTAAAGAAATTGCAACAGGGAGATCGAGGCCTTTTCTGTAACTCAGATTTGCCCGTGAGGCTGAGAGATTGAGATCTCTCATCCTTATGTCTATTTCTTAATGTTGGGTTTGCATCTTTTCCTTATTCCGGAGAATTTGATGTTTTGTATCGATTATCTTTGAATTGATTATGAAATTGGCATGATACATTTACCTGACATAATAAATTATTACATGATTATTCTGATTTTGACATTGTTCATTTAATGGTTAAAAGGAATAGTCAAACATTCGCTCACTTTCAGTGAGGCACAGATATTATTAAAACCTTTCATTTATGGAGTCAGATGAATTAACGAGTAAATACATATGATCAATGTATTACAAATTTAACCAACCAATACTTTGCCTGAGTGAGGACAGAACACGTGAAAACCTTCCGTGTATTGGCGAACCGGCAGATTGGACCAATATAGACGGGTTTACAACATTTACCACAAGATCAAATCCAACAGCTCTAATTATAAATCATTATTATAAACTTATTATTGCAAAATCAGGGTAAAGTAATGAGACAGTTTTCAACACAATGTTATGTACTTGCTCAATAACTGAAATCTATGGAAGTAAAATAATGTCAAATATTTTTGAAATAAAAAGCCTGTTGAATTGCACTACTTGAAAAAAAAATAGGCATTGCATTAACCATGCTTGCATTTTAATGCATTGTATTTTTAGGGCTTGCATTTTTATGGGCTGAAATTCAACATGGTTGAATATTTAAGCTGTGAATATTTCAATTAAAAACATTTCAAACACCTTTTCATTATTAACAATTCAATAATCCATATTCACCTTTCATATTTCACTTCTAAAATATTCAAACTGTTTAAAAATACAACCTATAATATTCAACAGGCAATTTTCGGTTCATTTTATTTCGCTTTGCAAAATTCGCTTCCACAAATTCAGTGGTTCAAATTCGACAGTAAATTCAACATTGACGTCCAGGAACTGCAGGAAAAGCAATAGATTACCGAGCATACTCTCCATCTGCTGTTAGTCAACCTCACCAGCAGGTGGTGCAAACGCGCGTGTTGTTGACGAAGACCAGCAACAGTTAGAGCAAGTCATTCATTCATAAAACTCATTTACAGCAATGTAAGTGTATTTGTGATTATTATGACTAGAGGTCGACCGATTCATCGGTTTTGCCGATTAATCGGCACCGATAGTTGATTGGTGGAACTATCGTTATCGGCAAAAATACATACCGATAGTTTTTCCTGGTTTTGTCCGTTGCTGGAGCGGCTGAGAAGCGCGCGCTGTCATTCATTACACAGTAAGAGAGAGCTGAGAAGGGTCTGCTGGCATCATGCAGTACAAGAGCGGCCTCTAGAGGTGTAATAAAAACTATCGCTGATGCCTCGTGTTGTTTATTTTCGACACGTGATGTTGCGTGCTGCACTGAGAGCACAAGCTGCGCAGAGAGCGCTGACATTAGAAACGCGTTTAAAGCACTGACAGCTAAAAGGTATGTACAGTACATTTTGTCATATCATTATAAAGTGTTTAATTTGTTGACTAAATGCTGCATTAGTAGAGAAAGAACAGCACAACAGTATGTTTGTTTGCCTTCAAGGCTGAGAGGATGCTAACATTAGTAGTACCTCAAGCGGTTAAAACACTGACAAAAATAAACGTAAGTCCGACCCGAATGTTTAATGTCACAATTGTTACCTCTATTTGCATTAGTTTATATCCAGCTGGTCACTTTTATGCATTGAATATGCAGAGAAGTTGCATATTTTAAGAGACGTAAGATAGCAAACTGATATGTTCATACAGCCGACAGAAACATATAAACAAATCAGAAAAGCATTCGATTTCGGTTATTTTTTCATCATCACTTGAATACATATTTTGTTATTTTGATTAGATAATCAAGTGTTTATAAATTAGAAGCAAAAGTGTGAGACTATACATTTAATATTTATGTCATTTTAATGCTCTGGCATTGTAGATATTTAAGCATGACTGTTTGGATTTATATGAAATGATAACACAATAAAATGACATATGTAACATTAACTAAGGTTAATAACTGCTGTATAAGGATTGTTCATTATTTGTTAATTAACATGTACTAATACATTTTTAAATTAAGGTTTTTATTTGTTAACCATAGTTAATGCACTATCAAACATGAATGATCAAGGTGCAATTGTATTGCTCAAATAATATACCGATCAAATTTTGTTACTTTTTATTCAAGTTGGCTTGAAAAAGAACAGTTAAACAGTTACATTTTGAATGTAACTGGTTTTATTTGTTATTTAGAGTATTACTTTTTGTTTCAGTTTGAATGGATGTCTTTTATTGACTTCAATATTTATTCATATTATATATTTATTTCATTTAGCATGTTTTCATGGTTCAATACAGTTTTATTATTTTTATAATAAAGTTCAGCACTGTTTTACTTGGAGTGTTATGTTTGTTTTTATCCAGTATCAATTTTAAAAACTATCGGTTGATTAATCGGTTATCGGCAAGTATGGCCCAACCTAGCTATCGTTATCGGTAAAATCCACTATCGGTCGACCTCTAATTATGACGGCTGTTTTATGTTAAATTCAGTGCCTTCACGGTTACTTTTCCTGTGTAGCCTACATGCATCTACGGAGCCCCTGAGGGGACCTGTGAAAAAAAAAAAAAAAAAAATAGGACTTTCGCGTGCGCACGAGAAACTTTCGCGTGCGCACGGGAAACTATCGCGTGCGCACGGGAAACTATCGCGTGCGCACGAGAAACTTTCGCGTGCGCACGAGAAACTATCGCGTGCGCACGAGAAACTTTCGCGTGGGCACGAGAAACTATCGCGTGCGCACGAGAAACTTTCGCGTGGGCACGAGAAACTTTCGCGTGCGCACGAGAAACTTTCGGTTTGCGTTATAGCGTCATTAATACAAATGTGGAAATATGGATGATGTATATATCATTTATGTTGTTGTTTGACGTTTTGAAGTGTATATTTTAGCAAAAATCTCAAGCAAGGTGCTATTAAAGACAAGACTTAGAGGCATGTTTTAGTCACAATTCAAATAATTGTATTAACTTTGAATATAGGCCTACTTTTAATAAACTTTGTATTTGTATGTGTATTGATAAAAAAATAAACAACAGGCTAATAATCTTCTGCTATTGAGATGAAGGAAACATTTTTTTAAAGAAGTAAAGTTCACAAGATTGCTATTTATCTTGATCAAACTGTTCCGTCATCAGCTCTTCCTCAGTTCCGCACTGCAGAATAAAATAGTCATCCTCTGCTGCAGTTGTACGGATTCTTAACGCATTTATTGCAACCACATTTCATATTTTTCTCATCAAACAACCAGATTAACGAATGGTTCGACACAAACCCGTACCGAAGAGCTAGACAGGTCTTTCTTCTAGACATACTGTATATAGGGTAAATGACGACTGTTGGTCTACCATGGTCGCCCTCGTCCAGTAAGTTTTAAATAATAATAATAATAATAATAATAATAATAATAAATTAAGATATAAATCAATATAATTCGTTGTAAATTAAATATTTTAAACAATAGCTACAAAAAGGTAATAATTGACTGTATAGTCCTAACGTTCATGCATGAACTGTCATTCAGACTTACTGTCTAACAACCAGAGAACAGAGAACATCAGAGATATTAAAATACATACTCTTCTGAGTTTTATGATGTAGGCCTTTTTTATTAAAATGTATTAGCCTAGAATTAAGGATGCGCGCTTGTGCGTGGCGCGCTCAGTCATGTTGAGAGGGAAACACGCATTATATTATTAGGCTAGTCTATTCAGAAATAGTGTAAAAGACCTGTAAATAAAATACAACATTAACATTATAAACACTATTAATGACATATAGGCTATGCATATTTTACTTCCCCATAGCCAAATCCTTAAATGAATGGAATCAGAAAACAACAAGAAATGAAAAATAAGTAACCACTTATAATAATAATAATAATAATAATAATAATAATAATAATAATAATAATTATAATAATAATAATAAATGCATAGTAGTCTATAAAAATAGCCCATTGTGCCCTTTATTACAAACAACTTTTAGCCTATTTTAAACGCCAAGCCTAAACGAATTTATTTGAATCGAAACTGAAACTATACTGCAAAGTTGGGTTCGCGCATCTTTCGTTCGGTCCAAAGTTTAATACTGAACAGGAATTAACAATCATTTAATAATGAACCGGCTGTGATGTCAAGTTAATGCCAGAAGTGAACCGATGTTGTTAATAGCGCGATTCGCCGGCGCCATCACTTGGATTTGTTCCTCACTTGGGGAAATTAAGAAATTTTCTATATCCAAAAGCTGCAACCATATTGTTAAAAGCGCTATATAAATGAGGGCGACTTGACTTGACCTGACTAGAAATCGAAAAAAGAATGATGACAAAGAAAGCTGATGACTGTTCAATGAACATTGTGCAAAACATTTTTGTGTTCACAGAAGAAAGTCTGAAAAAGACAATGTTTTAAAATTTATATAAAATATAAATTTTAGATACATGTTTGATTTTTTTATTCAAACTGCAATTTGTGTAATTGAATCAGAGTGTCTTTCGTTCAGTATAGTTTTTTTTTTATTTAATATTTAAAGTAGAAAATTAGAAAAGAGTTCCTTTTTCGTTTTATAAACAATATTTCTAAAACGTTTTTCGTTCTGAGGTAGAAAATTTAATAAACAGCTTGAATTGTTCGATTTCTAGTCAGGTCAAGAGAAGTCGCCTTCATTTTTATATATATATATATATATATATATATATATATATATATATATATATAAATTCATTCATTTTGTATATAATAGAAAATTATTGTAACAGATTGTTTATAGGCTACAGGCTTTACAACAGCTCTTGGATAAAGTTCTACACATCCGCATCATGTTGTTTTCTTTCTTTTTCAAAGGCATGACATTTTGTATTCATTTTGAATGTACACAAATAAAAATATACATTTTACTGTTTCGAATGACAGAGTATGAAACGATAAAGTATTAAGTTATTTCCCCAGCTGAGGAACAAATTCAAGTGATGGCGCCGGCGAATCGCGATATTAACAACATCGGTTCACTTCTGGCATTAACTTGACATCACAGCCGGTTCATTATTAAATGATTATTAATTCCTGTTCAGTATTAAACTTTGGACCGAACGAAAGATGCTATTTTTATAAGATGCGAAAGATTTTATTTACAGGTCTTTTACACTATTTCTGAATAGACTAGCCTAATAATATAATGAGTGTTTCCCTCTCAACATGACTGAGCGCGCCACGCACAAGCGCGCATCCTTATAAATTCTAGGCTAATACATTTTAATAAAAAAGGCCTACATCATAAAACTCAGAAGAGTATGCATTTTAATATCTCTGATGTTCTCTGTTCTCTGGTTGTTAGACAGTAAGTCTGAATAGTTCATGCATGAACGTTAGGACTGTACAGTCAATTATTACCTTTCTGTAGCTATTGTTTAAAATATTTAATTTACAACGAATTATATTGATTTATATCTTAATTTATTATTATTATTATTATTATTTAAAACTTACTGGACGAGGGCGACCATGGTAGACCAACAGTCGTCATTTACCCTATATACATGTCTATACAGAAGAAAGACCTGTCTAGCTCTTCGGTACGGGTTGTGTCGAACCATTCGTTAATCTGGTTGTTTGATGAGAAAAATATGAAATGTAGTTGCAATAAATGCGTTAAGAATCCGTACAACAGAGGATGACTATTTTATTCTGCAGTGCGGAACTGAGGAAGAGCTGATGACGGAACAGTTTGATCAAGATAAATAGCAATCTTGTGAACTTTACTTCTTTAAAAAAATGTTTCCTTCATCTCAATAGCAGAAGATTATTAGCCTGTTGTTTATTTTTTATCAATACACATACAAATACAAAGTTTATTAAAAGTAGGCCTATATTCAAAGTTAATACAATTATTTGAATTGTGACTAAAACATGCCTCTAAGTCTTGTCTTTAATAGCACCTTGCTTGAGATTTTTGCTAAAATATACACTTCAAAACGTCAAACAACAACATAAATGATATATACATCATCCATATTTCCACATTTGTATTAATGACGCTATAACGCAAACCGAAAGTTTCTCGTGCCCACGCGAAAGTTTCTCGTGCGCACGCGAAAGTTTCTCGTGCGCACGCGATAGTTTCCCGTGCGCACGCGAAAGTTTCTCGTGCGCACGCGAAAGTCCTATTTTTTATTTTTTTTTCCACAGGTCCCCTCAGGGGCTCCGTATGCATCTTTCTCTACCGTGAACGAGATTATAATGTTATTCCCCGATGCGGATGTACAGATCCAATGTTAAATTTTTGAGGTTGACATATTTCTCTTGGTTGTTTAGTTGCCTTAACTTTATATTGTGGCGATGTGCTGCATGCAGGCTATTGGGGTTTCCCTCAATACTTCTGGACATATACAACGCTTAACGTAGATTAATGGACTACAGTGATGTAAAAGACCAAACTCGCAGGCAAGCAGATGGACTCAGAATAACGCGCAAAGCTTAATGCTGAGCGTTTCCCAGTGATAGACTGGCATAAAGATGACTTGATGTTGGACATTCGCACATTTAGGGACCGTCTCTAAAGTGTATACGACTTTGGTATACACGTTTCTAACTCCGATAGGCGATAGGCGATAGCATTTGAATAGAACGACTTACAGTCATAAAACCAACTGTAAAGTGTGCATGCAGTGTCAGGCATAATGCGCACCCTTTGGATTTGTGATATTTATTCAAATAAATTTAAGTTTGCTATTGAAGTTAGAAACGTGCATGCCAATGTTGTATGCAACTTTAGAGACGGTCCCTAAATGTGCGAATGTCCAATGTCAAGCCAATTTTACATTTAGTCATTTAGCAGACGCTTTTATCCAAAGTGATTTACAGTTAAATTAACAATAGGACAACAATATGCAAGTGCTATGACAGTTTAAGCTAATGCAATACACGTAGGCATACTATACATAGTATATCAGTATATGTATATCACCAGTAGGCTTATGTATATCGCCACAGTATATCACGAAACGCTCAGCATGAAACTTTGCGCGTCAAGTTCATATTCTGAGTCCATGCTTGCCTGTAGCCTATATAGTAACCTACAGCCTACTTCCCCAATAAGGTGCAAGATTGATCTTTCATATCACTGTATTAGTACATTAAGCTACGTTAAGCGTTTTGTCCCAACTGAAGGGGAATCCTTGAGTATGAGGTATTGAGGGAAACCGATTATAATCCTGTTCATGGTAGAGAAAGCTGATGACATGTAGAATACACAGGGAAAGAAACAATGAAGTTATTGAAGGAAACATAAACACACAGCTTTTGTGTGTTTATCATATTTTCCGCACATACTGACACAGATAATCATTTCCATTTTATGAATGAATGTCTTCGTCAACAACAAGCGCTTTTGCACCATCTGATGGTGAGGTTGACTAACAGCAGATGGAGAGTATGCTCGGTAATCTATTGCTTTTCCTGCAGTTCCTGGACGTCAATGTTGAATTTACTGTCGAATTTGAACCACTGAATTTGTGGAAGCGAATTTTGCCAAGCGAAATAAAATGGCCCGAAAATTGCATGTTGAATATTATTGGTTGTATTTTTAAACAGTTTGAATATTTTGGAAGTGAAATATGAAAGGTGAATATGGATTATTGAATTTTTAATAATGAAAAGGTGTTTGAAATGTTTTTAATTGAAATATTCACAGCTTAAATATTCAACCATGTTGAATTTCAGCCCATAAAAATGCAAGCCCTAAAAATACAATGCATTAAAATGCAAGCATGGTTAATGCAATGCCTATTTTTTTTCAAGTAGTGCAATTCAACAGGCTTTTTATTTCAAAAACATTTGACATTATTTTACTGCCATAGAAATCACCCAGCCCTAATATGTATACCGTGTGTATATATATATATATTTATTTATTTATTTATTTATTTATTTATTTATTTATTTAGTTGTACATTTTTCCAAAACAGTAACAAAAAACTTCATACAATTAAAGTTATAACTTTAGTCCCCAGAATAACCTCTCCCACCATAATAATTAAACAAACATAAAGTTAGTAAACAATTAACAATAATTGTAATAATAAATAAAAAGCACAGAAAAGGTAAAACTATGTATTGATCCTTTTATGTAAAGCTGGTTTTACTTATGTAGCTAGTGCCTGTATCATCCTTTAGGCATGGAAATTCATACACAAAGCCATGGCAAGTCCTTTCTTTGTGTCTGAGCATGGCCTGTTATGTAAACAACAGAAGTTGATGAAGTTGTCAAAAAAGGGGCAATATGGTAGGCTTTTGCAGAGGCCAATATGATCTTACTCAGGCTTCACATAAGTAATTAGGTACTCGATGCTAGTGCTGTATCGTGAATAAGTCACGGTTGAAGGGGGTGGTTAGGTATGCGAAGCGAAGTAACCCCTTCAGCCGATCTCTCTCTCACATTACTCTTCTACATAATACAGTAAGCTTCAATGAACAATATCAATTGAGAAGATATGTTTATGTTGCAAAGAGTGGTTGCTAAGGGTGTTGTGCAGTGATACACAGAACCGTTGAGTGAAGCGTCATAGCTGTGCTTTATTGTAAATAAAACACAGCTATTGACCAGTCAGAATCAAGGACTGGAACTAACCATTTATAATTAGAAATAATGTTGGTATTTTCATGTTTAAACGCTAAATAAAGAGAATGGCCAATTGACCTTTCGCCGGCCCCTCCCCCAAAACGGCCATTGTCCAATAACACATCATAGCAACCGTTACTATGTGAGCAGGTCCGACAAACATTCTCCGTCCACGGCGTTTGGAAATATGTGGAATAAGGGCTGCCTCCGACAAAAAACATGTTCTAGTCGACTATAGTTATTCATTTTAGCCATTAGTGGACAAATCGCCCCTTTACTTAAATAGGCTATATAGCCTACAGGATAATGAGCATTTACGTAATATAGCCGCACTCAAGCGCACGACCCCAGGCGGCTTGCCACAAAGAACCGGTAAAAGTAATTTGGGGTCAGTAAGATTTTTAAGAAATTAAGAAAAGTTATAGGCAAGGATGCATTCAGTTGATCAAAAGTGACAGTATAGACATTTATAACGTTAGAAAAGCTCATATTTCAGAAAACTCTGAAACTTTCTATTCATCAAAGAATCCTGAAAAAAAAAAAACAAAAAAAAAAAAACAGTTTTCTACATTGATAACAATCAGAAATATTTATTGAGCAGTAAATCAGCGTATTATTCCCTCAGGTAGGTTGCATGTTTTCTTGCATGGGTGGATGTTGGAATCAATAATCACGTTGTTTGCATTTGCCTAAACTGATTTGCCGAAATCAAAATGCTGACATTGAAAGTCCCTCTGGGAGCGGTAAATCAAACAATGATTTGTCCCTAATAATGATATATTATATCATAATATATTATATATTATCATTATTATTGATAGGATAACAGGTGTCGTCATCAGCACTGCTGCTGTATCAGTCAGTGGTTAGATCAGCTTTGGAGTCAAAAAAACAGGACAAGGGAGATATAAATTATGTATTATTAATTATGACAAACAAATTATGCCCAAAATACGGGACATTTGGCAACCATAACGTTAGTTTTTCCCTTCCCCAAGAACAAAGCACATAATGTTAGCAGGGCTGAACCTGAACAAAAAAATTTAAATCAAATTTGCTAATAAAATGTGCAAAATATAGCTAACAGCTCAGATAACTGCGATTGTCTGCAACAAATCGGAGAAAATCAAGACAGAAGAAGAGGTACGATGCCTACGGATGTTGGTTGATCACAAACTTCCAAGATGCCGTCTGCAAGTGTCTTTTATGTCGATTGCGTGGGTAGCCTATTAGAGATTTTTTTGCGATTGTCGTGGGGTTTCTCAGATTTCGCTTGGGACCGGTAAGCATTAGCCTCGATAATCATGTCTCCTTCATTGCGTAGGCTATTTTTATATTTTGAATATATCCCTCCACTGCATACTGTAACCCCTTTTGCCTCGATCTGGAGAATATCACGGAGGTATTGCTCCAAAAAAGGTCACTGACACGCACAGGTATACCTCTTCCCGTCATGGCAATCTGTCGCGCTGGTAGTGTTTGACCATTTGTTTGTCGGACGTAGCAACAGTAACTAAGGGGGGCGGGGCTCGGCGAAAGGCTAATTATGTCTTCTAAGCACTTGGTAGCTGCTGTGTACACATGCTAATTTAAATATAGCTCACTCACGTTTCCCCATTGGTTTCCAGTGTAATGGAAATTTTTGATTTTCATTGATTGCAGTATGAATCTCCATTTGCAGTAAGACTTTGAAATAATATTATAGCTGACTTGTGTTTCTGAACTAATGTGAACACTGTGAGACAAAGGGGGAGACAGCTGAAAACCCCTTGGGATCAGAGGTGGTCCCATTTGGGACTTCTGAGTTTGTAGGAATAAACTCAGAAGAATTATATCACTAGAAAACCTGTCCTTCTATAGATAAGAGCCGGCCTGTAAGAGACCTTGGAAAAGATATAAAGGCTCCGTTTCTTCCTCCCTCGTTGTCGCACTTGTTCCACAGACTGTACTGGTGACTTCTGTGTGGCAACTGGGCCTTCTTGCAAGAATAAAATACTTTTAATGATCATTTGAATTTCAGAGTGTCTCTTACACAGTGATGACTGTTTAATGAGAATTTTTGCCACCACACCAGCAAGTGGGATATAAGGAGTCTTACAAGTAGGCTCCTCTGTTTGGTGGTAATAGATTGCATTTCATCCAAACTCTTTACTATTGATTTCCCTTCAAGGGAACGTTGCAATATCTGACGAATTTCACATATAAAAAAAATAGAATCACAATGAAAGAGCAACATAACCTTCTCTGTGAGGACTTTTTGCATTTTGTAATATATTCAAATAACTTTGAGCAATTGTAAAAGCAGTTCCTTTTCAGTTTCATTATCATTACATATTTGGTCAATACCCAATACAAATGCAAATAAAGTCAATACTTACAAATGCTGGATAAAGTTGCAAAGCCACGGTGAGAGGATTTGGGGTCGGGGTATGTTCTACCATCTCCATCTCTCCTAATTCTACCGAACTGTTACTCTCTGTTGGCGGGTTGCTGAGACTGGCAAACTAGAGAGTTACAGTTCAGACATTTATACACTCATCGTAGACATGAATGCAATGGCAATACTGGGCTTTCATGTTTTTTAACTGCTATTTTACTGGGGCAGAATGATTGTACAACATACAACTTTAATTACAATAAAAAAATTCCTTCTGTTTTTCTGAAATCAATACAGGGTCAAAAATATACATATATCTACTCAAATTTAAATCAATACAACTGAAAGTTCCAAAAATATTGAACTTGTCAAGGCCAAAGTTTCTCAACATCCTGATAGTTATCATGATTAACTACAACTGGTAGCTAGCTTCCCTCTGTCAACATAAAAATACTTTTTTTGGGGAAAGTCCAAAGAGTTCAATGCAGATCTGAGAAAGAGGATCATAGATGCACACAAATTAGTAATGTCTCTTGGAGCCATTTCTAAACAACTGCAGATCTCAAGATCATTAGGTCAAAAATGAACAACAATTCTCTACAATCATTCTGTCTAAGAAACAGAACAGTTAAAATAAATCATGAAAAGCCCAACAATGACTTCTGCAGGGGGACATGCCAGAAAAAGAAAAGAGAACTACTGCTTTAAATTAACACTTACCAGAATACTTACCAACTTTCAAAATACTTAAATTCCTAAACTGTTGAAAACAAACCTGTACTTAACAGATAATGGTTATAAAAAACAGAGGTAGTAAAATCAACCTAGGGTCCTTTGCACCATGACCTCGAGCCAAACACCTACCCAAAGCCTTTTTCCCCTTGGTCAAACATTATTAAAGTTAGTGCTATTTAGAGATATCAGCCGGATGGCTTAGTGTATACGCTAATGGATCCAAGGTTGTATCTCATAAATTACCGCACTAATAATGCCCAGAAGTACCAAACTTCTACAGTAGTACAAATAGATTCTGTACTCATAAAACGAGGCATTGGAAAGTTTGTAAGTACATCAGGAGTTTATTTAAATAACACTTACCTGGTGGCTTATGCTATACCGCTAACCCGGACGTCGAGGTCACTTCCGTGATTTGAGAAAAGCCTGTAAAAGTCCTGGCAGAAAGCGATGTATTAGGATGTAGTGTAACGACGCCCAGTTCCAGGAATGCACTCATATTTTGTTGGTAGTACCAGTTTGTTAACTAATAATTGTTGCAAACTGGTACTACCAACAAAATATGATTTAAAATCCATATCCTTAACCTGTACCATTACAAGTGTTTCCAGTACATGAACAATATTTACTTTCTCGGGAAAGGTTATTATAAATAACTATCCCGGATGAGCCCCCATTAAATGTTACAAACCCTTGTTAGTCTAGAGGGAATAAGGCGTGCAACATTAAAATATTGAACGCGTACTGGAAAACGTCTCACACACAAACCAATTTAGTGTAAGAAAAATTATGATTTATTACAATGAGAAGCAATCTGACATGGACACCTCAAAGTAATTAATTATATAAACAATTTTTGTGAACCAAAGAAAAGGTTCACAAAAAAAGGAAAAGGTAAAGAGAAAAGAACTAGACCGTGCCAAATCAAAGAAATAAGGAAAACCAAATCCAATCTTACTAGAAAAACAAACAATATCTAATCTGACTAAATTATCATTCAACAAAGACAAAAATAAAAGATCTTCAGCGTCAAAGACGCCCTAAATAAACTACTCTTACTAACAAAAACGAAAAATACAAACAGTGGCACAGATCGCTAAACTAGTGTTCTAGACATGATTGATAACTCAGCGTAGCACATGTACATCACGTGATATCTCGGCTGTTCTTTTCTCTTCCCCGTTTAATAACAGATCAAACCGCCAGAACAAATTAAACGGCAAAATACTCACAGAGAAAATACAACCCAAACGGGTCTCAAATACCAAGTTCTCAAAGAACACATTTCTCAAAACACTATAACGGTACAGGTCAGGCAAACATGCACAAGAGGATCAAGTGCTCTAGCGTGCAAATCAACTCCCGCTTCTCACGCAGGTGCGCTCTTTAAAAGGCACATGGCGCGCCCGTTGGTGGAACCGCGTTGAATCGTCACCAGGCATTACGATGATGGACAGATGGATAAACCAATCAGGCACCCGCATCATCCTGCTAGAAGTGAAAGTACAGAAAGAAAAGAAAGGGGGGGAAACTCCAGACAAAAGAGTGACTTGCGCCAGTATCTCATATTGGACGAGCAGAGGAGGAGAATATCCTTGATGTGAGCTATAAACCTTTTGTGACAACTGGGTTTATTTCGTTATCTGATGATGGAAATGAACAAAAGGAAATCCATATATTGAGAGATACTGGCGCAAGTCACTCTTTTTTGTCTTGGCAGATGTATTGCCTTTGTCGGCTGAATCGTATAGTGGTTCTGAGCAGGAAGCTAGTGGCGCGCTTCGCTCTATCACTTTTACATTTTATCTCCTATTTTTTTTTTTATTATTTATTTTATTTCCTTTTATCAACTAATTTTAATTTCAGCAAATCAGCACAGTGCTCATACGACAAAGTTTGGATTACTACAAAAACTGAGAATTCTTTTACCCGACCAGCTTACATACCGGGAAAGGAAAACCCGACCAGCTTACATACCGGGAAAGGAAAACACAACTGCCTACAAGGATAAGAGAAAATGCCTCTTCTGGAATCTACTTGCTGCACTAACTGTCACAGACTTTTACAAAGGATTGCAGTTCTTGAAACAAAGTTACTTACGGGACCACCAAACCAGACAGAGCACACAACAGAGCTTCGTCATGGACACCCTCAGCATTCCGGTGAGTCCCATGAAACTAGTGCTCCTCGACAGGTAGAGAAACAAGCCGATCGACTTACTAATCGATGGCACAAACAGGGAGCGAGACCAAAAGGCACTCGAGACACCAGATTGTCACGAGCATCACATATTGCTGCAGTAGCATCCTCTACCCTAGATACAGCTCTGACAAGGATTGCAAACACTGGTCTACTACCACCGCCTATACATCTTGAGAACAGATTTGAAGTACTAAGGAATGTAAATTAGGAATCCCCAAATGTGATGAATATGATCGAACACAGACTGAATGGGCCAGTAGCTAACACTGATGCTAACTGGCGCTCAAGGTCGAGCAGACAGCGGCACTCAGCTCAGAGCGCAGCCGAGCCCAGGACTCTGATAGTGGGGGACTCCATAATCAGAAACATTAGCAGCAGGGATACAACTACGTGCTGCCTTCCACAAGCAACAACTTCTGATATAAACAGGGAACTTCAGAACATTCTGATGAAACATAAGACGGCAAATCGACTCATCATACATGTGGGGAAGAATGATATTCATAAAGAGCAGTCAGAACTCCTTAAGAAGGATTTCCATGAACTTTTTGAAACACTTGAAAGACTGAAAGTTCAAACATTCATCAGTGGAGCTCTCCCAGCAAGAGGAACAAACAGGTTTTCACGGTTACTTGGGCTAAATACGTGGCTGCAAAAAACCTGCAATATAAAAGGAGTGAACTTCATTGACAATTTCAATCTTTTCTGGAGTCAGAGACAACTGTTTCATTTGGATGGCCATCACCCAAACAAACTTGGTTCAAGAGTGTTAAAGGACAATATCCACTTCTCCATCAATCATCCTTCTGCAGTGTGTGCCAATCCACTCAATCTGAACGGCACACACACACCTGGACACAGTATGAATGACCACGGGACTTCACTTCAGCAGCAAAATGGACATGATAACACCACTCCGCAACAACAACCTCTGCTCACGGACCCAATCTCAGCTGAGCCCTGCCCACAGAGCTCACCACAGAGAGACATATCAGAACTGCTTGAAGATTCAACACCCAAGGACGACTTCATGGAAAACAGCCAGGGAAGCCAGGTCAGCATATCACAGCCTCCGATAACACCAGAGCAACAGCCCCTTTCACCAGACACGTTAACCCTCTCCCCGGCATCGCCACTTTTATGCTTCTCACAGAAAATGGAAGAACTGGTGCATGCTGGAACCAGACTATCCCACTCTTTTGCTGCAAGCCCCCAGATACCAACCAAAAAAAAAAAAAGACAGGCACCATTACCACCAAAGCCTGCGGGCCCAGCTCGCCCTCCCCCTCCTGTGAGAGCTCTTCGGCCTCTGCCACAACGCCAGGGCCCACACCCTCCTCCATCTGCTCGAGGTGAACCAAAAACAACTGATACCAGCTCTCAGTGATATGTGTCGGGTCCCCGTTTTGATAACAGTAACTTTCTCAAATGTTTACAGAACAAACGGGAACCCAGTGTGCCTGTATCTTTCTCTATTGCTGTTTTATTACAAGATAGAAAGTCTAAGGCCTTCAATAGCCGTACAGCAAACCTAACTAATCTGGTGCCTATTACACGTCAAACTAATATTGATGTGGGGAAAAGTAAGTCTGTTAAGTTAGCACTTCTAAACATTCGCTCACTTAAAAATAAATCACTTCTAGTCAACGACTTAATAACCACAAACAACCTGGATTTTATGCTTCTAAATGAAACCTGGCTAGTAGACAGCTGCAGTGCAACAGTCCTAAATGAAGCAGCCCCTCCTAACTTTACTTTTATGAGTGTCTGCAGAGCTGTTAAGAGAGGTGGGGGTCTAGCTGCTCTTTTTAAAGATATCTATCAATGTAAGCAAATATCATTTGGGAATTACTTGTCTTTCGAATATCTGGGTATTGTGTTAAAAGGTGCTCCACGCATTTTACTTTTCATTATTTACAGGCCTCCAAAATACTCTCCAGCCTTTGTTGAGGACTTTACAGAGCTGTTATCAACAATTACCTCAGAGTTTGACTGTTTTGCCATTGCTGGAGATTTTAACATCCACATAGATAGTGCAGAGAACAACATGGCTAAAGAAATCAAAAGTGTTTTAAAAACTTTTGATCTGACTCAGCATGTACAAGGACCCACACACAATCGTGGACACACTCTAGATTTAGTCATCAGTAAGGGTCTAAACATTTCATCGATTGTTATTAAGGATGTAGCATTGTCTGATCATTTTTGTATTTTCTTTGATATATTGATCTCTCCTGCTGCCACTGAAGCTAGATCTGTGTCTGTCAAGAAGAGATGCTTAAATGAGAACACTAGTGTACTATTTATGAAGGCTATATCCTTAACACCAAGCATATCTGCTGACTCTGTTGATTTTCTCCTTGATTCTTTTAACTCAAAAGTTAAAAGTGTAATTGATGATATTGCTCCTGTCAAAGTCAGGAAGAAGAGTGGCAGACAAAAAGCACCTTGGAGAAACTCAGACAATGCAGAAAAGTAGAGCGCATGTGGCAGAAGACTAAACTTGTAGTCCGTTATAACATCTACAAAGACAGCCTTCATGCTTTCAATGTGGAACTAGGCAAAGCTAGACAGACTTTCTTCTCAAATATTATAAACAGTAATTTAAACAACACACGCACTCTTTTTGCTACTGTAGAGAGACTGACAACCCCCCCAAGCCAGATTCCCAGTGAAATGCTCTCAGACAGCAAGTGCAGTGAGTTTGCTTCTTTCTTCTCTGACAAAATCAATAATATCAGAAAGGTGATCAGCACATCCTTGAGTTGCCCTGGGGTCAGACAGATCAGACCACCTGAGAAAGTAGTTACTATGTCTGACTTCAAAGAAATTGATGGCAAAATTTTGGAAGAAACCGTACAGCACCTTAAAACATCAACCTGCGCTCTTGACACACTTCCGACATCATTTTTCAAAAGTGTGTTAAACAGTTTAGAAGCAGATCTTCTAGAAGTGGTAAATGCCTCACTTCTCTCTGGGAGTTTTCCAAACTCCCTGAAAACTGCAGTTGTCAAGCCCCTCCTGAAAAAGAACAATCTGGATAAGACCATATTAAGCAACTATAGACCAATCTCAAATCTTCCTTTCATAGGCAAGATCATTGAAAAAGTTGTCTTCAATCAGCTGAACAACTTCTTATGCTCGAATGGACATTTTGACAATTTTCAATCTGGTTTCCGACCGCACCACAGCACAGAGACAGCGCTCATAAAGATAATAAACGATATTCGCTTAAATACTGATTCAGGCAAATTATCAGTGCTGGTGCTACTCGACCTCAGTGCTGCATTTGACACTGTCGATCATAACATACTTCTTGACAGGCTGGAAAACTGGGTGGGGCTTTCTGGGATAGTCCTACAATGGTTCAGGTCATACTTAGATGGGAGAGGTTACTATGTGAGTATAGGAGATCATAAGTCTGAGTGGACATCCATGACATGCGGAGTCTCTCAAGGCTCAATTCTTGCGCCACTCCTGTTCAACCTGTATATGCTCCCAATGAGCCAAATAATGAGAAAGAACCAAATTGCTTACCACAGCTATGCAGACGACACACAGCTCTACTTAGCCTTATCGCCTAACGATCACAGCCCCATTGACTCCCTGTGCCAATGCATTGATGAAGTCAACAGTTGGATGTGCCAAAAATGTCTTCAGTTAAACAAAGACAAAACTGAAGTCATTGCGTTTGGAAACAAAGATGAAGTTCTCAAGGTGAACGCATACCTTCACTCTAGGGGTCAAACAACTAAAAATCAAGTCAGGAATCTTGGTGTGACACTAGAGTCAGACCTTAGTTTCAGTAGTCATGTCAAAGCAATAACTAAATCAGCATACTATCATCTGAAAAATATTGCAAGAATTAGATTCTTTGTTTCCAGACAAGACTTAGAGAAACTTGTGCATGCTTTCATCACCAGCAGGGTGGATTACTGAAATGGACTCCTCACTGGCCTTCCCAAAAAGACCATAAGACAGTTGCAGCTCATACAGAACGCTGCCGCCAGGATTCTGAGCAGAACTAGAAAATATGAACACATCACACCAGTCCTCAGGTCTTTACACTGGCTCCCAGTTAAATTTAGGGTTGATTTTAAAGTATTATTACTGGTATATAAACCATTCAATGGCCTAGGACCTCAATACATTGCAGATATGCTCACTGAATATAAACCCAACAGATCACTCAGATCACTAGGATCATATCAGCTAGAAATACCAAGGGTTCACTCTAAGCATGGCGAGTCTGCTTTTAGCTATTATGCCAGCCGCAGCTGGAACCAGCTTCCAGAGGAGATCAGATGTGCTCCTACTGTAGTCACATTCAAATCCCATATAAAATGGCGCTTCATGTTACAAAGTATGGTTTGGTGTTATTATTATGACCGCCGCTAGCGTAGTTAGCGAAAGCGGTCATATAGGGATTGTCAAAGGTTTTTTTTTTTTTTTTTTGTCATCTACTGAATTTTTCGTCAACGATACCAGGGACACCGAAACACCGTGGAACATGAAATTTGGTGGGCATGTAGCCCCACTAGACTTTTACGGAAAAATTTCGTTTGGTCCCCGGGGGCCACTCCCCCCCACCCCGATAACCTGAGCCCGAAACGATGTGTTGAGGGATTTTGGCAAATAACCATGCCTAGGTTTGAGTATAACTTTAGAGTCGTTAGGCCCAAACTCTAAGCACGCCGCGCTCACTGAGAGCGCGTGCAGGTCGCCTATGCGCTTCACTGAAGCGATAGCCAACAAAAACACTGTTTTAAAAGACAGATGTTTAAGTCTAATAGATTGGATAGGCTCGAAAGGGGCACCCTTCATGGCCTCCAAAACCGTAGAGAGGTCCCACATAGGGACTGAAGGTGGTCTGGGAGGATTCAGCCTCCTAGCTCCCCTGAGGAAGCGGATGACTAAATCGTTCCTTCCTAGTGACCGGCCTAGCGTCGTTTCATCGTAAATCGAGTAAAATGGACCCTGTGCTCCACGAGTTGAGATCGTGATTGAGCTAGAATCAGCCAGTCGTCCAAATAGTTCTGCGTCCATGCACCTCGTAAATGTACGAGGTGCCAGGGATAAGCCGAACGGAAGGACTGTATACTGGTATGTCTGACCCTCGAAGGTGAATCTCAAGAATCGCCTGTGACCTGACGCTATCTGTATTTGAAAATACGCGTCCTTTAGATCTATCGAGATAAACCAGTCTCCTCGGCGAATATGCGCGAGAATTTTTCTGGTCGTGAGCATTCTGAAACTGCGTTTCATCAATGCTTTGTTTAGCCGTCTCAGATCTAATATGGGTCTGAACCCGCCGTCTTTCTTGGGAACCAGAAAGTATCTGCTGTATAGCCCCTCCTCGCTTTGAGCTTGAGATACAGGCTCTATAGCCCCTTTGCTCATTAGTTTTGATATTTCGGCACGAAGTAGGTGTGCTACTTCTGGATTCACCGTAGATTCGACGCGCGCTGTAAAGCGGGGAGGGCGTCAACGAAACTGTAGCGAGTAGCCTCTCTTTATAATGTCTAGCACCCAATCCGAAACCCCTGGAAGCGCTGCCCATGCTTCTGCATGGATGGCTAAGGGTTGGATGCGAAGCGCACTCTGTTCGCTGGGCGACAGAGGTGCTTCGGCGTGCAATAGCATAGGCGTTATGCCTGTGACATTCGAGGCAGGGAGCGCGCTTATTACAGCGGGCAGAGCGCTCGTCCTCGACCCTACTATAGTGTTTAAC